>NC_054380.1:108377818-108734068 GCF_017654675.1 Xenopus laevis | reverse complement strand
ATAGAATAATCAAACGTGGTTATTAGTAGGTAGGTTCATAAGAAACATCCCAGACCACGGGGGGATACGGTGTCCAATATATGAATCCACCTGGATTCTCTTCTCAACAGGGCTTGTTCCCGGTCGCCCCCTCTTTCCAAAGGAGGTTGGTAGTCTATAGCCATACACCTGAATGTCGGGAGGGTATGGCCTTCCGCTAAGAAGTGTTTTGCCACAGGTTGCATGGCTTTTCCTTCCTTCCACGCTTTGCTGATGGCAGATCGGTGGTTGCTAATTCTCTCACGGAGAGTGGTACATGTTTTCCCAACATAATATTTGCCACATGGGCAGGAAATGATGTAGACGATGTATGTGGAGGTGCAACTTAGTCTCTCTCTTATCTTGATTCTCTTGCCAGTGTGTGGATGAGGGAAGTCCGGGCCTGTCAGTAAACTACTGCATGTCACGCAATTTGGACATTTGTAACACCCCAGTTTTTTCTTTTGTGACAGCCAATCCGTTTCCGTAGTCTTAACGCCTTTGAAATCAGTGCGCACTAGTAAATCTTTGAGGGATTTGCCTCTGCGAAACCCCATCATTGGTTTTTTGGTTGCATGCAGTGAAAGAGACTCGTCCATGTTCAACATGGGCCAATGTTTGTTGATGCTAGAGGTAAGGTGTTTAGATGCAGCTGAAAAAGTGGTAGTAAAGATCAATGGAGTATTTATCTCTGTCTTCTGTTGTTTTTTTGATAGTAGGTCGCTTTGTGTGTGTTGTAAAGCTTTGTCCAACTGTCTGCACAAAAGGTCCTCTGAGTAGCCTCTTTCAAGAAACCGGTTGAACATGTCACGAAGTTGTATTTCAGCTGTTTCTCTTACGTTGTTGTTCCGTATTACTCTTAGAAACTGGGAATATGGGATGCCTCGGATTGTAGCAGGTGGATGGTTGCTGGAGGCGTGCAGTATAGAGTTGCGATCCGTAGGCTTCCTGTATAGCCTGGTGCCCAATTTGGAATCTCTGATGAAGATATTTAGATCCAAAAAGTCAATATTATCCATGTCATAATTAATAGTGAGTTTGATAGGGCTATTTAGGTCATTTAGGTGCTGGTAGAATGACTGGAGGGCCTCCTGTGTATCCACCCATATCATGAACAGGTCATCGATATATCGAAAGTAGGTGAGTATAGACAGGCCAATCATTGGAAGGATGTGCAGACGTTCAAAATTTAGCATGTAAATGTTTGCATATGAGGGAGCTAGTGCACTTCCCATAGCTGTTCCGGACACTTGCAGGTAGAAGGATCTCTCGAATCTAAAGAAATTCCTAGACAAAGTCAATTCAAGGAGTTTTATAAGGAATTCTGTGGGTACAGATTTTGGTGGTGTAGTGATGAATGCTTCTCTGCATGCTTGGATCCCTTGGTCATGCGGAATGACAGTATATAAACTCTTCACATCCATTGTTACTAATATGCTGTTAGGGGGAATGCAATGTAACTCATGCAATCGTCTGATTACATGACTGGAATCCTGTGTATACGATGCCATGGTCTGTACAATTGGTTGTAAGTGAAAGTCTACGTAAGTAGAGATAGATTGATAGAGAGAGCCAATGGCAGAGATGATTGGTCTTCCTGGAGGAGCCGAAAGGGATTTATGGATTTTTGGTAATGTATATATTATGGGAGTTCTTGGATGGTCGGTCAATAGGTATCTATAAGTGTCCTGGTCTATCCATCCAGCGTTCTTGGCTAGTAGAAGAAACTCATCCAGTTCCCGTTTGAATTTGAAGGTCGGGTCCCCAGGGAGGGGCCTGTATGTTGTAGAATCTGAAAGTTGTTCCAGGATTTCATTTCTGTAATATGTGTAGTCCAATAAGACAATGGCACCACCTTTGTCGGCTGCTCGTATTACCAAGTCTGGATCTGCTTTAAGGGATTTGATCGCTTGTCTCTCAGGGGGAGTCAGATTGCATTTAGAGTTAAATTTCTTTTCTGTACTCATAATGTCTCTGCTTAGGATGTTGCCAAAAGTTTTGATCGGAGCGGGGGTATTAGGGGGCTCAAAGGTACTCTTTTCCTTAAATGTCGGAGTACTGTTCACAGTTCTTTGCCGTTAGTTTTACCTTGCCACCCTACCCATGATTTAGCCTGGCATTATGATCCCACGGGCAGTACCCCCGACACACTGCAACATCCTTTGGTCGTGCTATGGAGCATTTGGCTGACTCTGGCTCCCTATCCTGTCCTGCTGTGTGTGAGAGGGGCAAGTAGGGGCAAACATTGGCCAACGAATTTCCAGCAAGACTAAATGCAGCTGGATGTATTGATAAGCGTTAACTCGCAAATCACACACCCTAATGCTGCAGTGTCTGTGCTTTGGGAAAACAGCAGGGGAGCGCCACCGTTGCTACAATGTAGCAATGTTGGTTACAGCTCCCTGCTGTCAATCGGAACTGAATGGCCTCCAATGTGTAAGTACGCGCAAGTATGCGCATGACGTATTTAGCTCCGCCCCCTCCGTGCCTGCAGCCGCGAGACACACACAGCCTACAGGACCCTGGACGAGGACCGAGTCCTGCCACATCCACACGCTGGGAACACGATCAGTGCAGTACAGAGGCTCCTGGCCATGGCTAATGAGGTAGGAACTGGTAAAGAAATGTCATGCGGTTTTGCTTTTATTCTGCTCACTTCACTACCAGGTGCCACAGTAATGGGGTTTGTTTACACATACACATGGGTTGCCTAGCAACCATTTTTGGCGCCGTAATCTGAATTTAAGCGTCTCACTGTGCACAAAGTTTTTCACTCCCTGATGAAAGTTCCTGTGAGGAACTGAAACGTTGGTTCAGTCCAATAAACCTCCTTTTTTATCTTCAAAAACGTTTGTGTTGCTGTAACTTCTTGGTGTGCCGTCATCCTGCATTGCTTATCGAATTTTTTCTAGACTGGCACCCAAGTTTTTATTTTGCCTAGGGTGTGCGTCCCTTACTCTATATATATATATATATATATATATATATATATATATATATATATATATAATGTTCCACAATCAGTCACTATGGCCTAGTATACATAAAACATAACTATGACTCCATTTAATAGATGATGAATGTACACACCCACAAGGAACTGGTCCACAAGATTTTAATTTGCAGTATGTTATCTGCTGTAATATTTTGGAGTTATAAGGGGGTCATTTTCTTTGATAGAGATTAACGTTTGGCCTGCAGGTAAGTAAATGGCAAAACACGAAAACAAAATCTCCCTACCTGCAGGATCCAAAGATTGTCTGCACAAACACTTGTAAAGTCACAATTAAAAGGTAACTTCCATTATAAAGTAAAATAAAACCCAAGTCATTAAAACGAATTGACCTCTAGTCACAATGTAGCTTGAATCTCTGATCATGAAGTAGGTGAAATTGGGCTTTGTACAAAGTTGTTAAGGCACCACTGCATGTAAATGCATAATGACTGACTAACTCCTCAGACTTAAACCAGCATAACTCATAGGTGTAATGCATTCTCCCCACACTTGTCTCATGCACCCTGTTGCCTCCCATATAAATAGTAACAAATATGTTAAAACACAAATGAAATATTGAATGATGGCTGTTAAGTATATATTGAGGCACATTTATCAAGGGTTGAATTTTGAATTAGTGAGTTGAATTTCGAATTAGCGAGTTTTTACTACCTTAAATTAGACTGGTCAAAATTTAAAAATAAAATCTAATTTTTAAATTTAAACGACCCGAAAATTCATATTGAATTGGATTTGAATTAGATCAAACTTAATTCGAGTTTTTTCTCTGAAAAAAAAAAAATTAGAATGTCAGGAATGCTGCAAACCACTCCAAATTGATCCCAGGACGTCTTCCATTGACTAAACAGTAATTCGGCATGTTTTAGGTGGCGAATAGTCGAATGCAAATTCTTAAAGGGCCAGATTATGATAAATCTCAAATCTAATTTGAGATTTATCTAAAAAAAAAAAATTTTAATTTTGATAACTCCCTAGTCGAATTTGAACATAAATATGAATTTTCAATTCGACCTTTGATAAACGTGCCCCTAAGTATAAAAGGGGAGAGCCAAGTTAGAGTCCAGCTCTGGTCCAGTTGGATAGATCGGTGCCTGACCCAGACCCGCAGATCTCTATGCTCACCCCAATCCTACTCGCCACACCTCGACCCACAAAAAAGTGCGGTCACCCATGCCAAGAACTGACAGCCCAATTGTGAATCAACCAGGTCAAGGACAAAAAGTACCTTTTCAAGCAGAGAGCTAGCGGTTTGTCCCAAACACAGCCATCAAGCAAGGCAGCTTTTTGTGCTATTTTTCCCAAAGAAAAAGTCAGTTTTCTCAGGACCAGTTATAAGATGCCTGTCTGTGTGGAGTGATTCATTCAGGACAGACAGAAGTACCCAAAGATGAGACTTGTAATGGAGTGTTCTATTCTGTATGGGCAAGTACTGTATAAGCTTTAGCTATTTCCAGTAACATCAATTTTCTTTTTAAAAAAAAATGATAGTATAAAACATAAAAAAAAAACAAACAAATTAAACGTTTGTCTTTATTAAGAAATAACTTACCGAAACTCCACTTGAGCTCCTCTTTTAGAAAAGGTGATCCATCGTGTGGTGCTCGATTTCTCCCCCTCTCTTCCTTACAGAAGATGGCCAGGGAGTAGAAATTGAGAGCCGCATGATGGATCGTCTGTCGCCTTCTTTTTTTTGAAGAGGAGCACTACTGGAGTTTCGGTAAGTTATGTATTAATAAAGACTTAGCGATTTAAAAGTTTGTGGGTTTTTTTTTTCATTCTACACTAACGAATTTTTTCAAAAAAATTGATGTTACTGATTAACGTCATACTGACAGACACAAGCTGCTGGGTTAAGGTTGGGTTAAGTGAACTGATAATACAGAGTGGAAAGTCATTACAATGTGTGTAATAATGCTTTAAGGCTGGGTAAAAAATGTTAATGAAGGCTGTAATTAGTCATCCTTGCTTGTATAATCTTCAATGGAATTTTGCCATTTAAATAGATTGCACTGAAACAGTTTAGTCATGTGTACATTAGCTCATCCCTGGAACTTCTACAAATATAGTTCAGAATAATAGCAGTCCGACCTCACTTACCTGATCAATCACTGTTTTTGCTAGAAATTATATTTCTACATTGCACCTAATTCACTAGTAGGTGTAGTTGAGTAATAGAAAACCAACAGACCCAACAGTCATGTTGTGGATGCTGCTGATGTGTAATTGAATTATTACTTGAGGCTTGTTAAAATAATAGTTGTTACAAATAATAAGTGTTCCAAATAATAGCAGTGTGGAGTTCAATTAGTGAGGTCATTCATTCAGTGAAAAAACAGGTGTCCATTATGGCCCTTATTTAAGGAAGGAAAGCAGAAAATGTTGTGCATGAGGTTAAAGTGTATTTCTCTCGGAAAATGGGGTGTTACAGACATTGTTCAGAACAGTGTACTTTGATTAAAAAGTTGATTGGAGAGGGGAAAGTATATAAAGTGCAGGAAGTGATGGGCTCCTCAGAATGATCTGAGATGCTTTAAAATGGCAACCAAAACCTGAAAGATGTGGAAGAAAATAGAAAACTACCATTCAAAAAGGTCAAAAGTTACCAGAGTACTTTTACAAATGAGGATGATTCTCATTCTCAAATAGGTTTTGGGCCTATTTATCATATACTAGGGATCATGGATCAGTTTCAATACATCAAAATACTTGAAGAGGTCATGTTGCCTTATGCTGAAGAGGAAATGCCCTTGAAATGGGAGTTTCAACAAGGCAACGACCCCAAAGACACCAGTAAACCAGTAACATCTTGGTTCCAGACCAACAAGACGTGACGTTATGGAGTGGCCAGCCCAGTCCATGGACCTTAATCCAATAGAAAACTTGTGGGGTGACATCAAAAATGTTTCTGAGCAAAACCAAGAAATGCAGAAGAATTGTGGGACGTAACCGACGCAGAAGTTGGTGGACTCCATGTAACACAGATGTGCAGCAGTTCTCAGAAACACTGATTATACAACTAAATATTAGTTCTTCGATTCAAAGGAAAGCAAAATCTTGAAACATTTTTCAGTTTATACAGTGAATGACATTGTAAAGTGGAATGCAGACACTGCTATTTTTTGGAACAGCCTCATATTCCTGTTTCTTCACTTTCTGTAAAGGAATAACACAAATTAGATTCCTGTTTTGATTTGGAATAGAATGTGCAGTGTTCCCAATGCATTTGCATGTATGGAAATAAAAGCTGCTATAAGGATTTTGAGCTTTATTCTAATATACTTTTTTTTAAACACACTGCTATTATTTTGAACACAATATACTGTATGTTCTTGTTACTTTTCTCTTTCAATCAAAAAGTAACCACAGTCTCTCTGCTGAGAATTATGATCTAGAATCCAAATGGCAGTTAAAAACTGGACCCTAGTTGAAGGGTCGGACCTTTCTTGCAAGGTCCCAGCCCTGACCTAAAGCATTAGAGGCACGCAAGATGGTATTCTGCTCTTAGTGATGTCATCAGTTATAAATGGGGCATAGTGATGTCATTTTTGTCACATGACTCACCAAAACTTGTGTATTATATAAATAAATATGAGGATATTAGAAGTCACCTTGGAGTTCCATGACCTGTATAAAAGTCATGGAACTCCTTAATGACTTATCCTTATGTGTTTTTTATATATGGGGTACTTTATTTAATGTATGTATATGTCAATAACAGACCTTACAGATGTGCTAATTGTCCTGTTACATCCATAAAAGATAATAGAAAAATCTACAAAATAGAGAGCTTATACAGTAAATTGGAAGGGACGCAAAGTGTAAAACCCCAGCTGGAGTTAAAGAAAAGAATAGAAAAATAATACAAACACAAAAATCTGTGTTTTAATACCGGGAAGTTTCATTTTAATTATAACACTTTAACCATTAGTAGAATTACTTTGCATGTAAAAATTACAATTGATCCTGACAGCTTATGGCAGTATTTCTGGTCAATTGCCTGTGAAAGCTCCCCCTGGCTTAAATAGGGATCACCTAACACCTCCAATACAAGTAGTAGTGCCGAGGCTGAAAAGGGGTGTTGGATCATTTTCCAATATTACCTGCCTTTTGAGGCGTTGTACCACCTGTACAATGTTAAACAGATCCCATTCACATTAGTGGGAACTGGCAGGGGCAGGTTTAGAAAACAAGAAAGCCATTTTAGGGGGATATCCCATGGCTTGATTATGAGAATACGATAACAAATGTAAAAAAAAAAAGGCTTTAAAGTTATAGTCAAATATAATTGCAATCCCAGGCAGTTGTATTCGTCCCTTTCTAAACTGCTGGTTCTGACTCTTGAAACAATGTTTCTGAAGCCAGCAATCCTCTCGCCAAGACCCCTATTTCCAAAATGCCTTACATACTCCTTCACAGATGTGTTACTCATCTGGCTTCTGCCTAACAGTCTGAGACAGCAGTGCAGAGAATGGAAAGGGGCATCTATGATCCAGCTAGCAGGCCTTTACTGCATTTATTTTAAATGTATTTGATTGTAAGCATCAATGGCTGGCAACTTGCAGTTGTAAGGGTACACGCTAATATTTGGGTAGATTTAGTCCCCTTGCGACAAATAGCTTCTTCTTCGGGCCACTAATCTCCCTGGAATCCAAATCCCTGGCGGGATGGTACTTCGTTTTCCGAAGTCGCCCGAAGTTTCCTCCTGTGGCAACTTCAAGCGCTCAGAGTGCCATCCTGCCCTCGGAGATTAGTCACCCGAAGAAGAGGCGATTTGTCGACGGGCGACTAAATCCCCCCCGAATCTTAGCGTGTGCCCTAACCCTTAAAGTCTCTGATTTCTCATGCAATCTGGTAAATTTCACCCGGTGCAGCTCTTCTAGCTGAATGTTATGGAAGCATTTTAGTAACCTTACTAAAGGGCCCACACACAAATGCAGGTAGCCATGGCTCTGTGAGTGTTTAGCACAGCATATCCTGACAAAACAAGATAAAGTGCTAATATAGAACTTGTACTGTTCAATGCAGTGTGCCTGTGTGTGTATATCTATCTAATGGGATGCAGAGTAATCATTATAGTGGACTATAACCTTTGTTCTCTTACATTTTCCTACTTAGAAACCATTGTTGTCCTTTTTAAATTATCAACATACGGTACTTAAAATAGCAGCACTTATATAAATAGTGTTACATTGTGCTGTATATAAGCAGGCTGGAAGGAAAGCCAGATCACATCTACTATATATCTCTACTACCTGACAACTCTCACGAAGAACCCGAGGTATGTTTATTAAAAGACACTATAGGGGGAATTCAGAAGTGGCATTAATCTAAAATTGGTTTAAAACTGGGGAAAAATGTTTGTTTAGGCCAGGAAAACATGAAAAAAACATTTTTTTGAGAGTTGGCAATTTACTGTAATTTCTCATGCTGGTGCTCCTCTCCTTCGCAAATCACACGTGCGTAGGATAATATCACCTAGAGTAGGGCATTGCCATATATTACAGGCTCCTGGATCCCCTTGCACAACTATTCAGACTTGGCAAAAGCACAGTACAGAAATTTTCTCTGCCCATATTATGCCCAACCTGAGCTCACACAGGAGTCACTGGGGTTGCCTAACAAATGCCCCCTCCTCAGTGTTTTTACCTTGCTTAACATTTAATTGCAAAGCATTCAACATACTCTAAATCACCCCAGAGTATGCAAAGCACCTGCAATGTTGTGCCTGCCTACAGTAATGAATAAGGACATCTTCATGGCTATTTTAATATATGAGCAAAGGGCTCAACAAGATATGAAGCCCAACATCAGACATTTTGACTCAATTCAGCACTTGGAAGATGTTTGGCAGTCGGCCTACGTCAGCCTTGAGGCAATTGTTTGTAATTAGGGACATCCACAAAGTTGCATTTTTTACAGAGTATCCATTCAGATTCTTTCCTGAAACTCTGCAATAGGTCAGTGTTAGAGACGAGAGGAGCCCTGTAAAAATTCCATCTATTAGGGATGTTCCTGCTGTTGTTTTACTACAACTCCCAGATTTGGCTGTTTAAGCAAACTGCCACTTTCTGTTCTACAACGGTTGGAGGGTGCATTCCTCAAGTAATATGGCCTTTGTACTTTTATCTAAATTTTTCCAAGGTGTCTCTCTGATTGCTGGAAGCCTATGGAAACATTCTTCTCAACCTTGTCATATATCAATGTAATCTCTGCCTGCACCTTCCACTGATGTGTTTAACTCCTTAACTGACAACAATGCTGAATTTCAAAGTGCCAGGTGCCCTAGAATATTTTCAGGTCCTATTCTATTGTATAGAAACTGCGCTTTGCTGTTTGCCTGGCAGTCAGGTTTAATGTAATACCCCTTTAAGAACAGTTTAGGAATTGCTGAAAATTGTTGTACTTGTAGCACACTTAAAATACACATTAACAACTTCATGTTCAATGTCTCCTTGAACATATACGTAGCTCTATAAATGCATGCTAGCTACACATTTAATGCCCCCCAAATACTTTGCAGTATATATAACATTAATTAAAATGTAATGGTGCTAAAAAAAATAAATTTAAAGTGACGTGTGCATGTTTTTACAGTTATAGATTACATTTCCATAATTAATCCAAAAAATTGTAAAAGTGCATGTGAGCATATAAAAACAGAGATTACCCTTAAAATTCACTAAAAAATAGTTACTAAATATCCAATTTAGCTACGTCAATATTCTCTAATGTTAGTTATGATTTAGGGGGCCCTCATTTTAGATACATCTACCTCCCTACAGATTATAATTCATGACATACATCAAAATATATATATATATATATATATATATATATATATATATATATATATATATATATATATATATATATAAAACATACAAGCAAGATCCGCACTCACAGGTCTTAAAAATGAATAAAAGTTTTTATTGTAAAGGGCTAACGTTTCGGCCTCCTCCGAGGCCTTTTTCAAAGTACATAATACACACGCATTAAATACCCAGGTTGGCGGGAAAACAAACCAACTTGAAAATGACGTATACACCTCATCATCAGAAATCGACTAATACTAAGTTGTCAAATGTTATACAATTTTAACATACTAATCTGCCACATGCAACAAATAACATAAAAAACACAAACTGATACTTGTTAAAAACAAGATACTGTGCAACAAAGTTCTTAACTTCCTTTTTCAATTACTATGACATTCATGTTGCTATCTAAGTTACACAATGTATCGTCCTATTGAAAAGAGGTGGAAGGTCTGCGCTGGGGCTCACTCAGTCTTAAACATACGCGTATCGTTACCTAGTATAACATCCCAATAAACTAAAATTAGAAAATTTTTCTAAACATTTTTTTAGTTAAAAATCTTACAGTAGTTACCCGCCTGCTACGGATATGTATTTAACCCACCGAATGAAACTATCAACCTTTGAATATTGTCAAACCCTTCATATATTACGTGACATCCCCCGGCCATTGATGAAGGAAAAATTATACTAACCATCCCCTAAGCACATTATAGTGGCTATGTTAAATATTAACCCGATCAATAAAATAACCCTTTCAGTGCCACTAGCTAACAGCCCACACCCCAACCCTTAAAAAATCTTCAAAAATTAACATCCAAATAAAAAGTGCTATAGAAAAATGCTATAGAAAAAATACAATAAATTACTATAAGGCTGTGAAGAACATGTGCATAAAAAATAAAAATAAAAAATCAAAGAGCAAATATTATATTTTAAATCACCGTGTCACTAAACAAAATATGTATAAATCCCAATAAAAGCCCAACAAAAGTCAATATAGAATCGTCCATAGAATGACAACTGTGAGAATCCTGGGGGTATCTGGTTGAAAGTCACTTCAGTGTAGTGTTAAAGATCATATCAATCAATCACCAGAGAGGTGAGGTTGGATATTAGTCCACATACGGCTCATAGCGAAACTGGGGAGTATCGCTCTCAGGTGCCATTATCATAGGCGTTAACAGACTCCACTTCACATAAAGCTCACCTCACCGTATGCATATGGACCCGATCTCTCAGTATCACGCGCTTCCGCGGCTCGAAAGTACAAAGCGCCGCTCACCCTCAAGTGCGGGTCCCGGCAGAATGTAGAGCTCAAGCGGATGAAAGGTTGAAAAGCTCTGGGCTTTAATAGGTGCCGGCATCGACTTCAAAGCGCTACACATCTCCCCTCATTAGCGCTGCACCAACCAACTGCACGGACACAATCCCCCGTCGGTGCTACCGGTTCACCATCACTGATGCGGATCATCTGTATCCAGCAGGCAGTATATTCACGGGACACAATTCAATCTTTCGAGTATGTTGCCCTCACTCCAGACCATTGAGACCTCAAGGAGGTATGTCGGAACATCGGTCCAAGTGGTAGTTATCAGGCCAATCCAAGTAAAAGCATTATGTTCAATTCACTATTTTTAGTATCAAGAAACTCACGGGTGCCAGGCTAAATTGTTCAATCCAGTCCATCCCAAAGCTGGCACTCTCGACAGCAGGTTATAGTTGCCTGGGTGCAGTATCAAAAAAACGTAATTTCCAACATACAAGCAAGATCCGCACTCACAGGTCTTAAAAATGAATAAAAGTTTTTATTGTAAAGGGCTAACGTTTCGGCCTCCTCCGAGGCCTTTTTCAAAGTACATAATACATATTACACACGCATTAAATACCCAGGTTGGCGGGAAAACAAACCAACTTGAAAATGACGTATACACCTCATCATCAGAAATCGACTACTACTAAGTTGTCAAATGTTATACAATTTTAACATACTAATCTGCCACATGCAACAAATAACATAAAAAACACAAACTAATAGATACTTGTTAAAAACAAGATACTGTGCAACAAAGTTCTTAACTTCCTTTTTCAATTACTATGACATTCATGTTGCTATCTAAGTTACACAATGTATCGTCCTATTGAAAAGAGGTGGAAGGTCTGCGCTGGGGCTCACTCAGTCTTAAACATACGCGTATCGTTACCTAGTATAACATCCCAATAAACTAAAATTAGAAAATTTTTCTAAACATTTTTATAGTTAAAAATCTTACAGTAGTTACCCGCCTGCTACGTTTTTTGATACTGCACCCAGGCAACTATAACCTGCTGTCGAGAGTGCCGGCTTTGGGATGGACTATATATATATATATATATATATATATATATATATATATATATATATACCAATGCTTCACAGACCAGCACTCCCTTTGATATGAAACATTAAATAACCATGTGTTTCATACCCAACCAATCCGTGTCTTCGTGCTCGCTCCACCCTTAATTGGTTAATTGATCCACCAAATCCACAGACCATTCAAGTGTAAAACATTTTTCTAAAACATTTCTAAAAAAACATTTTTTCATGTGCAATGATGCAATTGAAAAAATGTTTTTTTTAGAAATGTTTTAGAAAAATGTTTTACACTTGAATTGTCTGTGGATTTGGTATGGGATCAATTAACCAATTAAGGGTAGAGCGAGCACAAAGACACGGATTGGTTGGGTATGAAACACATGGTTATTTAATGTTTGGTTTTATCACATTTTGTATCATCCTTGAAAAAGGTCCCAAAAAGGACCGAAACGTTGGATAAAGATGCAATAAAAAGATTGTTTATATATCATATCAAAGGGAGTGCTGGTCTGTGAAGCATTGGTGTATACAAAATTTACTGTGCACCCCTGCCCTTATCAAGATTGATTTTGGAGTGCGGATACTCATTTGGAAGATATATATCTATATCTATATATATATATATCATCCTTGAAAAAGGTCCCAACAGGGACCGAAACATTGGATAATGATGCAACAATAAAAGATTATTTGTTTTACATAAAAGGGAGTGCTGGTCTGGAAACTATTGGTGTATATATGTGTATATATATATATGTATATATGTATATATGTGTATATATATATATATGTATATATGTGTATATATATGTATATATATGTGTATATATATATGTATATCTATATATCTATATATATATATATATATATATATAGATATATATATATATATATATATATATATATATATATCCTCTCCTCAATAATCCTATTATGTTAAATATCCGATCCATTCCGTATGATCCATCCCGTATATCCATTGGGATCGAGTAAAAAAAACGTATCTTTTGGATAACAGTGTAGATATATTTGTAAGGGGCAGTCCCCTTCGACAGCAGAGATAACCCATGCACACGTCACTTTAAATGTGTCTTTTGGCATTACATTTTAATCTTTTAACCTTTGGTTATCTGTTGACATATATGGTGCACTAATCACTCTGATGTTTTACTCTAAATGTGTTGATACTTGTATGTAATTAATTGATTGGCTATATATAGCATTCTATGGGGAGGGTGTGGTTGCCTTGAGATAATATCCTGTGGTTGCTGGTATATATATATATATATATATATATATATATATATATATATATATATATATATATATATATATATATATATATATATATATATATTTGATTATATCTTTTATTTTTTACCATTTTCACAAAATTTAAAGGAGATGTATTGTCAAAAAACAGCAGAGATGGCCACGGCTGTGAAAGTTTTACTTGCAGTTGAAAAGAGTGGGTATGTGGGGGAACGGATTGCGCTCAACTGTAAAATGAAGCGCAATTGCTATTAGAAAAAGGCTTATATCGGTTCCCCAAGGGCAAAGGGGGGTTTTAATTTTTGACAGTACATTCCCTTTAAGTTTAAAGTTTAATGTTTGTGTCTCTAGTGTCTCAGTCAGGCACTCAGTGATCCAGGAGCAGATTCTGAACTGTGACAATTTGCTACATTTAGTTGATACATTTCTCAGCAGTATCTGTGGAATATTAGGGACTATTGTATCAATTCTAACAGTTGCCTTTAATGAAACTCAGGGATTCTGCTCAGCAGGGAAATGTATCAATTTAGAACAGTTGAAGAGTCGGTGACCCCCCCCCCCTCAGAGCTGTTTTAGAAGATGAAAAATTAAACTTTACACTTTAATATTAGAAAAACTGTCACAAATAGAAAATACGTTGGAAAAAGTCTTTATTTCTGATGAACTATCTGAAACCAACTGAACTGGAAAAGTGTTGAAAAGTGAAGAATTTAAGCTGGTCATAGAGTCTTTTATTGGGCAAATAATTATTTTTTGATATTCCCTTTGAATTTCTATTGCCTCTGAATACATAACAGTACAGACATGCGTGGGGCTTTATAATCCAGACGGCATACGAGTATAACCTTTCCGCATATATCTGCTTGCTTATGAAATCCAATAGCCTCTGTCCCCAGTCAGGTGACCGTCTCACTGTTGGAGCGTCTGTATTTATATATTGTGCCAACATATGGCTACAGCACTTCCAGGGGTGACAGAGCACTGAACAGCAATTTTCCCACGTGGAACTAGAGCCTGCAAACTATTTCCATTTAGCCTTGAGCAACATTCATCCCTCTGCATCCTTTTGTCTGATAACTGGATGACACCTTAAACCCCCCCTCCCCTATTATTGGATCCCTACAGTGCTGACATAGTGGAGATTGACCCCTCCCTTTACTCCTTAAGCCATTGCAGAAACACACAGTAAGCTCATTACACTAAGGAGAAGCGATATTGAGTCTAATCTCTCCACAGGAGGTGAGTACATGTTCCTGGGAAAAGTCAGTGTATATGAGTGTGTGGAGGGAAGTGTGCTTGATACTAGTGCCCTGTCCTTCCAGTATCCCCTCACAGCTGCATATGCAACTCAGCACCTTCTCTTTGATGCCTCTTGCCTGTAGAAATTTCTTCTGCAGCATGTGGTGACTTTACCTCAAGTCCAGGGCACTGACAACAAACGTGCACTTTGTGGCAAACTCCCAGGAACTCTGTTCTGTGTAGACCAGGAGTTCCCAACCACCGTGACCGGTAGCGGGCGGTGGGTTGTGTAGAACCAGGTCAACTCTGGTCCTGGTTGGCTGCAATCTATATAGCTGAAAAACAATTAAAAGGTCTCCAATTACCTGCAATACCAGATCCCTGATGCTCCATTGCTATGACAACAGTAATGATGAAGCCCAGGAAGCTTTTTATTGATCGTGACAAGGACCAAAATGCTCTTTGGATGATTTTTTTGGTAAGCCTGAAATGCGCCCACGCATCTCCCCACCAAAAATTATCTTACTTAACACTGGTCCATGGTGCAAAAAAACTTGGGGCTACTGGTTTAGACAACCTTCTTTTAATACACCGACTTGCTGCAAAAAAAAAAGTAGTAACTAGATTGAGGCACATCATGGGTTCACAAAGCTCATTCCACTTCTTAAATTGTGTGTCCCTCAAAGAGAGGCCTGTGGGCTATGTCCTCCTCTGCAATCCAACAGAAACAGCAGCAACACCCCTCTCCTCCTGACACTGCTTGTAAGGTACTGGCACACAGAGACATTTGTCACTATATGTCCACATTTGAATATGCTCTGCCACAGGAGACAAATTTCGCCGAAGTGCTTTCCCACCTGCAATAAAGTCAATTGCCTCACAAGGAAACATTGGGCGACTTTGGAAAACATATAGATTGATTTTATTGCCGTAGGAAAGCAGTAGTGCAGATTTAAACAAGGGACAAACCTCCCCAGACCTCAGCACCAATATGCCTCAAGAGAATGCTCACTAGTGTACGAGCAATGATACGAAGAGAGGGCTGTTTTGTCCGCTGCTGTTTCCTATCGGATGCCAGTTGTGCACGAAGGAAAATCGGATCAACAATTGTCTCCTATTGCTGTGTGTCAGCAAGTGACCCTAAAGTGACACCCTCTCTCCCCTTATGTGCTGAAATCTTCTGTTCCCAGATAATCATTAGTAAATATTTCACAGATCACATTCTCACATATGTGAATGCAATTTCACTGAAATGAAACATGTGAAATACACTATATAGAATAAATGTATATTTTCTATCCCAGTGTCTCAACTGCTGCATCTCATTGACTGTGTGGAGCTCTTAATTTGCACTGCGAAATACAATAGTAGGGTTGCTGACTTTTATGGTAAACAGTAGCAGCCGTCCAATTTTTGCTACTTATCTTTATTGATAATAATGATTGGCATCCAGAACTATTTTTACTGGCCCGGCCATATTTTGCTAATTAGGTGACAAACATAAGTTTCATGATTAGTTGAAGGATTTGCTTGATCTGCATCTTTGAGGCTTAGCACTTAAAGTCGAGGTTCACTTTTAAGTTAACTTTTAATATGTTGTACAAAGACCAATACAACTTTTTGGTCGTTCGTTATTTTATTTTCTATAGTTTCTGAATTCTTCTACTGACTTTTTCCAGCTTTCAGAATGGGGGTCAGTGAGCCCATCTAAAAATCAAATGCTCTGTAAGGCTACGCACATTTATTGCTACTACTACTTTTTTGGTAATCATCTTTCTATTCGGGCCCTCTCCTAGTCATAGTCCATGCATGGTTGCGAGGGTAATTTGGACCCTAGCAACCAGATTGCTGAACTTGCAAACTGGGGAGCTGCTAAATACCTAAAAAACTGAAATAATAAAAAATGAAAACCAATTGCAAATTGTCTCAGAATATCAATTACCAATATATATTAAAAGTTTAATCAAGGGTGAATAACCCCTTTAAAGGAGAAGGAAAGTCGTTTACAACTTGGGGGTGCCAAATGTTAAGTGAATGTATTTACTTACCTAAAACCCTGGGCTGGTGCTCCTAACAGCAGAAAACTGCCGGGGTTATTCCAACGTGCACCACAGAGCGATCCTCTTCCGGCTTTTTCTTTCTTATTGTGGTTGTGCATTAGAGTGAAAAGCCGTACTTTATCTAAAAAGTTGTTGTTTTCATTCTACTGAGGATGCATCTGCCCCGGGAAATTTCAAGAAAGAAGAAGCCGGAAGAGAATGGTTCCTTGGTGCTCGCTGGAATAACCCCAGCAGTTTGAATAACCCCCAGACCGGTGCAGTTTTCTGCTGATAGCAGCACCGTCCCAGGGTTTCAGGTAAGTAAATACAATCACAAGTCACAAGCAGTAAACGACTTTCCTTCTCCTTTAAAGAGAACTGTGATATATTCATTCTGTAGCTATCCTTTGCTGCAGTACAACTCCCGGAATGAATCACTGAATGAGGTTAGTTGATATATATATGATGAAGTTGTAGTTTGGTGAGTGCAGGTTGAACATAGCTGCTGTACAATGACATATAAACAGAACCTGCACTGTTATTAACACCGACTTCCTTTTCTCTGTCACTATATCACCTTTCTTGCACTGCACTGTGGGTTGTGGGTGCAGCTTTACAGTACAATAATGGTAGAGGAAACCCAATCCAACTTTAGCTGATGTCATATGTGCGGTGTTGTTGGTTTATTGAAACACCATTCCTTTATGTAATGATATATTAAAGACTGCACTAGCTGAAACGGATGAGAGTTTAGTCAGTAAGTCTATTGCCAATGTGCTTATGCCATAAAGTGGTCTCTTCTCTTGGCACCCTCAAAAAATAACCTAAAAAGTACATAAACTTTATCAGGTATGTAGCAGAATGATGATGTTTATAATGTGCTTGATGAAGAGGGCTACAGTCCTGGCAGGGGCGATCCTGGTCCCTCTGCCGCCTGAGGCAGCAGCAGTTGCTCATGCCCCCTCTCCCCCGTGCACTTTCTTTTCTGCACCTGAGGGGGTCCACGAGGGCAGCAGAGAGGGCCAGTATGCTAGCGCAGAGCCAGTTTGAAAACCGGAAATTCGGCTCTTAAAGTACCAGGAACGGCATTTTTGCGCCCCTGGTGCCTAGTGGGGCGCTGTTGCCTGAGGCTACAGCCTCAACGCGTCTCATTGGCGAAGCGCCCCTGAGTCCTGGAAGCTTGCCAAATTATCCAAGTAAACTCACCAATAAAGTGATCCTGTGGATGCCAATGTCTTTTCTGCATTTAAAGGGGGAACTCCACAACATAAGTAAAAAAATATGCAGACTTTTCATGACTTGTAATGGTTTGAATCAGTTCCCTAAGCCTAGCCCCCTGCTCTCCTGCTGATCTCTCTGACTACTTTGCTGAGCTGGCTGACTACCGTTACATTGAATCAACAGCCAGCTGTCCTGAACCTGCATCTTCCAAACGCCACAATTCCCTGCACACGTGATTTCAGTAAGGAACAGAACATCACAGTACAATGCATTGTGGGTTATGTAGTTCCTGCATGCTGTCTGTAAGCTGTGGAAGTTGTAACAATTTGTAACATCAGTGTTTTAGTCCCTCCTTCCCTGCCAGGATTTCAAATGATGTCGAAAGAAAAGAACTGTTAGCTGGATTTCAGCATAGAAATTTTTCATTTATTCATACTTTTTAAAGCAACCGATAATGGTGGTAGGTATATTAGGGGTTTCTGTGTTATGTGGGCCTCTTTATCAAATTTTAGTTTGGAAGCCGGAGTTCCCCTTTAAAGTCAAATAAAAGTGAAACAATCTTTAGACTTGTCTTTATACTGTGATGTTGAGTGTTCCTCAAAAATGCAATATCATTCATTAAAAATGTGCTTTAAAAAAAGTCCTTTGAAAACCCAGTGTAGTCTGCACAAACAGAAAAAGCTCTAATTTGTGGCTATAATTTGTCAGTATCCTAATGCTCTGAATAATCAATAATCCATACAGAGGCAATTCCCATAATAGCCACACCCTTGTTTGTTTCCAGAATCCAGGCTGCAACCATATTACATTCCATCGCATCCTTCAGTGATCCATGTATAGATGCAGGTCCCTAAATAAGTCCACAAACGAAAGCTGCTCTTACTCCTTCCCAGGGGTAATTGTATGCAACATTCCAAGAAACATTAGATGGCTGCCTTAGGGCATGCACTCAGTTCCCAAGTGGAAACAGAGTAAACTGACAGTTAGGGAGAGCTGGGTTTGTGAACATGTGAAATGTGTTACTCTGTAAATTATAAATTTGTTAAACCTCAGTTGTTAAACAGTGCAAATTATATCCTTTGCGTCTTCCTAAAAATTTAAAAAAGTTACATTTTGTGTATTTGGCTTTAGAAGTATAGCCATATTATGGCGTATAGGTTATACATATGTAGCTAGCTTTAAGTAGGCTCAAGTGAAATGCAATTTAAGAGTTAACACCACTAATAAATAGCCTATATTTTTTCCTTTTAAATATAATAAGATTTAAATGGTTTTCAATGTTTCTATACACCTATTCATTAAATCAAGCTATACTTTAGTATTCTTTCAACAGACCATAATTAATTTGTTGTCGGATACTATTCGGTGTTAGGGTTGATGGGTTTGCTTTGGAGACTCCAGGATGCATACAGTAACAGTATCTGAGAGGTCCATGCGTAGTTTGAATCAGTAACTGATACTAGAAGACTAATTGTTAGGTGTGTCATTTAAACACTGTTTTTTTCCCTTCCTATTTTAGAGTCTGTGGGGCGACATGGAGATGAAAGGTAATGCATTAAACAATGTACATCGCTAATAAAATCAATGGTGTTTTAGTTAAAATAGAAGTACAGATGATTTATACATAGTAATCACTTTAAATGCTGTTTAATATGCTTACAATACACGTGATTTTCATACCTTCAGACAAATGCTACACATGTCATGTTCACACTGTGTTTTTTTTAAAGACAGTGTGATTATGCTTGAGCTAGTGCATAAACGCAAGCAGATTCAAGCTGATTCCGGGCAGCCTTTTTCTTTATTTTTCCTTTACTCAATTGCAATTATGAGAAATTTCTCTTTCCCCGTGATGAATTGTGTCATTACAGTCATTTATATCTTTTATCAGGTGGTAATGAACCTAATCCAAATCTTGGTTATGGGAACCCAGGATTTCCAAATGCAGATTATTCAGGATATGCCCCACAACAAAATCCTTATGGATTTTCACCGGCTGAGTACCAACCTGCTGGATATCCTCCTGGACCATACCAAGGTAAGAGATTTTTTACCAATGCTAAAATAACCTTTGTAAGTAACCATTGAGAACTGCACAGGCTGGCTTTAGATTTGTGTTTCTGTATATATATATATATATATATATATATATATATATATATATATATATATATATATATATATATATATATATATATATATATATATATACAGGGCCGCCATTAGAAATCACGGGGCCCCGTACAACAAAATTTTTGGGGCCCCCTGGGCCCCGCCCACACTGACTACCAAGCTCCACCCCATATCCCGCCCACATCGCAGTTAAAAGACCACACAGACATCAGCGCTAAAAAAGTAACCCCCCCCACACAAGTTGTAAAAAGCTATTGATGGTCAGGGCCCCCTTATAAAAAAAATTGGGGCCCCAAAAAAAAAAAAATTAAAATTTTTTTTTTTTTAAAAACATTGGTGGCAGGGGCCCCCTGTTAAAAAAAACTTGGGGCCCCAACAAAAAAAAATGTAAAAAAAACTAAAAAATAAACAAACATTGGTGGCAGGGGCCCCCTTCTAAGTTAAAAACAAATTGGGGCCCAAAAAAAAATTTGAAAAAAAATTAATTTTTTTTTGAAAAAAAAACAAAACATTGGCGGCAGGGGCCCCCTTATAAGTTAAAAACAAATTGGGGCCCCAAAAAAAATTTAAAAAAAAAATAATTTTTTTTTGAAAAAAAAAAAAAAACTGGTGGCAGGGGCCCCCTTACAAGTTAAAAAAATTTGGGGCCACCAAAAAGAAAATTAATTTTTTTAAAAAAAAAAAAACCCAAAAAAAAACAATGGTGGCAAGGGGCCCCTTACGAGTTAAAAAAAAATTGGGGCCCCAAAAACAAAAGTTTTAAAAAAAAGATTGGTGGCAGGGGCCTATAGAATATTAAAATAATACATTGGTGGCCAGGGGATTAAAAAAAAAAAAACACAAACTGGTGTTCAGTAGAATTGAACTCATGGCTTCAGTACTTCAACTTCGCCTCCTTTCGTGACTTCGGGTCTTTTCACCGCTTCAGGACTTCGGCTTCGGCTGTTTTCGTGACTTCGGGTCTTTGCGCTGCTTCAGGACTTCGGCTTCGGCTGTTTTCGTGACTTCGGGTCTTTTCGGCGCTTCGTGACTTCGGGACTTCGGCTTTTTCCGTGACTTCGGGTCTTTTCGTCGCATCGGCTTCGGCTTTTCGGCACTTCCGCATTCGGCACTGAAGAGGCAAGACGTACGGCTCGGGCGCTCGTAAGGGGGGCCCGGATCTTC
The DNA here is from genome assembly GCF_017654675.1 of Xenopus laevis. Lineage (NCBI taxonomy): Eukaryota > Metazoa > Chordata > Amphibia > Anura > Pipidae > Xenopus > Xenopus laevis. The sequence continues at coordinate 108,712,792 of NC_054380.1, read as the reverse complement.
AAAAAAATGCAGCGCTGCCGGGCCCCCCTTCATGCCCGGGCCCGGTACGCTTGTCCCCCCTGTCCCCCCCTGATGGCGGCCCTGTATATATATATATATATATATATATATATATATATATATATATATATATATATATATATATATATATATATATATATATATATATATATATATATATATATATATATATATATATATATATATATACAAAGTTGCCAAAGTTGAAAATGCCCCAGCACTCTTACCAGTGCACTAAGCGAGGATCTCGTTGCACACTTCTTCGTCTCGTCCCCACTTTGCTAAAAGTGTATATTTAAATTCAACACATCAGTACAGCAACGTTTCAGGCAGGCTATATGCCCTTTATATATGGCTTGATAAAGGCCATATAGCCTGCCTGAAACGTTTCTGTACTGATGTATTGAATTTGAATATACACTTATACACTTTTTGCAAAGCTTGTGTACCGCTCCATTCCTATATATATATATATATATATATATATATATATATATAATATATATATATATATATATATATATATATATATATATATATATATATATATATATATATATATATATACCTTACTTCTCCGTGTGCTCTGCCACCAGCGTCCCAGCTTTATATGTATCCACTCGGCACATAGATCAGGCGGCACTCTGAATAAGATAAGAGGCTGTTTATTGAAACAGGTGGAGAATCTGCATAACTAACAGGTTTCAGGAGAAACACCCTTAACCATAGGCTCACAAATTAGTGGTCATTGTTTCCTTAAATAGGTAGCATAACAGGGACCTCTGCCGGGCTCCACATTAATTATCAGCCCTTAGTATAACAATTGCATATCACATTTAAGTTATGCCACCCAAAGTTAAAATCACCCTTTATTATACAGCATTAAAAAGCAATGAAGCAAACAAAACAATAAAAAGGAAGGAACTTATCTTTAAAAAGGGCCCTCCTTTTTTAAAACGTGCCAATACTAGAATTCAACTGAGCATACTGTGAGCAAAGCGTAATACCAATAGTCAATTTATAAAGCATCGCAACGGGTCATAAAATCACTTTAAATGTAGTATAACATTAAAATTCCTATTAATATAAATATGCAAGATCGTGCCTTGTGTTTAAACCCCTAGGAACTCTGGTATCCAACTTAAAGGGCACCTATCGCAGCCAAAATCAAACACATATTAACAATCTGACCAGTACAACCTAAACACATTCAATCAAACTACAATTGTATTTTTTTTAAAAAAAACTTAAGGTTTTAAAAAATCCCTTACTTTGTCAAATGGGAGGGAGTCCATACAGTGACTATAACAGTGGCCATAACATGCAAATTTCAGGAGCATGCTCAGATTGTAGTATTGCCTTGAGTATTCTACCCAGAATGCCTTGTTTTAGTAAAGTATCAGGAGGTTTCCCTATCTTGTCCCCTGCTGGTGATGTTATTATGCAAATGAAGGGCAAACACTAACTTCCAGCAGGTGGCAGCACTACTGAACAGCAGCTAACACAGAGGTTTGGCTGATTTGAAAATAGCTTAGAAGGGTTACTAAACAACCAAGGAATTTCAACTGAGCATGTGCGAGATTTCAGAGCTGCAGCTGGCTGTGAAGGTATAGGTCGGAGGAGCCAGTGAAATCCAAGATGCCTGCCTTAGCTAGAACTGCAGAGGAGATATGGGAGATCTTGCAGAAGGTACAGTGAGCTGATAATTTACAATATACAAACAATTCTAAAATTCTAAAATAGCATTCCATGAACTTTCACATAGTGTCTTTACTTAGTAAATGATTTTAGTTATGATTGGTGCCTTTTAAGGATCCAGATAGCCTCTCTTAGATTTAAGGGGTGCAAAATGTTCTAACTTGTTCTATAACATGACTATGAAGATTTTCATTCATCCAGGTCATGGTATATCTAATATTACATTTTTTTAATTACTTCAAAAAAAAAAAAAAAAGTTCTATTGGATACCTTTGGGAGAACAAGATGCAAAAATGTTTTCCTACAGGGGATTTTTCATCCTTCTTTTCAATGGCCTTTATGTACTCTCTCTCTCTTAAGCAACGAATAGATCAACCAATAATTCATAATCTGCACTCTAAGAGATTAACTATACGTTTTGAATTACAGTTATAGAAACCTTTGTTCTGATTTACACGACCTGTAACTTTAGATTTAAAATCATGACTAACGTCAATTACTTTGCAGGTTTTGCACATAGTTGCTCCACATTTAAAGTTCCCTTTAGCAAGAGCCAACTGGCCCTAGGGGCCAAGATACTTCCTAAAGTGGGGGCTTTCATTGACACATACTTTATGGCATTGCGGGATAATGCCTCCTTAAGCCTGCTGTCGTTGTATAGGATTGGGGGGAAATTTCTTCACTATTCTGCAAACAGAGTCAAATTCTTCACTAAATTCACTAAAACTCTAAAAACTGTCCAGATAGATAGACTATACTACATGAACTTCCTTCAAGCCGCCTGTCAAGCTTAAAATACAATCTGCAGATTCATTGTGTTGGTGGGTGTGTGGAGCATCGACATGATGAATTGAAGAGGATCTGCTTCCTGCAGTCCCAGTTGTTCTGGTTGTTGACCTGAACATTGTGAAATTGAATACTGATGCTGACACAATATTCCATTAGTTCCATTAGTTTTTTCTACCATAAAAAATATGGGTACAAAGCCTGATTTCCAACCAAGTATGGAAAAAGGAGCTTTTAAGAGATGGGGAAAGTGGAATAACAACAAAATGAAAAGACTTTATTAGAAATAACAAAATGATTCCCTTAGCAGACATCCAAAAGATGTGGGGTATTCACCCAAGAGACACTTGGGAGTATAACCAATTACAGTGTTTTATTCAATCACGTGTAAATAAAGAATGGAACAGGCCTGACACGAGTTGGGAAACACTCCTGTTCAGAACATGGGACATAAACAAACCCCTCTCAAAAACCTACAAATTGTTCATTGAGAATTAATCTCAAAGCCCCAGTCCTACATGCTCGGAATGGGAAAAGGAATTAAAAATGGAATTGTCTGACAACATTTGGCTTAGAATTCTTAAATCGGTACATAAGTCATCCAGGGCAGTTAGAACTAGAGAGGCAATATACAAATTAAGTATGAGGTGGCACTACACACCTCTAAAACTGAAAAACATGTACCCTGCTAATTCAGGATTGTGTTGGAGATGTAACATCTCAGATGGAACTCATACACACATATGGTTGACTTTCCCAGTAATGCACGACTATTGGAGTAAAATTCTAGCAGTAATTAACAAGGTGACGGATAGTAATATAAAGGCAGATAATCCCTCCCACTCCTTCTTGCTTTCTGTATCCCCATCCCCATATAAATCTTAAATAAAGAATTTACAAAAAAAAAATATGGGTACAGAAGTCCAAACAGTATACTCAAGGTATCTACAGCAGGAAAAATAACTGTGATTAAGGAAGCAGAATAATAAACTATGTATATGAAAAATTATCAGATACTAATGATAAGTGAATTAATCACCCACTACAAAATATTGTAAATGTACTTCCCCTTTAGAAATAATTGCCAAACTGTGAGGCTGGCCACAGTTGGGGACGGGGAGCAGTAGTAGAGTGACCCAGTCTGAAAGGCAGTATTTTCTCTACAGGTATGGGGTATTTCATCCAGAATGATTGGGACGCGGGTTTTCCGGATAAGGGATCCTTCTGTAATTTGGATCTCCGTATTTTAAGTCTACTAAAAAAATTGTTTAAACATTAATTAAACTCAATAGGATTGTTTCGCCTCCTTTATAGATGTATTATATCTTAGTTGGGATCAAGTACAAGGTACTGTTTTATTATTACAGAGAAAAAGGAAATAATTATAAAAAATGCAATTATTTGATTAAAATGGAGTCTGAGGGTGATGGCCTTCCTGTAATTTGAATCATTCTGGCTAAAGAGTTTATATGTAACAGATCCCATACCTGTACTATATTTTCTTTGAAGCCCTACTTGAAGGGGGGAGGGGTTGAAACAAAAAGTCCAAAAACCCTTTTCTGTACAATACAGTATATACAAATTATCAAGAAACGAGAAAACCCAATGGTGCAAAATAAAATTACTTGTTACAGTAGTGTATACCAGCAGCTACTAACTGGCTATTCTTCTTGCCATTGTGCTTTACATTCTAAAGTTCAGCCTGGCCAAGCGATGCCAAATCAGCCTGGTGTTCCTGTAACTGCCTGGATGCCGGTTCCCCCTGCCATCCCTAACTGCCCGCCAGGGCTGGAATATCTGAGTCAGGTAACAACAGAAGATCATGTATACTAGATAGATAGATAGATAGATAGATAGATAGATAGATAGATAGATAGATAGATAGATAGATAGATAGATGATAGATAAATAGATGATAGATAATAGATAGATATAAATATAAAGTGACCGGCATCTACCACAGATTTTGACACATAGAAATGCTGATGAAGAGGATTACCCCTTCACTCCAATGGAGAATCCATTTGAAGGTCTCTACAGTATATAGCAAGATAGCTTTATATTTGAAACATTTATATAAAAAATATTTTTATGTGAAACAATGTGTGTTATAGCTTTAGTTATCTTTAATTATACTTGGTATCATACACAAGATTAAAAGTCTGATATTTTTGTCCCTTGTTTATCTAGCTCAAGGGAGCAGAACACCAAAAAATTAAAGTGTTTTAAAGGAATGACAATATAATGGACTGATGTATTTTTATATAAACTATAGTGGATTTTCTGCAGCAAACACACCAGTTGTACCAGTGCAGGACAACAGTACATTATATTTTTATTACTTAAACAAAAACTTTCATATTTTGTGTGTTACTGTTCCTTTAAAGCCCCATCAAAACTAATTGCTTATCGGTCACTACTAGTTACTTCACTGGTTTAAATAAATACTGTAAATGAATAAGTAAATAATAGTATATAGAAATGTGTTTCTCGTGTTCAACTGGGTTATGGCTGAACATTATTGTGTACTTTTATTAAACCTAATGCTTAATCTTATCTTTTAACTTGACAGATTGACCAGATACTGGTTCACCAACAAGTTGAGCTGCTAGAAGGTTTGTCAGTTCTCTTTACACAGTGTATTTTGTACTACGTTGTGTGCCAAAATATTTTGTACTTATGACTTGGTTGGACAGTATAAAGGATATACTGACATATTAATTCTTTTGAACCTCGTTCCCACTTGCAAAACACACAATGATCAAAGCATTGTGAATACCATGGCTTCCAATAGTTAAAACATTAAATAACTTGATACATAATAGAGATATTATTAAACTTTAATTATATAGTGCTGACACATGTTTGCAGTGCTTTACAGTGATTGTACACATTCACATACCACACTAGGTTCAATTTAATCATCAGCCACTTAACTTGACTGTATGTTTTTTTGCATGTGGGGTGAAACCAGAGTAAACTGACACAGCCAAGAGAATAATATACCACATTCTTGCAGATAGTCCCCAGGTTGGATTCAAACTCAGAAACACAGCAATGCAAGGCCAAAGCATGAGCAACTCTACAAGCCACTGTTTGCATGTTCATACACACACAACTGGAGGAACATAGTTTTATATGGAACAAATACAAGACTAGTGAGCAGAGTTCTTCTTATTCTACTGCCACGTTTTTCATTACTGGGTATAGAAAGGATGTAAGAGGCAAAAAATGTGATAGCAATGGATAAAGTACAGTGAGAAATATAGCTAATGGACAGAAACAGTCTATTAATAAAAGCAGAGATCTTGTAAAATCAGTCATTCATTTCAGTATCTGAAGTTCCCTAAAGCCCATGTTGGCCTGGTGTTTCAAACCCTTGCCACCAAGATTGTATCAAAAGCTGCCATAGAAAAAAAATCTAAATAGAGGGTGAACCAAGCTGATATCCGTGGTTTAGCTTGAAGGAACAGTTCAGTGTAAATATTAAATCTGGATAAATAGTTAGACTGTACAAAATAAAAAATGTTTCTAATATAGTTAGTTAGCCAAAAATTTAATATAGAAAGGCTGGATTGACTGGATGTCTGACCTAACAGAAGAGAACACAACTTCCTGCTTTTCAGCTCTATAACTCTGAGTTAGTCAGCGACTTTAAGGGGGGCCACATGGGACATAACTGTTCAGTAAATTTGTAATTGATCCTCAGCATGCAGCTTAGATTCAAAAGCAACAGTTATGACCCATGTGCCCCCCCCCCCAAGTCTCTGATTGGTTACTGCTTGGTACCAAGTGGAAACCAAGTAGTGTTCTGTCTTGTTCTGTTAGACACACAGTCACTTTATACGTTACATTTTTGGCTAACTAACTTTATTGAAAACATTTTTTATTTTGCACAGTTTTTATTTTTATACTGAACAATTCCTTTACTGAACTGAAAAAAACTAAAAAGACCATTATTACTGTCTTTGCTGCATCTATCCTATTTTGTACAAGAGAGCTTTGCATCCTGTAACTGATTATTAAGGCACAAGGGATATTTAAAGTTGCATGTTTTAACAAGTGTCAGTATAGCTCAGGCCTGGACTGGCAATCTGTGAATCCTGGCAAAGCCAGAGGGGCTGCTGTAAAATGCCATAGACACTCACTATTTATTGGGCCTGTGTTGGGCTGTTTGGGCCTCTGAAATGCCAGGGCCTATTTTGAATCCTAATCCAGACCTGGTATCGTTTTAAACTTACCTAGTGCTATTTGCACATTCTAAAATTAACACCCAAACCCACATTACACTCCTGCATCAATCAGGGGTGCATCGGCCATGAGGCAAGGTGAAAACCATGCCTCAGGCATCAGTTTTCCACTAGTTACCAGGAGTAGCAAAAAGCTGCCCTGCACTAATGATGCACCCCCCCTCCTCCTGACCGCATCAACGGAAGATGGGGGGGCATCACAGGGCCAACCTTAGTGCAGTTTTGGGGCCCGAATCACCCCTAGTATCAATCTGTCATATAGCTTCTTTTTCAGCACTGTCTTTAGGCTTGAGGTTTAGGGCACACACCCAGTAGGCTGGGGGCACTGTTTATATGTCTTCCATGCTGTTTAGTCTTTGCCCCATGACCAATGTCACTCCTTCAAAGAGAACTAAAGCCTAACTAAAGAAGTAGCTAGAAATGTTGTACATAATGTTTTGGGCTTCTGTACCAGCCCAAGGCCACCACAACCCTTTAGCAGTAAAGATCTGTGTCTCCAAAGATGCCCCAATAGCTCCCCATCTTCTTTTCTACTGATTCACATGCTTTGTGCTGTGACCAACTCACAATATACAGTACACATAGAATATAAATGTCACAATATAAGGCTGATTAGTAATTAATACAGATAATTAGTACATGGCAGCACAGAAACCAGCGCAATTAGCATCAGAATTTAATAATCAGCCCTTTAGCATCAGCTTATATTACAGACAAACATCATTTTCTGATTGATAATTTGTGACGACCCCTAAGTTGCTCAAAGCCCACTGAGCATGTGAGTGTCACAGACACTTTCCAAGATGGCGCCACCCATGACAAGTTTGAAGTCCTGGATCATTGCTGCTATTGAGAAGCTGAAACTTTAGGCTGGTGCAATAAATCCAGTATATAAAATATGGTATTTTTACCCATATTCATTTTTAGGGTTTCGCACTGGGAGAAGCTGCAACTCTGACTAGCAGTGGTAATTGAAGAGAGGCTGGAGAGGCAAAAAGTTTAGTTTAGCAAGTGAAAGAGGTTGACTCTAGCAGGCATTTTTAAGAAGAGTCCCATCTGATGTGTGCTTCAGGCATTCCATGGGAAGTGGTGGCAGAAAGGAGTGTTGGCAACATCAGGAACAGTTGTGTGGAAGCCAGAAGTCTAATACCAAAATTGCATAGAGTTGATCACTAGAGGAGGCTGATTTGTTGCATTTTAATTGCCTATGAATCCCCTACCTAAGCTAAGGATCTTGCCTTGTAGTGTAGACTGTGCTGTTGAATGTAAATCACTCACTCTTCTCTTTTTATTTGCTTTCTAGCACTGACTGGATTTGAAACAAACAACAAATATGAGATAAAAAACAACATGGGCCAAAGAGTCTACTTTGCTGCAGAAGAAAATGATTGCTGCACGCGGAATTACTGTGGCCCAAGTCGACCCTTTACCATGACAATTGTCGATAACACGGGTCGGGAGATTATGAAAATAGACAGGCCGTGCAGATGTTCAGCCTGTTGTTTCCCCTGTTGCCTACAAAAAGTACGTAAAGCAACTTATGTAACATTTGTGTCTTTATAGTTTCACGAATTTGTATATCTAGGGCATTCATATTTCTGTGCTTAGTCCCTCCCTGCAGTACAAACTTTTAGGATTTTTCACAATAGCATATATTATCCGGAAACCTGTTTTCCAGAAAGCTCTGAATTACAGAAAGGCCGTCTCCCATAGACTCCATTTTAATGAGATCATCAATGATTTCCTTTTTCTCTGTAATAATAAAAAAGTACCTTCGACTTGATCTTATTGAAGATATAATGAATTCTTATTGGAGACAAAACAGTTTATTGGCTTTATTTAAAGGGGATGTTCACCTTGGAAACACTAAAGAAAAATTCCCATAAATAATTTTCCCATTTAAATAAACAGTAACAGAATAAGTTAGGTTGAAAAAAGACACATGTTCCATCAAGTTCAAGTTTAAAACCTATAAATAACCTGCCTACTGCTAGCGGATCCAGAGGAAGGCAAAAAAACTCAATTTGAAACCTCTCCAATTTGCCTCAGAGTGGGGAAAATTCCTTCCTGACTCCAAGATGGCAATCAGACTAGTCCCTGGATCAACTTGTACTATGAGCTATCTTCCATAACCCTGTATTCCCTTACTAGCTAAAAAGCCATCCAACGCCTTCTTAAAGCTATCTAATGTATCAGCCTGTACAACTGATTCAGGGAGAGAATTCCACATCTTCACATCTCTCACTGTAAAAAACCCCTTTCCGAATATTTAGCCAGAACCTCCTCTCTTCTAATCAAACTGGTTGACCTTGTGTCAGCTGGAAAGACCTACTGGTAAATAAAGCATTAGAGAGATTATTATATGATCCCCTTATATATTTATACATAGTTATCATATCACCCCTTAAGCGCCTCTTCTCCAGCATGAACAACCCAATTTGGCCAGTCTTTTCTCATAGCTATGATTTTCCATACCTTTTACCAGCTTAGTTGCCCTTCTCTGTACCCTCTCTAATTCAATAATGTCCTGTTTGAGCACTGGAGACCAAAACTGTATGGTGTATATAATCTAGATGGGGCCTTACCAGTGCTCTATACAGTGGAAGAATAACTCCCTCCTGCCGTGACTCTATGCCCCTTTTAATACAGCTCAAGTCCTTATATGTCCTTGCAGCTGCTGACTGGCATTGCTTGCTACAGCCAAGTTTATTATCTACAAGGACTCCAAGGTCCTTTTCCATAATGGATTTGCCTAGTGGAGTCCCATTAAGGGTATAAGTAGCTTGGATATTTTTACATCCCATCTGCAAACACTGATACATTATTTAAAATATCCTCCTCTAAGTCATTAATAAACAAGTTCAATAAAAGTGGACCCAATACCGAGCCCTGAGGGACCCCACTAAGAACCTTATTCCAAGTATAGAATGTCCCATTAACAACCACCCTCTGTATCCAATCCTGTAGACAGTTCCCTATCCATGTGCAAACGACTTCATTAAGCCAAACAGAACAGAATTGAAAATAATATTTACGATATATTTTCATTAACAAAAATTAATATTTTTTAAAATGGTGGCTAATCTCCCTGTGTGCCACCACCCCAATAGTTATATTGAAGAACTTTATTCTGTACTGTGTACAAAGTACTAAGTTGTAAATATAATTTATCTTCAAATTTTCCTTTTTATTTAAAACGTTTCTTGCTAGTAAAGCACCTTTTAATTATTTTTGTAAAGAGCCAGTGTCTCCTTAGGGCCCTGACAGGGCGCTTTATCTCTGCAGAAAATCCTGCAAAATGAGCCCAAAAATACTTGCCAACTGCATCATCGGAATGTAAAACACTTTACATGCAGTGATCTCAGGTAATCGCTTATCTGGAAAACCCCAGGTCCTGAGCATTCTGCATAAGAGGTCTCATACCTGTACATCATTGTCTTCTAAAATGTCTTTAAAATAATATAGACTCATTTTTCCCACTATAAAATCAGACTATAGCTAGAGCAAGGTATTAATGGGCTACTGCTTTGCTGCCAGTATCTGGTAGAGGGATGATTCCTAGAGATGTCGCGAACTGTTCGCCGGCGAACTTGTTCGCGCGAACATCGGGTGTTCGCGCTCGCCGGAAGTTCGCGAACGTCGCGCGACGTTCGCCATTTTGGGTTCGCCATTGTTGGCGCTTTTTTTTGCCCTCTCACCCCAGACCAGCAGGTACATGGCAGCCAATCAGGAAGCTCTCCCCTGGACCACTCCCCTTCCCTATAAAAACCGAAGCCCTGCAGCGTTTTTTCACTCTGCCTGTGTGTGCTGAAGAGATAGTGTAGGGAGAGAGCTGCTGCCTGTTAGTGATTTCAGGGACAGTTGAAAGTTTGCTGGCTAGTAATCGTTTTGATACTGCTCTGTTATTGGAGGGACAGAAGTCTGCAGGGGTTTGAGGGACATTTTAGCTTAGGTAGCTTTGCTGGCTAGTAATCTACCTTCTACTGCAGTGCTCTGTATGTAGCTGCAGTGGGCAGCTGTCCTGCTTCTGATCTCATCTGCTGACTGCTGCAATAACAGTAGTCCTTGTAAGGACTGCTTTTATTTATTTTTTTGTTGTTTTACTACTACTACTACTACTACTATAAGAGCCCAGTGCTATTAGTCTAGCAGTGTTGGGGAGTGGGACTGGTGTGCTAATCTGCTGCTCCTAGTTTAATATTCATTTTTTTTTTATTTTACTTTTTTTTATTTTACTACCGCTGTAGTAGTGTATAAGTTGACCTTTTAGGCATTATTTGCCCTGTAGGCATTATTTGCACACTGTTTTCTTCAACCCGCCATCTAGCTGTGTGACCTTGTTCACATTCTGTCTAAATATCCATAATATTACCGTCTCCAGAAAAAACACCGGAGTGACTTTTTTCAAGCAGCCATAATATATTTTACGTAATCCGTATCCACCGCTGTAGTAGTGTATACGTTGACCTTGTAGGCATTATTTGCACAGTGTTTTCTTCAACCCGCCATCTAGCTGTGTGACCTTGTTCACATTCTGTCTAAATATCCATAATATTACCGTCTCCAGAAAAAACACCGGAGTGACTTTTTTCAAGCAGCCATAATATATTTTACGTAATCCGTATCCACCGCTGTAGTAGTGTATACGTTGACCTTGTAGGCATTATTTGCACACTGTTTTCTTCAACCCGCCATCTAGCTGTGTGACCTTGTTCACATTCTGTCTAAATATCCATAATATTACCGTCTCCAGAAAAAACACCGGAGTGACTTTTTTCAAGCAGCCATAATATATTTTACGTAATCCGTATCCACCGCTGTAGTAGTGTATACGTTGACCTTGTAGGCATTATTTGCACAGTGTGTCTTCAACCCGCCATCTAGCTGTGTGACCTTGTTCACATTCTGTCTAAATATCCATAATATTACCGTCTCCAGAAAAAACACCGGAGTGACTTTTTTCAAGCAGCCATAATATATTTTACGTAATCCGTATCCACCGCTGTAGTAGTGTATACGTTGACCTTGTAGGCATTATTTGCACAGTGTTTTCTTCAACCCGCCATCTAGCTGTGTGACCTTGTTCACATTCTGTCTAAATATCCATAATATTACCGTCTCCAGAAAAAACACCGGAGTGACTTTTTTCAAGCAGCCATAATATATTTTACGTAATCCGTATCCACCGCTGTAGTAGTGTATACGTTGACCTTGTAGGCATTATTTGCACACTGTTTTCTTCAACCTGCCATCTAGCTGTGTGACCTTGTTCACATTCTGTCTAAATATCCATAATATTACCGTCTCCAGAAAAAACACCGGAGTGACTTTTTTCAAGCAGCCATAATATATTTTACGTAATCCGTATCCACCGCTGTAGTAGTGTATACGTTGACCTTGTAGGCATTATTTGCACACTGTTTTCTTCAACCCGCCATCTAGCTGTGTGTATTATCGTTTCCAGAAAAACCAACTGAGTTTTTGTTGTTGTTGTTGTTTTTTAAAAAATAATGCCAGGCAAAGGCAGGCCGCCACGCAGAGGCCGTGCTAGGGGCTGTGCTGCTATGCAATCCTGTGGCCCTAGCAAATTGCCCAGTTTTAAAAAGCCAATGACCCTGAACTCCCAAAATGCTGAAGAGGTAGTTGACTGGCTTACACAGCACACCCCATCCTCTACCGTTTCTAACTTTACCACAACATCCTCCTCATCCTCCACTGCTATGGCCACCCCACGTAACACTTCCTCCACCACCGGTGCCCCTTCTTCACTGGGGTCAGAGGAGTTATTTTCCCATGAGTTTCTTGAACTGAGTAATGCGCAACCATTATTGCCAGAAGAAGATGAAGGAGATGAGGACCTTACACCAGATTTAATTCTGGCAGAGAACACGACAGAGATGGACATAATGAGTGATGAGGAGGAGGTCCCCGCTGCTGCTTCCTTCTGTGATGTGTCAGAAGAAATTGATGCATCTGAGGAGAATGATGATGAGGAGATTGATGTTTTGTGGGTGCCTAGTAGAAGAGAGCAAGAGGAGGGTAGTTCAGATGGAGAGACGGAGAGTCAGAGAGGCAGTAGGAGAATAAGACTTAGAAGAAGCAGGGAGGACAGCCCGCAGGGATCAGTAGGGCAACAACATGTATCGGCACCTGTGTTCAGCCGGCCAACGCACCCGCCATTGCCGCCAATGCCGCCAACTTCTACTGTTACCGCCAGATCGCACACTTCCAAAAAGTCAGCAGTGTGGGATTTTTTTAATGTGTGTGCCTCTGACAAAAGCATTGTAATTTGCAATGAGTGCAGTCAGAAACTGAGCCTTGGTAAGCCCAACAGCCACATAGGTACAACTTCTATGCGAAGGCACATGAGCGGCAAGCACAAAGCACTTTGGGAGCAACACCTCAAAGGCAACAGGCAAACTAAAAGCCACACTCCTTCTGGTCCAGCATCTTACTGCTCTACCTCTGCTCTCCTTGACCCGTCTGAACCACCCTCCACTCCGCCTTCCACCTTGACCACCTGTTCCCATTCCCAGTCATCTGCCACCAGCCAAGTTTCTGTGAAGGCCATGTTTGAGCGTAAGAAGCCAATGTCTGACTGTCACCCCCTTGCCCGGCGTCTGACAGCTGGCTTGTCTGCACTCTTAGCCCGCCAGCTTTTACCATACCAGCTGGTGGACTCTGAGGCCTTCCGCAAATTTGTAGCAATTGGGACACCGCAGTGGAAGGTACCCAGCCGCAATTTTTTTTCTAAAAAGGGAATACCACACCTGTACCAACATGTGCAGAGCCAAGTTACCGCATCTCTGTCACTTAGTGTTGGGCCAAAGGTCCATATGACTACTGACGCATGGTCCTCCAAGCATGGTCAGGGCAGGTATGTCACCTACACTGCCCACTGGGTGAACTTGGTAATGGCTGGGAAGCAGGGAATGGGTAGCTCAACAACAACAGTGGAGTTGGTGTCACCGCCACGGATTGCACGCGGTTCTGCCACCACCTCTACTCCTCCATCGCTCTCTACCTTGTCTTCTTCTTCTTCTTACTCTGCTGCTGGGTCCTCCTTCTCCTCCTCCACACCTGTGCACCCCCAGCTCCCCCTAGGCTATTCGACGTGCCAGGTACGCCGTTGTCACGCTGTCTTGGGGATGACGTGCCTGGAAAGCAAAAACCATACCGGATCTGTACTCCTGTCATCTCTGCAGTCACAGGCCGATCGGTGGCTGACCCCACACCAACTGCAGATCGGAAAAGTGGTGTGTGACAATGGAAGCAATCTGTTGGCAGCATTGAGACTAGGCAATTTAACACATGTGCCCTGCATGGCACATGTGTTAAATTTAATAGTCCAACGTTTTGTCTCCAAGTACCCAGGATTCCAGGACGTTCTCACCCAGTCCAGAAAGGTGTCGGCCCATTTCAGACGTTCCTACACAGCCATGGCACGCCTTGCTGACATTCAGCAGCGCTACAACATGCCAGTCAGGCGTTTGATTTCTGACAGCCAGACTCGCTGGAATTCAACGCTCCTTATGTTGGAACGTCTGCTGCAACAACAAAGGGCCGTCAATGAGTACCTTTTTGAACTGGGTGGTAGGACTGGATCTGCACAGCTGGGGATTTTTTTCCCCCGTTACTGGGTGCTTATGCGCGATGCCTGCAGGCTCATGCGACCTTTTGAAGAGGTGACAAATATGGTCAGTCGCACCGAAGGCACCATCAGCGACCTAATACCCTTCGCTTTATTCCTGGAGCGTGCCGTGCGACGAGTGACAGATGAGGCTGTAGACCAGCGTGACGAGGAGCTGGAAGCGCACGATTTCTGGTCGGAATCACCAGAACGAACCCAGGCACCTGCTGCAACGCAGGGAGAGGTGCCAGAAGTGGAGTCAGAGGAGGAAGGTGGCTTTGTGGAGGAGGAGGAGGAGGACCAACAGGAGCAGGCTTCCCAGGGGGCTAGTGGTGACCTTTTGGGGACCCCTGGTCTTGTACGTGGCTGGGGGGAGGAGACCGTGGATGATGCAGTCCTTGATAATGAGGAAGAGGAGATGGATAGCTCTGCATCCAACCTTGTGAGAATGGGGTCTTTCATGCTGTCATGCCTGTTGAAGGACCCCCGTATCAAGAGGCTTAAGGAGAAGGACCTGTACTGGGTCGCAACGCTACTAGACCCTCGGTACAAGCATAAAGTGTCAGAAATGTTACCAACATACCACAAGTCCGAAAAGATGCGGCATTTACAAACCAGCCTGCAAAACATGTTGTACAATGCTTTTAAGGGTGATGTCACTTCAGGAACTCATCAACATTCCAGGGGCAGAGGTGCCAGTAATCCTGCCACGAGCACACCTGCAAGGACAAAGCCCTTTGGCCAGTCTGTAACGTCAGACATGCAAATGTTTTTCTGTCCAAGGCAGCGCCACAACCCTTCTGGATCCACCCTCAAAGAACGCCTCGACCGGCAGGTAGCGGACTACCTGGCATTAACTGCAGATATCGACACTCTGAGGAGCGATGAACCCCTGGACTACTGGGTGCGCAGGCTTGATCTGTGGCCAGAGCTGTCACAATTTGCCATGAACCTCTTGTCTTGCCCAGCCTCAAGTGTGCTCTCAGAAAGGACCTTCAGTGCAGCAGGAGGGATTGTAACTGAGAAGAGAACTCGCCTAGGTCACAAAAGTGTCGATTACCTGACCTTTATTAAAATGAATGAGGGGTGGATCTCGGAGGGTTACTGCACGCCGGAAGACTTGTTCTGACTTCTATGCAGCTGTCCTTCTCTTCAAGCCTCATGACTCCACACACAGCTGTCCTTTAGCGTCCTCCTCCTCCCTCCGCCACCGTTACAAACTAGGGTGCAAACCCTACTGGTTTAATTTTTTCTGGCCTCTGTGCTTCAGTGGCTGCAACCAAAAAAACTGGGCAAACAATGTCTACAAGGTCAACGTATGGCAAAAAATGACTATTTTCAGCATTTATATGGCATATTTTTTCTGGCAACTGTGCTTCAGTGGCTGCGTCCAAAAAAATGCATATTTTCTGCATTTATATGGCATAATTTTTCTGGCCTCTGTGCTTCAGTGGCTGCAACCAAAAAAATGCATATTTTCAGCATTTATATGGCATAATTTTTCTGGCCTCTGTGCTTCAGTGGCTGCAACCAAAAAAATTTATATTTTCAGCATTTATATGGCATAATTTTTCTGGCCTCTGTGCTTCAGTGGCTGCAACCAAAAAAATGCATATTTTCAGCATTTATATGGCATAATTTTTCTGGCCTCTGTGCTTCAGTGGCTGCAACCAAAAAAATGCATATTTTCAGCATTTATATGGCATAATTTTTCTGGCAACTGTGCTTCAGTGGCTGCGACCAAAAAAATGACTATTTTCAGCATTTATATGGCATATTTTTTCTGGCCTCTGTGCTTCAGTGGCTGCGGCCAAAAAAACTGGGCAAACAATGCCTACAAGGTCAACGACGTTGACCTTGTAGGCATTGTTTGCCCAGTTTTTTTGGCCGCAGCCACTGAAGCACAGAGGCCAGAAAAAATATGCCATATAAATGCTGAAAATAGTCATTTTTTGCCATACGTTGACTCAACGTATATGGCAAAAAATGACTATTTTCAGCATTTATATGGCATATTTTTTCTGGCAACTGTGCTTCAGTGGCTGCAACCAAAAAAACTGGGCAAACAATGTCTACAAGGTCAACGTATGGCGAAAAATGACTATTTTCAGCATTTATATGGCATATTTTTTCTGGCAACTGTGCTTCAGTGGCTGCAACCAAAAAAACTGGGCAAACAATGTCTACAAGGTCAACGTATGGCGAAAAATGACTATTTTCAGCATTTATATGGCATATTTTTTCTGGCAACTGTGCTTCAGTGGCTGCGTCCAAAAAAACTGGGCAAACAATGCCTACAAGGTCAACGTATGGCAGTTGTTTAAAGAGAACAGTAGATTACTAGCCAGCAAAGCTACCTAAGCTAAAATGTCCCTCAAATCCCTGCAGACTTCTGTCCCTCCAATACAGAGCAGTATCAAGCAGATTACTAGCCAGCAAACTTACTATCATCTGTCCCTGAAATCACTAACAGCTCTCCCCCTACACTATCTCTTCCAAGCACACACAGGCAGATTTTTCAGATACATTTTTGCCCTTGATCCCCCTCTGGCATGCCACTGTCCAGGTCGTTGCACCCTTTAAACAACTTTAAAATCATTTTTCTGGCCAGAAATTTTTTTTTTAGATGTTAAAGTTCGCCTTCCCATTGAAGTCTATGGGGTTCGCGAACCGTTCGCGAACCGCTCGCGTTTTTGCGCAAGTTCGCGAATATGTTCGCGAACTTTTTTTCCGACGTTCGCTACATCCCTAATGATTCCTAATCAACTTCTTCTTTGTTTTGCTAATTTTGCTTATTATTTTTTTTGCCATTCTAATATGATCTTCCCTGACATGCTATAATAAACAGATAATTTTTATTTTTCTAGATATAATTTCTCCAATTTATGCAGATCTTTACAGATACTGTACATATGTGCATCTATCCTTGATCCTCTGTAGCTGACAGTCTTAATTCCCTGTTGCATTAACACAAGCACACACTGGGACTAGGTTCATCAGGAGCTAAATAACCTCTAAACTTTCATTTTTCTCTACAGCTTGAAGTGCAAGCTCCTCCTGGGACAGTTGTTGGTTATGTTGTCCAGAACTGGCATCCTTATCTGCCTAAATTTACTATTCAGAATGAGAGAGAACAAGGCGTTCTGAAAATCAGAGGCCCTTGCATTCCTTGTAGTTGTTGCACTGATATTAACTTTGAGGTAACAAAAATTCATTTGCATCTTTTGAAGTAGGGAATGGGAACATAAAATTACCACACAATATAGCACAGGACGAGAAACTAGTATTTCAGAATACAGATGAGCATTGTATTTTACCAACCATTCAAATATTTATGATAAAAATACAGTATGTATATCAGTTTTGTGAAATTCCAGGCACCAAGTTGAAGGTACGTGGGCCTGACTTAAAACAACTTCATCTGCCCTGTGCGCAGGTAGGGTGATATAAATGCTGAGACCTGAAGTTGGATACCATAGAAGTGCATGGTATAATATAGAAAATACAATCAATGCATAAATAACAAGCTATTGTATTACAAATGAGCTAGGGGAGCAGCTTAGTCATAAATCATGTGGCCTAATGCCACATGGTTAGTTTTGGCCTAAACCAAAACCTCATTTAGAATTGAATAAGAAAGCAAGTATATTTCCTTTTAATCCAAGCTTACTGAACTTCAGTAATGCCTGGATTTACTAACTGGGAACCCCTAGGATGGCTCAGCTCATGGCCGCCCTCTTCCCTCTCTCCTCCCCTTCCCCTACCCTACCCCTGTTCCCTCCCCTACCCCCTTCCTTTGTGTGCCCATATGCATGTGCCCGGCACTGGAGACATGCAGGAGATTTTCAAATCCTTTGCATGCCAGTCTTCAGTGCACATATCTAATTTGTATGCGGCATGCCTCCCCTCTGATGCCCTAGTTCCAGACCTTTGTAGCCTTGCCATAAATCCTGGCCTGACTTCAGTTACAAAAACTGATATACATTCATATACCATTATTTGCAACATATTTCATGTTTTGCACACTACAGTTTCTAATGGCAAGAATTACTGTTAATTCGTGTATTTTGTTTTCCTCCTAGGTAAAGTCAATGGATGAGAGCTCAGTGGTTGGAAGGATCTCCAAACAGTGGACTGGTAGTGTAAACGAAATATTCACAGATTCTGATAACTTTGGAATCCAGTTTCCAATGGACCTTGATATAAAAACCAAAGCTACCATGCTTGGTGCCTGTTTCCTCATCGTAAGTTAATTTTAATTTCTTTTCTTATAGATCTATGCTCGATGCCCATGTTTTGCTTAAAGGCATACTAACAAGTTTCAGACATGTCAATATCATTGTTGTGTGCAGCACACATTTATATGACTGATAAACAAAATAGTCACAGAATTTACAGGCACATTGATCCCAGTAGAGCAGGGATCCCCAAACTTTTGAACCCATGAGCAACATTCAGAAGTAACACTAGCATGAAAATTGTTCTTGGGGTTCCAAATAAGTGCTGTGATTGGTCATTTGGTAGCCCCTATGTGGATTGTCAACCTACATTGAGGCTCTGTTTGGCAGTGCACCTGGTTTTTATGCAACCAAAACTTGCCTGAAATTCAAAAATAAGCACCTGCTTTGAGGCCACTGGGAGCAATATCCAAGGGGTTGGTGAGCAACAATAAATAACATATTGCAACTTCCATAATGTAGAATGTGTTGTGTTCTAGAACACTAATATCTTCAGAAGCTGAATTAACCTTCCCAAATACCAGTACCCTCATTGGTACAGCACAGCCATTAAGCCAATATTCATGAAAAATTGGCCAACAAGCTTGGTTTTAGATGAATGCTACCCTGTTTATACAATTGTAGCTACTGTCACTCATATATAAGAAACTTGAATAATTTTGGTTCTGCTGCCGTTGAGATGCTGCCTGGAATGAATTGTGGCAATATATTTTACTGTGCACAGAATTAAAACATATGTGAAACCCATCTATAGAGGCTATAACAAGTAGAGAATAACTTGGTCCTGCAGTATGTCTACATCAAGCTTATAACCTTCCTTCTTTTCCTCCTAGGATTTCATGTTTTTTGAAACGAAGGATAATTGAAATGGAAGACTGAGTTTAAACAACAACGTGTATACAACCTATTATAATAGTGACTGCAAATGTTTCACTGCGGTCCATTAACAATTTATTGTACGATTCAGATTCGTACATAAACATGTGATGCTTGTGGCTTACTTTAAATGGCAGTGACCCAAGTTTGATCTTGTAATTTGCAATGATTTTTAGGGTAATGGCACAGTGGGGAATTTGGACATTATACCAGCTGATTAAAAACCATTGACATTTTCATCTGAGAGTAGTATTAAAAGTAATTTAGTGTAGATTTTTCAGATTATTCTCATAGAGGAAAAGGTGATTTTATATATAGCTACTAAGAATGCAGCAATAATATGTGTACTTAATAGTGCTATTAAGTACACATAATATACGGTAGCCATGCATTTTAATTTAATGTATTTGGTTACTCCTCCCCTTCTACAGTTGATTGTGCCAAGGAAAATGCTAAAGCTGGCCATACATGCTCAAGTGGTGTAGCCCATTTCTACCATTCTGCCCAACTGTCTTGGCATATTTGTCATTTCATGGCTCAGATCTTCCTGTAATGATGTCACATTGCAGTTGATCTGTCTAAAGGCCATACACGTGCCGATAAAAGCTGCCGACAGACAGAGTCGGCAGTTTATTGGCCTGTTTGGGGCTCTCCGACATGCTTCCCCGATCAATATCTGCCCGAAAGTCACCAGATGTTGATCGGGCAGGGTAAAAAATCCTGCGGGATCGCGGCGACTCTGTTTCTTGATGCAGTCCCGCAATCTGACCGCCTGTATTGCCTGCATTGCCATCCTACCAGTGGGCCCTAGGGCCCATGATCAGATCAGCCCGATATCGCCCACCTCAATTTGTATTTATCG
This sequence comes from Xenopus laevis, assembly GCF_017654675.1. Lineage (NCBI taxonomy): Eukaryota > Metazoa > Chordata > Amphibia > Anura > Pipidae > Xenopus > Xenopus laevis. The sequence continues at coordinate 108,692,431 of NC_054380.1, read as the reverse complement.
GAGAGATCCGCTCGTTTGGTGACATCGCCAAATGAGTGGATCTCTCTGTGTATGGCCACCTTTAGCTGAAAACCAAATATGCTTATGATGTTGAATGGGACACCAGACAATGAGGAAGAGAAAGGAGCCATGGCCCATATATACTGCACCTCTTCACCTTTCCAATGACTCTCCTGCCTGGTGGTGAAAATCCCCCTAGATGGCATACTTCAATCAATTTCAAATAGAATTTTTGGAGAGAGTCATGGGCGAACCTCCCTTTGTCCTTTCTTCCTGATGAAGGAAAGGTGTACCCCCCCAAAAAATGTTGATGCACAGGTGGTTACAATAAAAGGGGTAAGCACCCCACCTGCAACAAACATGATGTCTGTGCGACTCTCTCCAATAATTCTACTTGCCATATAAACTTCCTAGCACATGTGAACATTAGCTTCACTGTTTATGACCAGTTGTACTGTATATCTCTGAGCGGCATGAGGCCAAGGCCAGCCATTTACAGTTTTGGAGAAGTCATGATGATTATCTTAGTTTTCCTCTTTGTCTATTTATTATAATAAGGAAATGTTTCCTGGAAGTAATTTACTTGAAATAACGATCTACCTCTAATAGATATATTGAAGAGCTTTATTCTGTACTGTGTACAATGTACTCTGTACTTTGTTCTATACTGTGATTCTGTACATAAATTAAGTTGTAAATAGAATTTTCTTTTTCAATTTCAACTTTTTAGATTAAATTGCCTTTTCCTTTTCATTTAAAAAGTTTCTTGCTAGTAAAGCACCTTATAACTGATTTTGTAAAGAGCCAGTGGGGTAAATTTATCAAAGAGTGAAGTTCTGCAGCTCTCAATTCATTTCTATGGGATTTTGAAAGGCGTATTTATCAATGGGTGAAAGTGGAATTTCACCCTTTGATGAATACGCCCTTAAAAATCCCATAGAAATGAATGAGGAGTGGCGGAATTTCACTCTAGTGGCGGAACTTCACTATTAACTTCTCTCTTTGATAAATATACCCCATTGTTTTCTTAGGGCCCTGACAGGGCACTTTATCTCTGCCCTCCTGCAAAAAGGGCCCAGAAATACTTGCCGACTGCACCCGTCGGAATGTAAAACGCTGTATATGCAGTGATCCCAGGTAATCGCATGAAAAAGCCTTCTTCCGAGGTTGTCACATGCAAAGTGATTAAAATGCAGTGATTCCAATGGGTGTGGCTAGACAGGAATTTTCAGACACTTTGTGGCCTTGGTAGAGACTTCTAGAGCAATATAATAATTTTTTGTCATGTATTTTGCATTATTTCTGTGCTAATATTCACCTGAAAAACTTAAAGACTTACCTAAACATTAGATCATTAAATAAATGTTTAAGTATTAAAGGAACTTGTGATGTTTGTTGTAACATATTTTGAGATCTCTTTTAATCTATGATATTGATGTGTTGGAGTGTAAGAGAATACAAGCAGTATATTAACACCCTCTCCATTGCATAACTTGACTTTCATGTATTATTGTCCTATACTGTAGATAAATATATAGTGGAGTACATTTGATCAGGAACAAATTAAACTGCCTCTTTTTTGGTGTGTGTGGAACTGGAAGTTCTGGGAGAAACCCATGGACCCACAGATGTAGGGAGAATGTACAGTTCCCAGGTCAGAACCAATCGTAGGACTCCAGTGCTGGAGAGAGAGAAATGCTAACCACTGAAACATAGTCCCAGGCACTGTCACATAATTCATCCTACATGTGGATGTGAAGTAACAATCCTAAAGTTCTACCCTGCTAAGTACTTCTAAATATATTGTTATTGGAGTAAGACTGATCTAGTGGAATTTGACCTGTTGGGATGATGGGGGTTGGCAGTGAAGATGTTTACCATTTCTTATTATTTTAGTGCCAATCAGTTGGGTCTTTCAAGCCATTTGTTGACTGATCAGATCAATGTACTATGGCCGTCCATACTTGTGACTAGATTAACCATGGTTTCATTGCTTGGCCCTTGGGCCATCCCTAAAGGACAACTAAAGCCTAAAAATAAATATGGCTGAAAATGCCATATAATATAAACTGAACTTATTGCACCAGCCTAAAGTTTTAGCTTGTCAATAGCAGCAATGATCCGGGACTTCAAACTTGTCGCAGGGGGTCACCATCTTGGAAAGTGTCTGTGACACTCACATGCTCAGTGGGCTCTAAACAGCTGTTGAGAAGCTAAGCTTAGGGGTCTTTGCAAATTATCAAACAACAAATGAGGTTGGTCTGTAATATAAGCTGATGCTACAGGGCTGAATATTAAATTCTGATGCTAGCTGCACTGGTTTCTGTGCTGCCATGTAGTAATTATCTGTAATAATTACTTATCAGCCTTATATTGTGACATTTCTATTCTATGTGTACTGTATATTGTGAGTGGGTCCCTAAGCTCAGTAAGTGACAGCAGCAAAGAACCTGTGCAGTGAATCAGCAGAAAAGAAGATGGGGAGCTACTGGGGCATCTTTGGAGACACATATCTTGTCTGCTAAAGGGTTGTGGTTGCCTTGGGCTGGTACAGAAACCCAAAACATAATGTACAACATTTCTAGCTACTTCTTTAGTTATGTTTTAGTTCTTCTTTAATAAATGGTACATGGGTATCCCTAGGTAGCTCATGAGATTTTGAATAGTGCATACAGAAATATAGCGTTGTCCTTTGCTCAGAGCAGAATTTATTTCAATAAACCACAGAAATCAGTGCAAATAATATACTTGTTAAAAAAAAAAAAAGATTTAAAAAAAAAATTAAATGCAACAGCTGTATACTCTAATTTGCTTTTATACCCAAAATCATAATTTACATTTGCTGCTACTATAATGTATGCTACCTGAGATCTCTGTGTTTGACCAGGCCATAAAAAGGATTTCCACTTCTACTAAAACTCTAATTGTTTAAACTAAACTTCCATACCTCATTAAAGTGTCATTAATTTCTGTTTCATGCCAACATGCCCAACCAGCTCATTTACACACTGAGTAGTCTTCCTACCTACTCATTGAGGTGCCTTTGAGAAAATGTTTGTTCAAGATGTTGTACAACTGTGTTTCTTTGTTTTTTTTTCTTATAATTATATGGTCATGTACCCAGTCCGACCCTGTAGTCTCCTTTACTTAAAATACCACATTAAAACCAGTCTGCATTTGGGAATGAAAAAAAATTGCAGATTGATTGCTTATTGCCTATATCCCCTACAAATACACACACACATTACACCTAAGCATATTAGTGGCCTTTCTGATATTTATCACAACTTTTTCATATTTATATATCCTTCCCTCATTGCCTTTCATATTCAACCACTACAGAGATTTACAGATTTTTTTCCTGCAAGGTTTTTTTCTCCAGAGTCACTAATGACCGGAAAATTGCCAGAAGTGAAGTAAGAGAAGAAGAAATGAAGAGTAAGAGAAAGTGATTAGCAATGACTACAGGCCAAACCGGCTTGCACTTTAGAAAATACCATGGGGACAGTTGCAAATACTGTTGGGAGTTTATAGAGACTGTCTCATAAAAGAGACTTAATAAAGAGTTACAGGACCGTACCTTACCGATTGTGTCACTTTCTCTTTTATCAGATTCATAATGACTAATAACCAAAATGCAATGCAAGGAATGAAATGCAAAAACAAATATGTACATAAAATATTTTAATTGTACAAGAAAAGGCCATATGCCAAGGCCATGTCACCTTACCTGGGGGAGGGTGATGAAGAGAAGACACACAGAGTGGGCCAGTGAGGACCCTGAAGACACTGGCAGTTCATAGATGGAAATACTTTAACACTTGGCAGAGATGGAAGTGAGAAGCAGTTGTGTTTGTAGGGAACACAAGGACACAGCCTATTAGTGGCGTAACTAGAGTGCACCGGGCCCCCCTGCAAAAAAAAACTTCAGAGGGGCCTTGTGCACTCCTATCCACATTCTCCTGCCCAATCCGGCCCATGCCCCACCCCAACTCCACCCATGCCCGCCCCAATTTGCATCACAGGTGGCGTAACCTGGAAAAGTAAGTGATTTTAAAGGGTAAATAGAAACTGTTTGGGTTGCACCTCTGGCAGGATTGCAGGCCATATAGCAATGTGAGTTGCAGGTGTCTGTTTCAACATAAGTAGTGATGGCTGAATTTGCTCTGTTTCATTGAAAAATTTGCGAATTTACCGCGAAATCTGCAAAACGGCAAAAAAATTTGTGAAATGGCGCCAGCCTCTCGTTTTTGATGGCAGTGTCCGATTTTTTGACAGCGGCGACATTTTTCGCAGCCATTTTATGAATTTATTCGCCGGTGGTGAATCGTGTGAATTAGTTGCGAATTCGCACCTGGCGAATAAATTCACTAAACATAAGGGAACATTAACCTCTTTATTTTCTACCCTCTTCAGCTCTGAACCACCTTCAGCCTCCAGCATGACTTTCTGCCAGATACTAAATACCCTCACCAAATCTTGCCCTGCTTTATTGGCTAATGTAAGGACTAAATTTCATGAGCATGCTTATAACAACCATCCTCTGTTAGTTTTGATCAGCCTACAAAATAAAAGCAATTCTCTAGGCCTCATTTATAAAGAGCTAGCAAAGTGCAAATAAATATTGCAACTTGTTTTTCCCATTTTCGTAGCATTATTTTGCTTTAGATGCTATATAGGAACTCAAGTGCAGACCCTTTTTCCAGTGACTTAGTGCAGCACTCAGAGGCAACCCATTACAATAACACCTGCTCAACAGCTGGTTTCAGCTATATAACTCTGTTGCAGCCACAGTGATGTGAAAATATAAAATGCTGCTGCTCTGCACTGGTAAAACTTGTGTGTTTGCTTCAGAAATTCTACTATTGTTTACATAAACGAGCTGTTGTGTTGCCATGGGGACAGCCATTCAAAGCTGAAAAAAGGAAAAAAGACACAGGCTACTTTCCGAAGAAAACCGAAGATGCGGAAGATGGCACCCTGGAGCTCCACTGAGCTACGCTGCATGAAGAAGTAAGATTGACATTTGCGCACACTTTTTACACTAATGCGCTATATGAGCAGGAAACAGTGAGGGGGACTATAATGGGGTAGTGGATGGGACTTTTCTCATGGAGGGTTTAGTTCTCCTTTAAAGTCTCCTTTACCCACTGTCAATTTCTGCATCTGTGCTTAACCCTAATTTGGATAAATAATCTTTGAGTTTAGGGGGTTATTAATCAAAATCCAAAAAATTCTCATTATTTTCCGAAAACTACTCCGATCAAATCCGCACAGACTCCCCCCGCCATTTATTAATACATTTTCACAAAATTGTATTGTGCACAGTGCACACAAGTACCAGATATCATTTTTGCATAGACACACAAACATGGAAAGTGTGTCTACAGTATCTCTGTTATCTTTCCTCTCTATTAATAACATTAGTATTAATCACATTTTTAGTAGAGTGTGGCACTTGCAATTATGCTGAGATTCTGGCAGAATATTTTGCAATTTTTGGTAGAAATCGATATCATAGTAGGTTGATTATATGGTGAAAAGGAAAGAAATAGAAGGAATGGAATGCACATATTCATTTTTTTCAGTTGCACTTTCCATTTTAATACAGCAGGTGGCAAACTTTCCTTTAAAATGAAGCAGAAAAGCTTCATGCACACTTGAAGTAGGTAATACTTACACCTGATTCTATGTCACTGTAGTTTGACTATAAATGCTGTATGTTCACTCATAAAAAGTATCTCAGGGGAAGAGGAAAACTTCAAGTATGAGTACACATTTCTTGCATGTCAAAAGATGTGTTTTTTTTATAGGAGAAGCAGCCGCGCAGCCGCTTGGCAAGGTCACCAAACGAGCGGATCTTAACCCGATATGCCCACTAACGTATGAATCTGATCAGACTACAATACTACGAATGGGCTCCGACAAGTCGCAGGACCGCATCAAATAGCCGATGCGGTCCTGGATCGTACGAAAAATCTAACTTGACCGATCGACATCTGGCCAATTTTTGGCCTGATATCGATCGGGAGGACCCGTCGGGAGCCTCCACACATGGGCAGATAAGCTGCCAAATCGGTCTAAAGGACTGTTATCGGCAGCTTTAATCTGCCCGTGTATGGCTGCCTTTAGAAAGTCACCGAAAGACTCAGTGTCGGACTGAGATGCCAGGGGCCCACCAGAAAACCTTAGACCGTGGGCCCACTTTCCAAACTATTATTCTTCCTCTCCTCTCCTCACTCAACCTCTTTATTCTCCTAGTCTTTTATATTTACTTACTCTATTCTTCCATTATTAAGCATTTTTTCCGATAAAGAAAAAGGTAATGACCATGAAATAGGCCAAATGGTTAGAAGCAAGAAAGCCCACTGACACCTGGGCCCACTGGGAGTTTTCCTGGTATCCCGTGGGCCAATCCGACACTGGAAAGACTCACTACAAAAGCATTACTTGGGTAATAACTCTTCTTTGTGTAATGCTAAATCTGTTATTTCTGTGAGAATGCTTTAAGCTGGTGCTAAACACTAAGAATGTTGTGTTGATTTACCTTAAACCTCAGAAAGGTTAAGCTTTAAAGGAGAAGGAAAGCTACGGAGGCATTTTATTGCCAATAGATTAGCTGCAATAGTGCAAGCTAGAATGCAATATTTATTCTGTAGAATGTTTTACCATACCTGAGTAAAAAGCTCTAGAAACTCTCAGTTTGTTTAGGATAGGAGCTGCAGTATTAACGTGGTGTGACATCACTTCCTGCCTGAGTCTCTCCCTGCTCTGGGCTCAGATTACAGCAGAGAAGGGAGGGGGCGGGGGAAGAGGAACAAACTGAGCATGCTCTTGCCCAGGGCAATGAGGTTTAAGCTGTAGGCAGGAAGTCTGATACAGAAGCCCATGAGTACACAATAGAAGGAAAGAAATGCAGTGTTTCTTTTGACAGGGGACTCAGAGCAGCATTACTTTGGGGGTTTACTGGTATATTTAGATGGACCTTTCTGATAAGGCTTACTTAGTTTTAACCTTTCCTTCTCCTTTAAGGACTAGCAAATATGTAAGGAATAAGCTCAACCCAAATCTTACATTACAGCTCACGTTAACAGTGTGAATAAATCAACATGAACATGTGGGGTAGGGGGGCAGTCGTTTGCTATGGATGCTACTCACTCCCTACATCACATAATACAGTATATTTGCACATTGTCTTAGGGTAGGGCACCTTACCTTTACAATCTTATAGTTTCCAGAATGATGTGGTCTAATCTCTGATTATAATACATGTATACATGATGATTGATATATATATATAGTAGTCATACAAAGAAGGCTAAGAGGTTCTGGAGCAGATTCTGGGCTGTAAAACTTCCTTGGATGACTATATGGTATTTACTAAAATCAGAATTTCTCTTATTTTCATAAAACCACTTTGACCAAACTCCCATCCACATTTTTAACGCTTGTTCCTCAGGCATCAGCCTTCAGCCCTCCCTCCTTGGTCCTCAGTACAAACGCTCTCTGTCCTCAGGAGCGTGTGTTCTCCTGATGATGTCCTAAAATGTGTTCCGTACCCTCTAACTAGTGATGGAGCCAGCCTGGCAGCTGTGGGACCAGTAGGTCAGGCATTTTCAGTCCGACTTCAGAACTAGATTGTCAGGTCGTGGGTGGGTTTGTGTCGAGCACTTCCTTCCACTCTCCTCACACGCAACCTTACTGTGCCGACTTCTGCCTCCAGTGAGTTTTTATAGACTCACTCCTGGGTGACCTTACCCCTTCTGTGATATCATAGTGAGGTGGATTGGCACCAGTCTATAAATTTGGAGGCGTGCTGGGTTAGGGTCAGGTGGTGTGGCAGTTTAGGGTTGGGTTGACTACCTTTAACCCAGCCATTTCTTTCTGTGATCATTTGTTATGAGTTTATTACTGCAATGTGTCACATACTGTAACTTTGGTGCTAGATAAATACATTTTGGCTTGGATGCCTCTACACAATTTATACAAGTTAAATCTGCTGTGACTTTTACTTATGTTTAAAAACATATGGCATCCTTTTTTTTTACCAATATTTGGCCTCTTTTTCTGGGTCCAACCTCTGTTCATAACCTGATATGATTCATTTCTGTGAGAAGAGAGTGAAGTCATCCCAAAGTCCTGTGACTCACCTCCACAGTTAATCCCTATCAGTCTGGCTCCCCGGGAACCGCAGGAGTATCTACTCTAGCATTTGCTCTGACTACTTTGTAACCTATAATTGTATTTAGTGTGGTTGGTTTAAGCATGGATTTCCCTGTACTTTTGTGTTCTTGGCATAAACAATATTATACATGTTGTTTATAATATGAAAGTATTGTGTTTAGTTACTAAAAACAAGACCGTATAAAAATGTAACAGTTCTACTGCTACAGTCATTTTCCCATTTGACTTTTCAGTTTCAAATAGCAATATAAATGTTTCTCTTTCTCACATAACCGTAAATGAGCATGTGTGTGTATATACAGTACATACTATATAAATCTATATATAGTTTACTGTGAATATGCCCTCTCCTTATAATCTTTTATTCTCTCTTTTAAACCACTGCCTGGTTGCTAGGGCAAATAAATGTATGCATATTGAAGTTTCTCATTCAAACCACTGACTGGTCGGTAGGGTACATTTTATCGTTTTAAGTTAACTTATCTCTTTAAGCTTTTAAACCAGAAGAAGCTGTTGTTTAATAACAGCAGGTGAACTGCAGGGGGTCATATGTAACATTTTCCATCTTAAATGGGGTCCCAGCCTTCCTACATTTGTAGGGGCCCCTCATCTCAAACGCTGGCCCTGGCTGTCACATGGATTCTAGGTGTTATGGTTAGAAAATAACCCGGTTCATATCAATACTGAGTGTAACATTATCTCCCAGTGTGTCTTTGGAAAACAAAAAGGACACAACCCTGTGCTCTGCTCTATTTTGGAAGTGCTCCCAGAGCTGTTCTTCTTGTTACTATGAAATGTTTGGCCATAGCAATCACTAGCATTGGTCTTATTTCTCCTGGAAGCCATAGGTGCCCAATGGAGACCTTAGGGCAGATTTACTCGAGGGCGAAGTGGCTAACGCTAGTGGCAATTCGATAGCGTTACCGCCCGCAGGGACATCGCCAATTTACTAACGGGCGCAGGCGTCACTTCGCTAGCAAAAGAGATAGACGCTAGCGGTCATTCACACTCTATCACCAGGTGTCAATTCACTCTGGTGAATGGACGTTACTCCGCAAATTCAATGAAATGCGTATTTTACTGAACGTTACCTCTTTCGCCAGACTTGCCTTCGCCAGCTCAGACCAGACTAAGTGCATTGGAGTGCATTGATCTTCCTCAATCTTCTGTTACTTACATCATATTTTTTAGTGGAAAAAGTTTGTAAGTCTAAAAAACGCTGGCGTCTTTTCCTTTTTTCAGAGTGATAGCCTGCAAAAGTCCTTACATTTTTTTTTGGGTAAGCGGGTTCCCCCATACATTTTCTAACATATGGAACATTAACCATACAGTGGGCTCAAGTGTAGGACATTATAACAACTCAATTTTCTTTATTAAGGTTTCCCTGGACTTGTGTAATGTAATGTATTTGCTGCAACATATACGTCCATTCAACTATAATTTTCCCGCTGTATGCCAATTAACCTGAGTGCAAGACCTCTAGCGAATTTGCGCCAGGCAGAAATGAATGCCAGGCAGCGTTCAGCGTCCATGATGAAACGCCACGTTCCAGTGAATTAGCTTTGTCTAAGTGAACTTTTGCCTGACGAAGTGTAGCGATGGGTGCAAAGCAGTCGCTGGCGAATTTTCACCCTCAAGTAAATCTGCCCCTTTATGTGTTGGTAATGCTGCTATTCATAAAGCTACAGAACATGCAGTGTTAGTTCTGTAGCAAATTCCTCATGTAGTCAGAAAAAAACAGAGAACTCAGGCTACATCTAAATAGTTGTCCTATTGGGCCATGAAAATGGCATCCCTTATCCAGAAACCCGATATCCAGAAAGCTCCGAATTACGGAATGGCTGTCTCCCATAGACTCCATTTTATCCACAAAATCCAAACTTTTAAAAATGGTTTCCTTTTTCTCTGTAATAATACAACAGTAGATTGTACTTGATCCCTACTAAGATATAATTAATCCTTATTGGAGGTAAAACCAGCCTATTGGGTCTATTTAATATTTAAATGAATTTCTAGTAGACTTAAGGCATGAAGACCCAAATTACAGAAAGATCCGTTATCCGGAAAACCCCAGGTCCCGAGGATTCTGAATAACAGGTCCCATACCTGTACATTGAAAGTAAAAAAATGATACTACTGGTTAGAAGGGACTAATGCTCAAAGCTCCGAGTTTTTTGATTGTTTAGGTTTTGTTTGTTCTCTGAATATATGAGCCATCTGAGCTAAGGTTATTCCCACTGCTATTTCCACTGGTCAGTGCTGCTATATGACCTGGTTTTAACCATAAAATAAGGGGTTAAGGAGGTTAACTTAAAAATCCTTGACTGTGTAGCAAATGTAGTGAAAAGCGAAAAATGATTAACATGCCCCTGTTACACATGACATTGCTTTAAAACTACCCATTTGGGGGTTTAACCTTTCTGGGGGTTTAACCTTTTCTTTCCTATAACATTGAGGGCTCTGGGCACTAATAATAGATTGATGTTCAGTGGGCGTCTTTTATAAACACAGGGCAAATCTGCAACTGGGCAATAACACATAGCAACCAATAAGATGATTGCTTCCACTATTCTAACTGGCTGAACAAAAAAATGACTAGAAAGATGAATACTAAAGAATACCAATAACAATAAATGTGTGTGTAGCCTTACAGAGCATTTGTTTTTAGATGGGGTCTGTGACCGCCATTTGAAAGCAGGAAAGAGTCAGAAGAAAGTGGCAAATAATTAAAAAACCTGAAAAAATTAAAAAATGAAGGCCAATTGAAAAGTTTCTTAAAATTAGCCATTCTATACATACTAAAAGTTAACTTAAAGGTGAGCCATCCCTTTAAGAGAATGCTGAGAGTGAGAATTTACAGATGACTTTAGAGTTGAGGTGACTTTATAAGAAGTCCCACTAAGGGGTAAAAACTGTGGCCAGTACCCCAGTAGTATCCCAAAGTACAGGCAACCAAGATAGGGGTAAAGGCTAAATTCCATTGAACAGTCCAAAAAGTGTGGGCCTTTGCCCAATCACACCCCCTGCTCCCCCAATAGTTACGCCACTGCCCGCCAGCTACAATGTAAATCGCCAGTGGTATGGCACTCGGAGTGCTTCATTTTCCAAAGTTGCCTGAAAGGACACTTTTTTGAATTGCCTTACTAATTAAAAGTCACTGTCGGTATGTATAGAAATGTATGTTGCAGTGCAGGAGTCAAGTGTTTGCACCCTCTCCAAATTATTTTTTAAAAGCCCAGCCTGAATGTTTAGGATCCCATGTTCTAATTGTAAGCAACTCAGTGGAATCTGCTAGAAATAGCATTTTACATGTTCACATACCAAACTCAAATTAGAGTTAAGAATTGGCATTTCAAGAAATGGAAAGAGAGTAAGGAAGCTCTGCCTTAAACTAGAGAACCTTATATTAAACCTGACTACCTGACCCCGTGCAAGGGCAAAGTGGACCCTAGCAACCCGATTGCTGAAATTGCAAACTGGAGAGCTGCTGAATAAAAAACTAAATAACTCCAAAATAAATACCAATTTTATCCAAACGTTATTTTTAAGGCGAACAATCCCTTTAATCTACTAAAACTCAATGGATTTTGGGAATTTTCTAAGGTGACTTACATAGACATATCAGCTCTTTTCTTGTTGTGCGCTATTTACCCTTTTCCACATCTAAGTTGCAGACAGTGGATGGAGGTCAGGTATTCAGAAAGGAATATGGCAAGCAAAGAATTTAGTCAACACTTGCTGCAGGACAATTAATGGCAGTCCAGGAAAACCCAGAACTCTTCTTCTATACATATTAATAATAAGAAGTGATTTTTGGTGGATAGGATGGACACTTCACAACTGCCAGCCATAAGCTAAGGAAAGTAAAATAGGAAAAACAAAGTTTTAGTCTTCTTTTCTTCCAATTGCATACAGCAAGTGTTCCCATGTGTGCGGATACGGAGGGGATTAACACTATTCATTGTTAGTCTGTTAAGGACAGATGTACAGGTTGCTGATTGGTGCCACTGATGAGCCAAATACAATACAATATACCACTGTTACAAATGATTTATGAAGTATCCTCTTTTGTACATGGTATACTTATGTTTTGCAGAACAACGCCTACATTTTATATTTGTTGATAAAGCACACAATCAGTAAACCTATCATACACTAGTGTAAATATAGAAGCAATTATACTAATTACAGATCATGGTACAAGACCTGTAAACGTGCAAGAATTCAGTACAATGATAGACATGCTAAAATAACTGTTACTGACTGCTAACCATACCAGACATAACAGCAAAACTCATTTAGCTTTGAGGCAACTGGGTTCCGGCTGCTATAAATATCAATGAGCTTTTCAAAACTGACTACTCACTAGTCCTAACACAGTTAAAATCTCATCTTATGTTTGGAAAAAAGTTTTCTTTTATAAAGAAACAAACGTTTCTTGTGTATTTGAATGTAACTGACTTCTACAGACTTATATTTATTGTAGATAGTATTTAATTAAGAGTCATAAGAGCAGTTTATTAAGGCAAGACATCTCCTGCCCTTCTGGTTTGGTAAACAGAGTTTTAGCCACTATGCTAAACATACCATTATGAAAATTTCAGGGTCTTTGGGACTGAAGAAATTCATACCACAATAAGGGCTCTCATTTCCGATGGTTGACATTCCATAATTCTGTTTTATGAGATGGGTCAGTATTATATGCCTGCTAATTTTCTTGGAAAAAAACTATGTAATGATAATTGCTTCCAGACACAGAACTTCCAAGGAAATCCATACTCATTTAGTAGAAGGGGCATGATAAAGCATAATATTTATCTTCTTTTTTTCCCTATGAAACAGGACCGGATAAGAGGCTCTTCCCTTAATTTTCTTGAGATTTGGATCTAGATGCAGAACAAGATACTAATTCAGAGATTTTAAACATTTTAGTGTTACAGGTATATTGAAACTGCAAGCTTTTTAGCTGACTTCACTGCAGCAGAGTAAAATATATATGAACTTGTTAATCCTAAAATGTTCATCATCTCCCCCGAAAGAAAAAAAATAATAATCCAGTGCTAAACACAATTTACAAATCAGAAAAGAGAATGAAACCTAAACTCAGTAGGCATCATTTATGAATTGGAAGGCAAAGTGCAAAAAATGGTGCATTGCATGAGCATCCTGCCTTCTATTTTAAATGAATAGCCACAGGTTACCATTTCAGTGCAACCTATGGGCACTAGTGATGTGTGCGTCAGCTTAAACTCAACCCATGCTCACTAGTGATGGGCGAATTTATCCTGTTTCACTTCGCCATGAAGTTTGCAAATTTCCAGAGAAATTTGCGAAACTGTTGAAAAATTTGCCAGCGTCAAAATGGGCGTCTGCGTCAGAGTTGACAGTGGCACCCATTAAAGTCAATGGGCGTCTGTTTATCATCGCCAGCATCGCTGCCATCCAAAAATTGTTGACGCCGGCGAATTTTCACGGCGAAACGGGCAAATTCACATCTGGCGAATAAATTCGCCCATCACTAATGCTTAACCCTTACCTTCAAAATTTTGCCATTGTAGGACCTAGACCTAGGGAGGCCATCTTTTTAGAGTAAAATTACCAACTAGCAGAGGGGGGTAGGCAACAAAAGGGGCAGTCTGTGATGTCGGAGGTGTGGGGTGATGATGAAATGGGTAGGGGTCACCGCTTTCACAGAAAGATTTGTGAAAGGAGAAGGTGGGAAGAGGAAAAATGTTCCTCTTCATTCTGAGCTAATTGCGGGGTCAAGGCTGAAGATCTGGGGTGGGCCGGGACTGAACTTTAGGGTAGTACAGATTTACCAGCAGCTATATTACTGGTAAATTTGTAATAACAGCCCCGACCTTCGCAGGTGTTTTTCTGGCCAGGCCGTACCTGTGCCCACATATAGTGTGCCCACTATATGCCCCCTATCTACCTGTTCCCTAAATGAGGTGTTATTTAGATGTCTATGTTAGGGTGGGGGTAGTTGATGGAGGCCAAATTGGGGCCCTATAGGGAATGGCTATCAGGAAGATTTTATAGAGATGATGTTAATAACTGTCCCTTCCTTGTATCACAAAAAGGCAAATTGCCTAACCTGCATACTCTAAAAGATCCACTCGACTGGTGAGGTTGAGGTCCTCATTGGAGAGTAAAATCAAACCTTCCTGATAGAAATGTGGCCAAAAATTGTTGAGGCCTGTCTGTGGGCCCCATACATGGGCCGATAAGCCCTCGCTGCTACTTTTCATGTCAAACGTAGCTGTGACTTTATGGTGATCGTCCGATAAACAAATGAAAGCTCAAATGGTTGGCTGAAAAGTTGCACTATACTGTAGATAGAAGGAGTAACCCTATTAACAAGGACACATGTGAGAACACTGTTAACAGACCAGATTTTCCATGGCTTGGCCAAGACAATGGGAGTAGTTCAAAGAAAGCATTAAAGTGACACATAGGGGCATATTTATTATGCTATGTAAAAAGAAATTCACAGAAAAAATGGCGTAAAACCTGTATAAAATAAATGGCAAATTTATCAAAGTGTGTGTAATTTTATGCCATGCGAATGCCAGATTTGCCACTGTTATTTTACATTGCTTCCGGCGGAAGTAATTCTAATAAAAAAAGCTTAAAAACTTTAGTTAGTGGTGCTTGCGAAGCAAAGCATCACTACTGTTATCTTGCAAACTTATTTTTTTAGTGGTGCTTGCGAAGCAAAGCATCACTACTGTTATCTTGCAAACTTATTTTTATTCTTCTTCCGTATGAAAGTTTGGCGCGTAACTAGTCCCGCACCGTTTGTCCTAGACCCATGAATGAGGTGTCAAATCGTGCGGCTTAATCGGGAATGGGGTGGTATGACTTTTCTAAGGGGTGGGTGGTTAATTGCCCCTTGCGGGGGCAATTAACCACCCCGAAAAGTCCCATAGATTAACATTGAGGCCAACTTTTGACGGATTCTAGCGCAGAGAGGGAATCTTGTAGAAACGTTAAATTTACCACATTTGAAGAGGTTTGCGACCTGTGTCAGATGATACCCCACACGAGGGTATAAGTTTTACCCCCGGGGCAGGAGAGGTCCCCAAATTTGCCCCATTGACTTATAATGGGGAATTTATCGAATAATTAGTTTGTCGCAGACCCATGAATGAGGTGTCAAACCGTTCAGCTTATTCGGGAATGGGGTGTTGTGACTTTTCTATCCTATTTTGGGGACCCAAAAAAGTGAGCGGAGCCGCAAACAACCAATCAGATATTCCCTATTGACTTCAATGAGAAAATGTAAACAGCTGTAATTCTCACAGTAATAAAGCCAGAGCTCCCAAACTTGGCACCATGGGTCACTGGGTGACTGCAGCCAAAATTTACAAAAAGTGGGCGGAGTCTACAACAGCCAATCAAATTTCAGCCATTCAATTAAATAGGAAAATTTTAAACTGCTGCCGCTCTTAGACGGTTAATGGCAGGGTCCTCAAACTTGGCACAGTTGGTCACTGGGGGACTGGGATTAAAATTAAGAAAAGTGGGTGGAGCCAAAACCAACCAATCAGATTTCTTTGATTGGTTTTAATGGGAAAAATTAAGAAGGCTGCCATTCTCTCAGTATTGATGTCAGGGACCTTGAATATCACAAATGTGGTCGCTGGGGGTTTCCACTTCAAGTTTAGAAAAAGTGGGCGGAGCTATCAACAACCAATCAAATTTCATTCATTGATTTTCAATAGAAAAAAATAGAAATGCTGCCATTTTTACACATTAAATGACAGCATTCCCAAACTTTGGTATGTTAGTCACTGAGTGACTGTGGTTCACAATTAGGAAAAAAAGGGGCGGGTCAACAACAGCCAATCAGATTTGGGCCTGAGTTTTGCCACGGCAAGCACCACTCACATTTTCTTCAGGAAATGTACCTCTCTAGTTCCTCTTACAGTATGTGAATCACATTTTAAAGCATAAGATGCAGTCAAATACCTTCTGACAAACTGACACAGGAATTATGTTAAATAAATACTTCAATTCTGTTGAAACTGGGTGGTCAGGAATGTTGTCCTAAATGGCAAAAATAAAAAACTGCTGTGAATCCTTCAGGATATTTGATAATTCAGCCCCTCAAATATGTCTACTTTAATTCTGCGTGTAAATGAATTCAGATTTAAAAAAAAAATAAAAAATCACAATTCAATGGGAGTAAAAAGCAAAAGGATTTTTAGCAAACATAAGAGAAATAAAAACTTTAGAAACTAAGAAAATGTGTTTTTATTAAGTTTATCTATGATCTGTCAGGTTAACATAAGCAACTGTAAAACCTGAGTTATGTGATTACTTGGGCCAAATCTGTTATCTAAGGTCACTCCTAACAATAAAGCTTTAGTGCCATAGGGGAAGTGTCATGTGTTTAGATATTCTCCATTTATTGAGCACAAAATGAAAATGTGCCTTAAAGGCAACCCATAGTTCAAGCTCATTTATTTGAACTTTTCCTGCCTGCTCATGAACTGAAAGCACACTTCAATCCAAGTGCAGAATGTAATGTTAGATTCAGAAAGCTTGAAATATTTTCTCTTGTTTGTGTTTCTTTGTAGAGGACTGATGAATGACCCTATTAATATGATGGCTGCATGTTTAATAGTCTGCCTGCCACGTCCATGCCTTTTAACAGCAGTGACATTGACAACAATGGTGGGGTGTTGGTGGGGTGCTGTGTATATGTGTATATTTATTCCAACTGTAAAGGTGAGTGTGTACAAAATTGTATTTATTCTGGGCTACCTAGGGTATGTGTATTATAAATACACACAATGAAATTAAGGGATTACTGTATTCATTTTCCTCCTCCTAAAGTATTCCTCCAAAAAGTCTATGGCAGGATGACATACACTAATAAAGGTGACCCATTTATGGCACAAGAAGGGAAAGAAACTCTTGGCCAGGCTTCCCAAGTTCACCCATAGTTCTATGTTACATAATATTTTGATATCTTTTTTTCAGCTGAGAGCTACTTGGGATGTCAAAGGCTTTGTATGGTGCATATGTTGAAGAGCTTTTTCAGAAAAAATATAGGGTTGAATCAGTATGTACAAATATAGTCAATCTCTGGCAGGCTGTCTGGGAGCCTCTGAGATGAAGTACCTTTCATGTGAAGTGGTGGGTAATAAAGGCAGGTGGTAGAAAGGGAGAAAGGATTATAAGGGTAAATCCACACTGGGCGTTTTGGGGAGATTTGGTCGCCTGGCGACTAATCGCCTCGTCTTTGCGGCGACCAAACGCTTGAGGAGATTGGTCGCCGCAAAGACTAGGTGATTAGTCGCCAGGCGACCAAATCTCCCCAAAACGCCCAGTCCCTAAGGATTGGGTAGGGAGTGGGAGGAAGGAGCAGGGAGTTTTGTTTGAGGTAGTGTGTTGGGGTGGAGTGACTCATAAAGCTAATAATTCTGGGGCTACCCCCACCCCAATTAGTGTTCAAAGCAATGGATGAAAAAGGCCAGGTAGAATGGGATTTTGCTCTTCGGTATACTGCTGAAACTATAATAAGCCGATTTACAACAATATTTTATATAAAAGTGAACTAAGAGAGATTTGGCTACATGCTGTTATGGTGTAGAGATTTGCTTTTCCTCTGGTAGCATCCACTATCTTGCGTGTACATAACCAAATATGCAAATGAATAAAATATTGGTAGCAACACAATAAATTTTGTATGAGCCTGCCTTTTATGTGCCTTACCTTTCACATGCAAATATGCTTTTGTAGCTCATTTATTTACAGTTCCTCTACTGTAATTCCAGTTCTGTTTCCTGGAGTCACCAGACATTTATTTGATTGTATTCAGTTCCCGGGAGGAGGGACATCTGGCACCTGAAGGGCTACGACTGAGTAAACATGAAACAATTCGCACTTGTACATTTCATTATGTTCTGTTTGGGCTGTGCACACTGGAACCCTGCTGAAGCAAAGGCTAGACAAAAAATAAATTGTCTCAATACAGTACTAATAACTAAATTGAGAGGACGTTTTACAAGGGTGCTGTTTCTTAGGGTGGTAGCACACGTGCAGATTAGGGGAAGATTAGTTGCCCAGCGACAAATCTTCTCTTCTTTGGGCGACTATTAGTGATGGGCGAATTTATTCGCCAATCGCAAACTCACAGCGAATTTGCGGCGAAAAAAAAGGATGTCAAAAACGAGACGCCGGCGCCGTTTCGCGAATTTTTTGGCGAAGCTAAACGGCACAAATTCGCCCATCCCTAGCGACTATTCTCCCCGAAAATGTGAATTTGAATATCTGCGTTTTCCAAAGTCGTTGGAAGTTACCTTACTCGGAAACTTCGGGCGACTTTGGAAAAACCGAAGCGATCCATATGCCATCACGCCAGCTATTCAAATTCCTGGGGAGAATAGTTGCCCGAAGAAGAGGAGATTTGTCACTGGGCGACTAATCTCCCTGAATCTGCACATGTGCCACCACCCTTATAGAGCTGGAGGTACTGTAGGCTCCAACTGCTGCACTGGTACAACATGGTACCCACTAAACCTCACTTGAGAAGCAATTGTGGGTATTTCAGACAAAAAAAGGACTCCTCAGTGTTCATACTCACCAGCCAATTTCTTTCATATTGTGTGGGAATGCCCTGGCATCCAACTATTCTGGGGAAGAGTCGTACAACTGATTCATGGTATGAATATGAACATATATCCTCTTACCTAAGGTCCCCTATAGTCCTGCTGCTCAATCAGATGGAGGAACGGGTTCCCATACAAGCTCAGCAGACACTGTTATCAATATTATGTATGTATGCCTAAAAGGCAATACCAATGTGGTAAAAATTCCAGAGGGGACCGACACTTAAAGAATGGGAAAAACTAATTTAAAAATCGATACCACTATACAAATTCATTTATTGGAGACATTTAACAAAATATGGGACCTGTGGGGTAGACGTAGAACCAGACGTGGGTTCACATTGAGTGGGTACCCCCCCACTACTGTGAAAGACAAACTGAAAAGTACTGAAATCAATATGAAGTAGTAATTCAGTACATGTGATCAAAAAAGTTGGATGTATATTTTTTGCATACACTGCCCTCTTGAGAAGGGTCAAGACACCACAATTGGTTACTTTTGGTTTTAAATGTTTTTTTTGGAAATTTTTGGCAACATGTGCATGACTGATATTTCTTATGTATGTAACACAACCTTTTTGACATTGTTGCTTAATAAAAGAATTGTAATAAAAAAGGAATCCTCTACTCTTAAAGGGGTAGTTTACCTTTAAATTAACTTTTTTGTTTAGCATCTCTCTGGTCTGAAATATAAGCAACTATCTGGTTGCTAGCATTTTAATTACCATAGAAAGCTAAGTAACAATAACAGTACTATTTTAGTCTCGTATTTGCCTGCAGAGGTCAGTGATTCCCATCTGATAGCTTGAAAAATGTAAAAGAAGAAGGCAAATACTGAAAAAATATAAAAAAAATAAATAATGAAAACCAGTTGCAAAGTTTCTAGGAATATGGCATTCTATAACATTCTAACCATCCCATTCACACCCAGGGCCACCATTAGAAATCACAGGGCCCCATACAAAAAAGGTTTTGGGCTTCGGGTTTTTCACAGCTTTGTGACTTCAAGTTTGGTTCCTTTTGTGACTTTGGGTCTTTTCACGGCTTCGGGACTTCAAATTTTGCTCCTTTAGTGGCTTTGTGTCTTTTCGCGGCTTCGAGACTTTAACTTCGACTGTTTGGAATTTCGGCTGTTCGGGACTTTGTCGGTTTGGCACTACGGCACATTCGGCGCGACTTCGGAGCTGTCAATGGGGGCCCGGCTATTTCAAAATGTGAGACACAGCCAGGCCCCTCTTTAGGCTGGGGCCCGGTACAGCAGTACCCCTTGTGCCCCCTTGATTTGGTCAGCACAGTAGACAGACTTTACAGCATGTGACACACATAAAAGTGTTAAGGTGGCCATAGACTCAAAGATCCGCTCATTTGGCGACATCGCCAAACGAGCGGATCTTTCCCCGATATGCCACTAAACAGCATGGCTATATCAGGGGTAATTCGATCGAATTTCGATGCGCCAATGGGCTCCGACGGGTCGGTCGGTTAAAAATCCAACCTTCCCGATCGATATCGTGGCCAGATATCGATCGGGAAGACCCGTCGGAAGCCCCCATACACGGGCAGATAAGCTGTCAAATCGGTCCAAACGACCGATATCGGCAGCTTTATCTAACCGTGTATGGCCACCTTTAGAAACAACCAACTAATAGGTTGTTCTTGGTTACTGGAAGTGAGCAAATTTTGGACCTGCTGTATCAACAATATTTATTGTGTCTATTATGTGATTTCAGGGACATTTTCTGGAACTCCAAGCAAATGCCATCAGTGGAATAAAATAGACTCTTTTTCCACAGAGGGGGGAAGGAAACATATGACATGACTGAGCAGTCAAATTTATTTAGTGGGAATCAATTTAGCAGTGATCAAATGAATAATCAGTGCAGTTTTTGGCTGGTTATGGATATCAACACTTTGGCAGAAAGGGGAAAGGGAGGTTTGGTACCTGGTTAGAGAACACCTTGGCATACAAAAGAGAACTGAACTGGTGTAAGCAAGTAAAAACAAAGGAGTCAAATGCTCAGTATCATTCCTTGCAGTAAGTGCAAGCAATAAAGGTACCCAAGAAACTACCTGGAACAGCTATGATACCTGCCTGGTATTTTATGGGCTTGGCTGATAAAAAAAATGTGTGGTGCTAATTATATTAATTGGGGGAAAAGGTACCATATATAGGAGAGCTGGTAAGGTGGCAATCGTAGAAGTGTCATCTGTACTGGCACTTTTCATAATGCTTCTCATTGAAGTTATTAGAGAGAGTACGAGAGTACCAACAATAAGCAGTATTTACGGACAGAATCTATTATATAAAAGTAGTAACATGGGATGCTTCACATAATGGCCCACAGAAGCTCTTCCTCTCCATTTCTTTTAGTATTCATGCGATTCCTGTTATTCCTTGGTTGCGTTTTGCAAAACATTCAGAAGTGTTAAACTCATCAGACTAATTACACACTGACTTCAGATCTGGGCAGACCAAGTTTTTCACTTTAAAGCTTATATACTGAGACTAAAATCTGCCACCTCTGACAGCTGCCTTAAGTTACAAAGCAAAGGGCAGAAATATGTGATGTAAATTTTAGCTGGTACTTGTCATACTTCTGTACTGAGCTGAGGTGCCCGTGCTCTGCGACTCATGTTTCTGCAGTTACAAAAACACACACACACGATGGACTGAGGCCCAGAGACAGCATGAGGCCCAACACGCACATGCTTTTAGAATGTGACTGGTGATGTGAAGCTGACAGACCACTTTCAAAGAATGTTGAACAACTTGGCACCATTTTGAAATCCCCCCATTAGCAACCGGTTAGTTTATAATTTTAATTTGCAGGGGGGAATCTTTGCTGTTAGCTGTTGGGAGTTTTCTCCAGTTACCCTGTGATTCACATCATAAAGGGGTAGTTTATCCGCAAATTAATTATAGGTTACAGGTATGATGTAGCCAAAGTGTATTCTAAATAAATTTGAGAACTGTTTTGATTTTTGTGTTTTTTCAATAAAATATATTTTGACAGCTATCTTGCTTTCAACATTCTGATTTTTTTTGCAGGCTCAGTGATAGGGCCACTAATAGCAATTATGAGTCCCCATACTACTTAATTGCCAGGGCTTTTAGTTATGGCTCCCCCTCCAGGGGTACAAAATTATTAGCCCACCTCCTGAAAGAGTCCTGAATGGAACAATTTTTGAAACCCCTACTGACCCAGACCCGCAAGCCTCATTTTTACCCAATTTACCCAACTCGCAAGTGCCTTATCCGCAACCCGCCATCAAGAAACAGAAAGGTCTGTCGTTTTAAACCAGAAGTGACATCATTAGAAATAGGCATGGTCAAGGAAAAAAGTTTTTAAAACATGTGTAAAGGAGTAAAAGTTGCTATTGATGAGACCCACAGCTCAAACCTGCTACCTGCCAACCCACATCTATACCCACATCGGAAAGTTCTACCCATAACCTGCAGGTTACGTTCTTTTTGCGAGTAACCTGTGGGTACCCGACCCGCTGCAGGACTCTACCCCCTGATCTGCCTTGGAAACTATAGCTATACTGTATTTGAGTGAGTTGAAAAATATTAATGGAATGATTTAATTATAGAGGGATTATATATTTTATAATAAATCTTTCCCTATTGGAGTTCAATGTTTCGTATAGATCTAATTGGAACCAACTACAATACCCACAGATCTGACTCACCTACAGTACTCAGCTAGTAACATTTATTGGTTACCTGTTGAAAAGCAAACATATTGGATGCTATAGGTTACTGCGCCAAGGCAAATCCTGAGCATTTTATTACATATGAGCGTAAGTCCCTATCACATTCCCATATAGTATTGTCACTTTTATTGGAAGTCAGGAAACCTGTCTGTATATTTTTGGATTACCTAGAATAAAACATACGCACATAGGTACAGCATACAAACTCCATACAGATAGTACCCAAGCATTAATACCAAGCACTGTGTCAATATACTGCCCTACATATTGTTGTGTTTTAATAAAAAAAACATGAATAAGAGGAAATAACCAACAGGACTTTCTGTGAATATACTGGTACAAAATCTTAATTATTTGGGGTCCCGATACACTGTGAAGTGAAAAAAAATAAATAAATGAAAAACACAACTGAGCACTACTGAGCAGGGACATCCTTCCTATTGTCTGTATAACACTTAAACTTAAAGGAGAAGGAAAGGTTAAAACTAAGTAAGCCTTATCAG
The DNA here is from genome assembly GCF_017654675.1 of Xenopus laevis. Classification (NCBI taxonomy): domain Eukaryota; kingdom Metazoa; phylum Chordata; class Amphibia; order Anura; family Pipidae; genus Xenopus; species Xenopus laevis. The sequence continues at coordinate 108,669,405 of NC_054380.1, read as the reverse complement.
AAAGGTCCATCTAAATATACCAGTAAACCCCCAATGTAATGCTGCTCTGAGTCCCCTGTCAAAAGAAACACAGCATTTCTTTTCTTCTATTGTGTACACATGGGCTTCTGTATCAGACTTCCTGCCTTCAGCTTAAACCTCATTGCCCTGGGCAAGAGAATGCTCAGTTTGCTCCTCTTCCCCCCTCCCTCCCTCCCTTCTCTGCTGTAATCTGAGCCCAGAGCAGGGAGAGACTCAGGCAGGAAGTGATGTCACACCACGTTAATACTGCAGCTCCTATCCTAAACAAACAGAGAGTTTCTAGAGCTTTTTACTCAGGTATGATAAAACATTCTATAGAATAAATATAGCATTCTAGCTTGCACTATTGCAGCTAATCTATTGCCAAGAAAATGCCTCCGTAGCTTTCCTTCTCCTTTAAGTGGAACTGTATTTCATATTTATTTGTACTTTATTATTGTAGGAAACCCTATTTGCAATATTTTATCCAATCTGTTTATTGATTTTTCAAACAGAGAAGCTTAAAATTCAACAATGGACAGGTTGTTACAGGTATGAGATCCGTTATCTGGAAACCCATTATACAGAAAGCTCTAAATTACAGAAGGGCTGTGTCCCATAGACTCCATTTTATCCAAATAATCCAAAATTGTAAAAAAAACATTTCCTTTTCTCTGTAATAGGGATGGGCAAATTTTTTCGCCTCGTTTCGCCAAAAAAATGACTCCCATAGACTTGTATGTCGCCGTGCGACAAAATTTTTTTGACGCCTATAGACTTTTGGAACAAAGATATGAATAATCCTGATATAAGCAAAACCAGCCTATTGGGTTTAATTTAATTTAATTAATGATTTTCTAGTAGATTTAAGGTATGAAGATCCAAATTACAGAAAGATCCATTATCCGGAAAGGCCCAAGTCCCGAGCATTCTAGATAACAGGTTCCATAACTGTACTAGGTTGAGCAAAAAGATTTGCCATGTTTTTCTCTTCTGTGCAATGCTGCATGCTCATGTAGTGCTAAATAAATAAATATACATACTAACGTGTCTTTTTATATACTTTGCTATTTTGGGGCTTGTGAATTATGGGCTCTAACAGAGTAGATGTTGGAAGAACAAAGAATGTGGAAAACTCCTATAAAGTTCTGGAAGCACAGACGTGTCTGTACCAGGGCAAAAAATAACCTCTCGGGAGGAACTTGTGGGACTGTGTGTATAAAAAGGCAACACTATAAATATTTGTAGTTTTCTTTCCACCTAAAGCCTTCTGCCAGTGGCACAGAAGTAACAATGAGATAAAGGGATCCAGAGCAATATTTCTATAGCAGAAAGATGAACTATTCTGCACACTATTCTGAGAATTTGTATCAATCAGTGCCACCATTAGGGATGTAGCAAACCTTCGAACGATCGAAGGATTTTAATCGTTCGATCGAATGATTTTCGTTCGAATCGAACGAAATTCGTTCGATTTTAGCGACCGAATGGTCGAATGGTCGAACGATTTTGACGCGAACGCCTATTGGCGAACGTCGCGCGACGTTCGCGAACTTGCGGCGGACGCGAACAGCCGATGTTCGCGCGAACAAGTTCGCCGCAGAACAGTCCGCGACATCCCTAGCCACCATCACCATCAGGTCCCATATACTGTCAGCTTTCTGACCAATATTATATATTGTCCAACAGCAGCACCTGGACAACCCTATTCATATAAATCATTGAGGGGGTCATCCTCGCAGCTGGGAAGTATGGCCGGGGTTAAAACTGATCCCTGGGGCTGCCAGGAGAGTCACTGCACTGTCAGTGCTAATTCATTGTATACAGACATTTGCATTTTCTGCAGCTGGAAGTTCCCTCAGCAAACATTTCCCACAGAGGTGAGAGTTGCACTACAGTGAGTAACAAGGCCCATTTTCACACTCAGAAGTGAAACCACTGCCTTTTAGATCCCCTGCTTAGCACCCTGTGTTGTTCAAGCAGCTGTATCTTCCTTTATACACATACAGATGATATCTAAATTGATTTGAAGGCTCAGCACTCACTATACTAATATTATAACTACAATTTAACCCCACAATGCTAATGGGTAGTTCCAAGCAAATGGCTTGTAGGAATCAACAGCACATATTTTACAACATTCTTATTATATTCACAACTGATTTGTGGGCTCCGAATAGAGGTGACTGCCCAGGGTCCCCTGACTTGCAGGGAGCAGTAGGTTTTAATAATAAAAATGTAATTAATCCCTATGATGGGAAAATAGGTGTCAGTGAACCAAGATAGCCAATGGAACTAATTACTGTTGCTCACCTTTTAGCTGTTGTTTTATCCCCTGACTTTCAGTCCTACCTATGGCCTTTCGGCTGTAGTTGAAATTCAATTCCCAGCACCCACTGATAGCTGAAGGGTTGGATCATGCTAATTTATAATCAGTGGAACCCAATGGAATCTGTCTTGCTCTGAGCCCTACATAAAGGGGTTGGTCACCTTTGAGATAACTTTTAGAGGCACATTTACTTAACTCGAGTGAAGGATTAGAATAAAAAATACTTCGAATTTCGAAGTTTTTTTTGGCTACTTCCACCATCGAATTGGCTACTTCGACCTTCGACTACGTCTTCGACTACGAATCGAACGATTCGAACTAAAAATCGTTCGACTATTCGACCATTCGATAGTCGAAGTACTGTCTCTTTAAAAAAAACTTTGACCACCTACTTCGCCACCTAAAACCTACCGAGCACCAATGTTAGCCTATGGGGAAGGTCCCCATAGGCTTCCCTACCAATTTGGGATAGAAGGAAAATCGTTAGATCGATGGATTACAATCCTTCGAATAGTTCGATTCGAAGGATTTAATCATTCGATCGAACGATTTTTCGTTCGATCGCAGGAATTTCGGTAAATTGCGGTAAATCCTTCAACTTCAATATTCGAAGTGGAAGGATTTTACTTTGAAGGTCGAATATCGAGGGTTAATTAACCCTCGATATACGACCACTAGTAAATGGGCCTCAGTATAAAGTAGAGAGTGATAGTCTAAGACAATTTGCAATTGGTTTTCATTTTTTATTTGTTGTTTTTTTTAATTATTTAGCTTTTTATTCAGCAGCTCTCCAGTTTGCAATTTCAGCACTCTGGTTGCTAGGGTCAAAATTACCCTAGCAACCATAAATTTATTTAAATAAGAGACAGGAATATAAACAGGAGAGGGTCTGAATAGAAAGGTGAGTAATAAAAAGTAGCAATAACAATACATTTGTAATTTACAGAGCATTCGTTTTTAGATGGGGGCAGTGACCCCCGTTTGAAAGCTGGATAGAGTCAGAAGAAGAAAGCAAGTCATTAAAAAACTATAAAAAATAAATAATGAGGACCAATTTAAAAGTTGGTCTAAATATACAGAATATACAAGTTCATGTGCCATTTTGGCTTTTTCTTCCTTTAGGGTGGTGGCAGATATTCTTATTCAGTGGAGATTAGTCGCTCAGTGACAAATCTCCTCTTCTTCGGGGTGACTAATCTCCCCGAAAAAGCCGGCAAGAATGTGAATCACCAGCTGGATGCTATTCGGATCGCTTCGTTTTCTGAAGTTGCCCGAAGTTGCCTTACAAGGAAACTTGGGAAAACCGGAGCGTTTCGTATGCCATCCCACTGGCAGTTCACATTCTTACTGGCGGGAGGGCTTTTCGGGGAGATTAGTCGCCCGAAGAAGAGGAGATTTCTTCCCGAATCTGCACATCTGCCACCACTCTTAAAGTGACATTAAGCTTTTATTTTACTCTTGAAATCAAACATAAGCTGTGCATTTCCCCGTTGGTGCCCCAGGGGTCAAACTATTATGAGATGTTGCTGGAATGCTTTTTGGGAGCAATCTGAGTGCCTGGGGCACCATTTCATTGTAAAGATGATGATGTTACACCGATAGAATTCTGCCAAAGCCAAATGCCGCTAATTCTCCACAACATTTTAATCCACATTTTATTCCTGAGAGGAATTTGTCCCCTTGATTTTATTGGTAAAGTGAAGAACAATATTACATAGCCTCGTGCCTTGTGGCATCAGCGATGCAAAATATATTAGTGCTCTATAAATACATGTTAATAATAATAATAATCATTAGTCTGATTCATAAAACAGTTGAATTTCTTTCAAATCAACTGAATATTCTGTATAAATATGTGATGAAACCGAGTCCCACTGCCTCACACCCATTCTGATGTTACTTTTATACGGGTCAGGCAATGAAGGCAATTGGTCTGATGTTTACTAAATGTTTTTTCCATTCTTGAGCGTTATTGTGAGGGACACTGAGTATATTTTATTGGCGGGCAGTGTCCATAGGTTCCCAGCCCCCCTTCTTCCCATGTGAGGCTGCTGTCCGATACACAGTGGGAGGAGCCTGATATCCCCAACTCTGGGCTCCTGCCTGTGTTACTGAATAGTCAGACCTCATTCACTTCCAGCTGCTGCTCCTGCTGCTCCTCTGACTCTGGGATAGCAGAGAACATGCCTCGGGGCTCTGTGCCATCACCTCTTTTATTGCTTTATTCCTTTTCTCTTATCTTCTTCTCTCATCGTGTGACAACCTCTGAGCCTGCAGCTGATCTCACACCGATTTCCCCAGGTAAGCAGATCCTTGCTAAGGGCTTGTTCAGCTTCCAAACACTTTTTTAGTTCAGTTGTTTTCAGATTTTTCACCATAAAAAAATACTTTTTTCCAATTGCCTTCCATCTTTTATTATCTTTTTTTTTACCGTTTTTCCAAAATTTAAGTTTAAAGTTTAATGTTCCTGTCTCTGGTGTTTGAATCTGGCAGCTCAGTGATCCAGGAGCAGATTCTGAACTGTGGCAATTTGCTACAATTAGTTGATACAATTAGTTGACACATTTCTCAGCAGTATCAGTGGAATATTAGCAACTATTGTATCAATTTTAACAGCAGCCTTTAATGAAACTCAGGGATTCTGCTAAGCAGGGACAAAGATAAAAAATGTATCCATTAATTGTATCCATTTAAGGCGGCCATACACTGAGAGATCCGTTCGTTTGGCGATGTTACCAAACAAGCAAATCTCTCAACGATCGATCATAATGCGGCAGTACAGGCGGTCGGATCGCATGACCACATCAACGAACAGATGCGGTCCACGATGCAACGGGATTTTAAGCCCTGCCCGATCGCCAGATATTGATCAGGGAAGCCCATCGGAGGGCCCCATACATGGGCCAATAAGCTGCCAACTCAGTCTGTCGGCATCTTTTATCGGCCCGTGTATGGCCACCTTTAGAAAAGTTAAAGAGTCGGTGACCCCCACCCCTCCCAGTGATGCTTTAGGATGAAAAATGAAACTTTACACTTCAATACACAAACGGTCTCAAATAGAAAATAATTAGAAAAAGTCTTTATTTCTGGTGAATCTGAAACCAACTTAAATGAATAAAGCATTGAAAAGTGAACAGCCTCTTTAACTGTGAATTGTCCACTATGAGCGTTCCCAGGGAGCAGCAGAACTGAGAGCCATGTGCAGAAAGCAGCTGCATAGAGAGAGATGATCATGTTCTGTATGGAGCAGCTGCAAGGGAATCACTGACGGTTCATACAGGGGAATCAGACCAACTGTACTTGGGGTGGGGGAGTTTTCTATATGTTTAGTTTTCTACATTACCCGCTCTGCTTTGGGGCTGTTATATAGTTACCCCTAACTGTTCTCTCTTGGCTCAATCCTTTATATTTACTTTCTTATATTTACTTCTCAGTTGCACCCTTTATCTTAACGTGTTTAATGAGTTCTACTAGAATACAGGGCATTATAATGTATTGTTGTACTTTAGCTCCCAGCAAACTCCTTATAACCAAAGCCTGAGCTTTGCAGTTCAGCAGGAGCTGAAGGGGGGCTTTAGGCTGGACAAACTCACTGCTTACAGATGTGCAGGAGCCACTGGGTAGCTGATTCCCCTGATGGAGATCGCTCATGTTATGAACAAATAATCCAGGGTTTGTGTTTCATGTATTCCTAAGGTGTTCAGACAATGATTCATTGAGAATCCCACCCGATGTCTGCTCAGTGCTTCACATGCCAGACTTTATTTACTTTGCACATTCCAATGCAGTGCAAGAATTCTGGCTGAATTCAGATATCCCTTTAAAAGATATCACAGTACTCTTATAAACCAATTGCAACACTTCACGGTATGAGCCTCTTGTATGTAACCCTTCAGCTGGTAGAACCTATTGATCAAAGTGGTAGTTCACCTTTAAGTTAACTTTTAATAGGTTATAGAATGACCAATTCTAAGCAACTTTTCAGTTGGTTATTGTTATTTCTTTTTTTATAGGTTTTAAATTATTTGACTTCTTCTTCTGACTCAAATGTGAGTCATTGTATGGCTACAAATCTTTTGTTATTGCTACTTTTTATTAGTCAGCTTTCTATTCAGGACCTCTCCTTGTTATATTTCAGCCATTCATTCAAATCAATGCATGGTTGCCGGGATCATTTGGACCATAGCAACCCGAATGTTTAAGGTATAAACTGGAGAGCTGTTGAATAAAAAGCTAAATAATTTAAAACTCACAAATAATGCACAATGAATACCAGTTGCAAATTGTCTCAGAATATCATGCTATACATTATGCTAAAAGTTAATTTAAAGGTGTACAACCCTTTTAAGGATAGTGGTAAAGATACCAAATCTGTTTCCATGTAATGCCATCAGCTTCTAGTGTGAATTTGTGGTTTACTTACAAAACACAACAACAACAACAAAAAAAACATTAAAAGCAGAATGGTGTTTCACTTGTGTTTCTTATTGTTGGACTATAACACACAGAATTCTTTACCCCTTGAAGATATGTTGTTGAAGATTGCTGGAAGTCTCACCATGTCTGGGGAGGCAAGGATAAGAAATAGGACACTAACATTAGTGCAAACTTGTAACAGTATAGTAACTCATAGCAGGTACTAAAAGCAGTGTGTTTTTTTATAGGATTTTTATTGGGGTCTAATTGTTTAAGGGGGCTATAATTATTCCACATCTATAGGGACTAAAAAAATGAGAATATCCATGGGAATGTTGGGTGATATAACAGATTGAAGCACCTTGCTTTTGGTGCGGGCCATGTGCACTCATAGGTCAGTATATACAAACCATTTGCTCATATTTATGCAGAACTGTAAGGGTTAGTGAATAAGTGGGCCCTCCTACTGAGCTTCTTGGCTAGTAAGACTGCTCTGTGATCACACTGCGGTCATTAGGCAGGAAAAGGCCATCCAAGTGAGCAGGGCTTGTGTCTCCAGTTGAGGAGTTTATTTAATTCACATTTTACTTTGACTTGGAGTACTGTGTTTACATGTCCCTGTGAGCAGCTTTTAGCACTGGCTTTTTTGGTGTGATTCTGCCAACACTGGGGGGTAGGTCGACCTGAAGAAAGTATTAAAATGCAAATAAATCTTGCTCATTCTGGTCAGGGCAGTTATTAGGCCCTGCATATATGCATTTATTCATTATGTTTTGGGCTTCTGTACCAGCCGAAGGCAATCACAGTCCTTTAGCAGTAAAGATCTGTGTCTCCAAAGATGCCCCAGTAGCTCCCCATCTTCTTTTCTGCTGATTCACTGCACATGTTCTGTACTGCTGTCACTTACTGAGCTTAGGGACTGAAAAACAATATACTGTTTGGGGCACATTTACTATTGGTCGAATATCGAGGGTTAATTAACCCATCGATCGAACGATTTTCCTTCAATCAAAAAATGCTTAGAAAGCTTATGGGAAAGGTCCCCATAGGGTAACATTGATGCTCGGTAGGTTTAAGTAGGTAGTCGAAGTTTTTTTTAAAGAGACAGTACTTCGACTATCGAATAGTCGAACGATTTTTAGTTCGAATCGTTCATTTCGAAGTCGTAGTCAAAGGTCGAAGTTGCCAATTCGATGGTCGAAGTAGCCTTCGAAATTCTAAGTTTTTTTCATTCAAATCCTTCACTCGAGCTTAGAAAATGTGCCCATATATGATATATATATATATATATATATATATATATATATATATATATATATATATATATATATGTAGCGCTATAGTAAACTGACTTGTGCTAGGGCCGTTTACTCTACTTTCCTTGGTGGGCTGAGACCACCGATGAGCTCTCTTTCTCAGGGGTAAGCCCTCGCAGCAAGGTGGAGGCAAGGGTGTAGTGTAACTGTAACCTGATGCAATAGCACAATGATGGGCGCCAGTAGTTCTTTAACAGTTGAACCAAGAACAATATTTATTGAACAAGAGAACATAGATCATTTAGCACATTGATCCACAATGGAGTATAGAACATACACAGCAGCATAAAGGAAGCATATACTCACAGCACGTATAGGCTGAATCCCCACGGGCTAGGGAATATACAGCAGAGAGTAAGTTGACAGCATGTGATGGGTATTGCCCAGTTTTCAGGATATCGTCAAGTGGCAGACTAGGGGAACTCCTGACATCCCTATCTCAACAATTGGTTCCTTACTCTGGGTCAGTAATACCCTGGGATCTTAATCCCTCTAATCTCCTCGGCGGAGCCTTGAGCTGCTCAACTATTTAACCTCTCTATCACTCCTAGAGCGATCTATAAAACGAGTATAGCTGTCTAATTACTAGGGCCAAAGCGCCTAGGGTCAGCATCACCCATTCCCTTCCAGCCTGCTTGGTTGGGCTAAAGCAATGGACCCAGAGCACATGGTTCCTAAACCTTTTATACTCTGGCACAGTGCCTCTAGAGTACACTGTGTGAACTGCAGGGGTTACATAAGCACAAGGTCCCCATAAGGACCCACTAAGGTGTCCATATTACTAGGGATGTGCCTGTCTGTAAAGTGTAAGGGTGTCTAAGATTTTCACATCCCTACATATATATATATATATATATATATATATATATATATATATATATATATATATATATATATATATATATATATATATATATATATATATATATATATATATATATATATATATATACTTTGTGGCTGGTGCACACGGCGAAGGATCCAATGCCCGTGTGCTGGTTCAAAACAATCACATAGATTGTTTTGAACCAGCACACGTACCATATATATATATATATATATATATATATATATATATATATATATATATATATATATATATATATATGGCTGAATAGTAAATAATTCAGATTATTGGTAAATGGTAGCAAAGAACCTGGCACAATTAGCATCAGAACATAATAACCAGCCCTTTTGCAACAGCTTTTGTATGACAAGAAACCTAATTTTCTGCTTGATATTTTGTAACGACCCCTAAGCTTAGCTTCTCACAGAGCATGTGCGTGTCACAGACACTTCTAGAAAAAACCAAAATGGGAAACTACTGTGACAATTTTGAAGGCCTGAATCATTACTTCTATAAAGATGGGAGATTGTGGTCCAATAAGTTCAGTATATAAAATGTAATTTCTAGCCATATTAATTTATAAGGTTTATTTCTCCTTTAAGCTTTCTACTTGTTTGCCCCTCCATGACCATGTTTTGTGTGGTTGTACTTACAGGTCTGGGGCAATAGATGTCTGATTGTAGCTAGCAGGCTTGTAGCTTTGGTTCAGAATTATATTTTTTTGTTGTAACCAACTCATTATTAGTTGGCAATGATCTCCTAATCAGTGTTGTACATTGGACAGAATTTAATTGAACCCCTGTGTTGATGTCATTAATTGGGAAATGACAAAATCTGGCACTTTGGCTAATTGCTTGATTGGTATTGGGGTTTGGGCATCTTTGTGAATGAGTTTTTGTATATTGATTTAGATGGGTTCTGGGATTTTTTTATTTAGTTCTGCGCAGTTATAAGGTCACAGAACCAATTTACTTTTTCCCTTCCCCATCTGATTATGGAAGTGAGTAGTGTTTGTATTAGCACATACAGTGGGTCAGTGTCCTTTGCGTGGCGTAGATGTTTGTTCTGGATTACTTTGCAGTGGGTAGAAAAAGAAAGTAGTGTAGACTGCAGGAAGCGCATACTGAGCTGACTTGGCCATTTCACACTGCCACCGATACAGTATTTTCTTTGTTAACTGAGAAGTCTGTACCCTCTTAGTCCAGAGATGTATGACTAAAGAATTGCTCTTTGCATATCCCAGAGCTCCTGTTGTACACACATCAGCTCTACATGGAATGTATAACTAAACTTATACGTGACCACAGTCAGAGCTTTCTAAAGGGCGAGTCTGAGCTGGGGCGACGGGGCTACAAAAGTGTTCAAAGTGGATAGTTTAAAATGCTATTACTAACTGGCCCCAACTTCGTGACAGGTAATTCTGGACATTTTGATTTTCCATATCACATTTAAAAAATGAAATGATTAAAAAAAAAACAATATAGAATAAATTAAAAGTTGTTGGAATAAATTATATAGAATAAATTAAAAATTGATGGAATAAGTTATGTAGAATAAATTAAAAGTTGCTTAGAATTGCCCATTCTATAATGTACTAAAAGTTAACTTAAAGTGATACTGACACTTTCCTATAAAAATCATAACATGTTAGTATGAAGTAAATGCTGCACAAGAAATATTTCTCCTCAAAGCCCCCCACGCAAACCCGCACTCACCGACCCTCCGACCCCCCTAAAAGATCTCCTCAACTGTTTCGTACATCTTCCAGGTTGCTTCACTCACGCAGGGCTGGGGGCGGCGCGATCCTTCTGTGGGCTGATTACGAATCAATACAGGACTTCAGCCTATGGAAGGATCGCTCTGCTCCCAGCCCTGCGTTAGTGAAGCGACCTGGAACATCAGTCAGTAGTGTGAGCAACAAGTGCTGGGTGGCTTTGAAGGGGAAATATTCCTTGCTGCATTTTCTTCATGCTGACACGTTCTTATGATCTTTATAAGAACGTGTCAGAATCGCTTTAAAGAACAACCCCTTAAAGCAAGTAAAACATTGCAGAGAAGAAACCCGTGTAGAAATAACATCATATCACTTCCGTTATAAAAAAAAATTCTATTCGCTACAAAGACATAACATTGAAGCTCATCTTGCGTTGATTCGTTGTTACAGCAAGATGTTGCCAATGGGAACCTAACCTAAGTCAGCACTAGAACTTGTCATTGCAACAGCTGCACAAAAACAGTGTAACCAAGCTTGAATACCAATTTTCCTAGTTGCAAAAAGGAAAGGTTGTGGGAGCACTCCATGGATAAATAAAAATGTACTAAAATACAATGGAAGTGCTACTGATCTGGCCAAATTAACTACAGACATAGAGAAAAAGAAGATAAATTGATCGATGCACATTCCCTGGTCCCCTGTCATATAAGTAATCTATGCAGATGCATGTATTTACAAAGACAGGGGTTTTTTCGTTACAAAATTAAGATCATAAGATTGATACGCCACCATACCACTTCAAGGTAAAACCCATATGGCGGTCCCTAACTATTTACCTCTGGTAATAATATCAAATGCTAAAGCCTCCCGGCATAAGAGCATTACCTAAAATAAAGGTCTCCTGACCTGAGCATTGGTTTTCATCATAGGGCTTAGTCCTCCTCTGCCATTAGCTTTCAAAGTTCATTGGCCTTTGGGGATTTATCGTAGATGGGCAGCCGAGTCTGCTCTTATTGATCCCTAGACAGTGTGCTTATGGCACTTGCATTATGGCAAATGATTTAGTTTTAAATATTAATAGTCTATTAAATGGGAAATTAATGCACCCCCGTATCAGCTTCAGGGCTAATGCCCCCTCATCAACCACATGACTGCCACTGCACCCGACATATTCATCCAACATTCTCCTGCTCACTGACATATAACCTAGGCAAGGAAGTGATGTTCTTTTACCACAACAGGGGTGCAGTAAAGTTGGACACAGTGATGTGGTGTGGGGGCACTGCACACTCTGCTGCAGATTCACTGGTCTGGACTGGGAGTCAAAACAGGCCCTGGAATTTAAAGTACACAGAGGCCCAACCAGTCCCTTACCAGCCCACTCCACAGTGATTGTCTATGGCATCTTACAGCAGCCCCTCTGGCATTTGCTAGAATTTACAGATTGCCAGACTGGGCCTGTGCAGAAGCGCAGCACTTATGCCAAAGGACACCCCCTGTTCACATTAAATTAAACACTTTAAAAGATCAGCATATTAGTTCAGATTCTGAAAAGGATCAACTGTACATCTACACAATACTACTAGCCTTTTTGTATCTTCATTTTTATTTCTCATGGTTTTCTTTGTTTATCCAACTGCGAGTGACAAAATGTTGTTTTCCATCAGTTTACTGAATGTATTTTAATTATACGCGACTGGACAAGTTCATGCATATATAAACTAGGTGTAACGCTGAATATTACTGTCGATCGGGACAGCCAATTCTTTGTCAGAACCATTAAGGGAATCTGCCATCACACATCATTGCACTGCCTCAGGACCCTATGATGAAGAACAAATTGTGTAGCTTGAGGTGAAAATGCCTTTCCTCCTGTTTCTTTTGTTCATTTCTTTGTGAAAATGCCCTTCAACGTATTTGTAAAGCGTTATGATGTCCCCTCACAAGTGGATCTTTTCCTGAAAAAATTAGGGATGCACCGAATCCACTATTTCGGATTCGGCCGAACCCCCGAATCCTTTGTGAAAGATTCGGCCGAATCAAATCCGAATCCTAGTTTGCATATGCAAATTAGGGTTGGGAAGGGGAAAACGTTTTTTACTTCCTTGTTTTGTGACAAAAAGTCACACGATTTTCCTCTCCCCCCTAGTTTACATATGCAAATTAGGATTCGGTTTGGCCGGGCAGAAGGAATCTTAGATTCGGTGCATCCCTAGAAAAAACGACCTCAACTTTAAAGGGGTTTATTTATCAAAATCCAAAAATTTCTCAGAATTTTCTGAATTTGACTCTGAAATCTCGATAAAATCATAACAAATTTTTCAGGTTTCACGAAAAACTACGACTTTTTTGGATCTGACGCCTAAAAACAACTAAATCTTTGGATTATTGCACGAAACCCAGTGCAGATCCGGATGACTTCGGGACAACTCCCATTGACTTTGGAGTCTTTTTTTAGTCTGACTTTTAACACCCTCTGGGTTTAATAAATCCCCAAAAAATTGTTTTTTTCTATGAAAAAATGGTGTTTTCACCTTTTCCCCAACATATTGGCAAACAGTGTAGAGCTAATAGATTAAAGGAGAAAAATAGTTACCAAAGAAAACTCCACAGATGTTTTTTTCCCAGTATCTACTTTTAATTCTAGTGCTTTGGAGGATGGGTCCACTTTGACTGTTAATTTTCATCAAGCAGAATAGTTAATGTCATCTTTCAAAGTGAATCTTTTTGAATGTGGGTTTTTTTTCCCCCACTCATGATACCTAATGTGTAACAATGATGTGATGTTGCTGCAAGGCTAACCCAGCTGGTGACCTCTCATTGATGTTAAAGCAACACTGCACTTTAATCTTTCTGTTCTTAAACAAAAACACAGAATCACTGTACATTTTTCTAATAGTTTAATAATCAGCTTTACCAGAACGTTTTATATTTCATGTTTTGTCCTGTCTTTAAAGGTGTTGTTTACTTTTCATACACTTTTTCCCATTTCAGTTGTTCAGCAGAAATAAAGACTTTTTTTCAAAATGAAATATAAAAAAATCTGTTTGCTCTTTTGAGAAATGGATTTCAGTGCAGATTTTTGCTGGAGCAGCACTATTAACTGATGCATTTTTAAAGAAACATGTTTTCCCATGACAGTATCCCTTTAATGACAATAGTGACATGACTTGGTAACTGTCATTGACCTAGTGTAGTAATAAAGCTACCTGAATGAACAGTATGGGTCAGCGGGGAGATTAAACATGCAAGCAAGTGGAAGCTGGTTTGCTGGTATCAAAATATCAAGTTTAATTTCATTTTGTATCAAAGAGATCTATGTGCAGCTGTTTTGTAGCTCGGCTGTATCTGCTTTGGGTATGTTACATGGAAATGTTACAGCATCTCTAGATAGGGAGTTTTTTTTAATTCTGATTCCTCTTCTTTGGGCCAGGGTGTGTTGATAGAGAGTAGTGGGCTGCACTTAGCAGGGTAAGCAGAATATTCAGAGACGGCAGGTACAGAGTGAGGCCAGTAGGTCAGCTGTCAATATGTCACTGCTAATCTCATTGAAAAGCTCATTGCCGTAAGCTGTACTGCTAGCGATCTTGGTAAAAGCCTTCACTTATCTATTTGTTTTTTTTTTACACTGACAATACCCCAGCAATGAAAAGTGACTCTTTAGCATTCCTTCAGCCACACACATCATTTGTTTCTGAAGACTTCATGGCTCTCTGCCCCAGACACAAAGCCCATTAGGGTGAAAGCATTATTACTATTGTGAAGTGATGCCTTCTGGATGCCTTCTTATCTCATGCCATACACACACAGCACTGCCTAGATACCAAAAATTAGAGTTTTGATTCTCCCATAAGGCATCATGGGTGGAGACATGCAAATCACTCCTTTATGTCCCTTTGGCCAACTATGCATCCAGAACCGCTGGTTTATAGCACAGATACAGCCTAATGGTTCAGAGCCATATATCCAAACTTACAGACAGCCTGTTTCGATCTTGTTAGATCTCATCAGTGCAAGATATCAGAATATGGCTTCTGAGAGGTAGGACTTGGAGAGTAGCAAAATGGGGAACCAAATCTGGTTATGGTGAGAAAGGCTGAAAGGAGCCAAAAAGCTGCAAAGTAATGCCTTCTGGGATCAGAAGGTATTTACTTGTCTCATGCCATACACACAGCACTGCCTAGAAACCAAAAATGAGAGTTTTGATTCTCCCATAAGGCATCATGGGCGGAGCAGTGCTCATCTCCAAGAAAAACCCTTTTGTAGCATCAGGGGCTGTACTGAAGGACCAACTCCTGCCACAGGGCCATATCCATATATCGAAAAAAGTACCAGCAGCAGTGCCAGGTCCAGACTGAGAATTAAAATAGGCCCTGGCATTTCAGGTACACAGAGGCCCAATCAGCCCACACAGAGGCCCAAACAGCCCCCACCAGCTCAATAAATACTGACTTTCTATGGGACCCTATAGCAGCCCCTCTGGCATTTGCCAAAACCCACAGATTGCCAGTCCGGGCCTGAGCAGCACACTGAAATAAGTTGAAGTAGTGCACAAATTTTTTTTATTAAGCCGGAAATGTTGCCTTGTTTTGTATGATGTGGGCTTAATAAGATTATTTTGTGCACTACTTCAACTTATTTCAGTGTGCTGTGCTGCTGGTACTTTTTTTTCCGATATATAGAAGCAGTTCATTGTCACAGCTACAATAATAGACACTTATGATAATTTACTGATAGTTGACTCTATGGGGCAGATTCTCTAAAGGGCGAATTGTTGACAGTGACCGCTTTGCACAATTCGCCAGGCAAAAATTTGTTACCACTACGCTAATTCACTAAAATTTGAAGTTGCGTCCTGCGTGCTTTTCACTAGCGTTACTTCGGCAGTGCTAGCGTTTCAAAGTGATATTACACCAGTGATCGCTTATGCCTAGCAAAATTTCATTAGTCCTCTTACGCTTAGGTCAATTTGAATATGGCGTGTACATTAAAGTCATATGGACGTCTTTATTTAGAGATGCAAATGCTTGAAGTGGCCACTTTTTATTACAAATGTCCAAGGAACCTGAATAAAGACAAAAGAGTTCCTATAATGCCCTACACATGAGCCCACCCTAAAATTAATGTTCCATGCCCCTAAAATGTCTGGGGATAAATATTAACCCAAAAAAGTTTAAAAGTGAGGACATTTGCAGGCAATCCCGCTTAAAAAAAGAAAATGTTGCCAGTGTTTTTACAAATGTAATGCATTTCCGGCAGACAGGAGTTGATGTAATTGACATAAGGAAGACCTAGCTTCATTTTAGCAGTTTGCCTGGTCTGAGGTGGCAAAGTCAACTCTAGCGAAAACGTAACTTTCAGTAAAATTCCATTCGCAGGAATTAAAAGTCGTCTGGTGATAGAGTGCGAATGAATGCTAGCGATGATCCCGTTCACTAGCGTTTTGTTACCTACACCTGTTAGTAAATTGGAGATGTCCCTGCGGATGGGATTTCTGGTGAAATGTCGCAAGCGTTAGTCACTTGGCCATTTAGTAAATCTGCCCTTATGTGTGTTTTAGCAGAGACAATTATTAGTATTGTCTATGGCAGGGTAATTTCTGGCATTTTGAAGCCGTGAAATAGCTGCTACTAGTAGCTCTGTGTGTTCACCCTTAGACTGGTGGTGATTAGTTGCCAATCGATAAACCTGTTGCGGGTTGATTAATCTCCCCGAAATGCCTTCCCATCGGCAAGAATGTGAATTGCTGGTGGGATGGCATTCGATTCACTTTGTTTTCTAAAATTGCCAAAAGTTCGTTGTGAGGCAACATTTTTTCTAATACTGAAGATTAAAGGTTAATATTTTACCTACTTGTCTTTTTGAAGCAGCTGTGGAGAGGGTCTCCGACTCTGTAACTGTTCTATATTGATGCATTAGTTGATATATTTGTTATTTTTGCCCCTGCTGAGCAGAATCCTTAAGTGTCACCAAAGGAAGCTGTTAGAATTGATACAACAGTTGCTAATATTCCACAGAGGCACCTGAGGAATGGATCAATTAAATGTAGCAAATTGTAACAATTGCTACAATTACATGTGACAGTTTAGAATCTGCATGCGGATTACTGAACTGCCAGACTGACACCCCAGGGACAGGAAGAATAAACTTTAGACTTAAATTTTGGAAAAACTATAAAAAATAATAGTCGCCCGCAGTAGCAGAGATTTATCTCTTGGCGACTAATCTGCCCATGTGCACTAACCTTACAGAGAACTACTCTGAAGTAGTGATGGGCAAATTTATTCGCCGACGTCGAAAAAAAAACGGATGCCAGCATCAAAAACGGCCGCCGATGTCAAAAAAAATGGGCGCCGGCAAATAGTATGTATTTTAATCAATGCTGCCTGTGTGCCTTGTCCCATAGGGAAAGTTTATATTAATTAGACAGAATGCTTATCCCTTGTGTTATGATTCACTAAAGCAGACACTTTATGACCAATATATACATTTCTAGTGGTGCGGGCAAAGCATGACAATTACCTGCTGTTCTTCCTCGCTTGTATGGTACAAATAGATTGTATTTTGGTAGCATTTCTATATGTTATGCTTTCCATTATCATTTTTTAGGGGAATTACCAGTCCAAATGTATGTCATTATTATCAGTAAGCAATGCAATTCTCACATGCTCAAATGGCAGTTGCTGGAAAGTAGAAGTAGTGTGGCTCAGCTTTGAGGTTGTGTCATATAAATATTTACAGAACTATTGGATTTGGAAGCATGCTAATGCAACACAGTTTTAGTTTACTTAATAAATACATAAATTCCAATCACATCTTCTCCCTTTAGCAGATTAAAATGCTTTATCTGTACGAATCCCAAATATTTCACTGTTCTCTAACTTTGAATATTTGGCTTTCACAGCCAACTCCCTGCTTATTGGCATTGAGTTCTCTCATTATAAGTCAGTACATATACCAAATGCAACTGTCAATGAAAGCAGTCGGACAACTTGTCTCCTTAAAGAGAAAAAAAAATGTAAATATGAAAAAGGAGTTGTGAAGCCCATATGTTAGACTGTATTAAAATACCTTTTCCATAATCCATCGGCATCTGCATAACTGGACACAAGTCAGCGAAACCCTCCAGTGATCAAGGTGCGGCCCTAGCCAAGATCACCTCAGGAGGAAACTATTCTATTTGCCATGATATTATGATGAATCCCCAAAACCATGTCACAATCTATGGCTGCATCAATTATAAGGGTGTCCACTTACTGTCTGTACAAATATTTTGTTTTGGCTTTGTTAAAGGGTTCGTTCACCTTCCAAACATGTTTCTCAGTTGTGTTGTTTTCAGCTTGTTCATCAGAAATAAAGACTTTTTTTCAATTGCTTTCCATCTTTTATTTTGGACTGTTTTAACATAATTTAGGTTTCAAGTTTAATGTTAATGTCTCTAATGTTTCAGTCTGGCAGCTCAATAATCCAGGTGCTGTACTGTTACAATTTGTTACATTAGTTGATACATTTCTCAGCAGCATCTGTGGAATATCAGCAACTATTGTATCAATTCTAACAGCTGCTTGTAATGAAACTCAGGGATTCTGCTGAGCAGAGACAAACATAAGAAATGTATCTACTAAATGTATTAATTTTGAACAGTTAGGGTAGAGACACACAGTCAGATTCAGGGAGATTAATCGCCCCAAGGCAAAATCTCCTCTTCTTCGGGGCAACTAATCTCTTCGAACTGCCTTCCCGCTGGCTAGAATGTAAATCGCGGGATGGCACCCGGAGTACTTATTTTTGCGAAGTCACCCGAAGTTGCCTCACAAGTAAACTTCAGGTGACTTCGGAAAATAAATGCGCTCCAAGTGCCATCCCTCCGGCAATTTACATTCTAGCTGGTGGGAAGGCAGTTCGGGGAGATTAGTCGCCCCGAAGAAGAGGAGATTTTTTTCCCGGGCGACCAATCTCCCCGAATCTGACCATGTGTTTCTGCCCTTACAGAGTCAGCGACCCCCCCCCTGAACTGCATTAAAAAGACATAAGGAGGTGATGAAACTTTACACATCAATATCTGAAAAATGGCCACAAATAGAAAATAAAAAGTAATTGAGTAAAACCTTTATTTCTGGTGAACTATATGGAACCAGCTGATGTAAAAAAAAGGTGTTTGAAGGTGAACAACCCCTTTAAAAACATTGGTGACCTGGTTCAGGTTATATAAAACACTAGTATTATTTTGAAGACTTACAGTATATGGTAGTTCCACATGTAAGCATTTGGTTGGCAAGGAATCCTTTTTGCAAGGACATGAAAAAGTGGGTTGCTAATCATCATAACTGATTAATGTTACAGATTTGCAGACCTAATAAATATGAAACATTGTTTTGTGAATAAATATAACTGATTTCAACACAAATGATCTGTTTTTGTAATCTCTGCAAGTCTACTAAATATTTGGGAACAAACTTGTGTGCACTGTTATACATTTTTTTAAAAATACAACTTAATTTAGAGCCAAGTATCTTTTTATTTCTTAATTTTTTATCTTGATTTTTTATGAGCGTAATTAAAACAAGGGCTTGAATAAAAAAGAGAAATAACTAAGAGATTATAAAAATGTCAGTTATGTCTTGGTATGGTTTTATAGGACAGTCAAAATCAACTCGGATTTTAAATGTGACTTTACTATAGATTGAAAGAGATTCTTTCCGCAGTGAAAGTCTCCTGCTCTTTCCTGTTTATGTATTGGGTCATTGAGCAGCTGCTTTACATAAATTACAAGGTTAGTAGACTTTCTCATTGAGTGATTTACAGATGCTGTAAACACTGCAGTAGGTCCTGTGCACTCTTTTCACTTTCATGTTTAATGTAAAAGGAGGGCAGGGTTGGAAGTGAAGTTGGAATTGAAACTTACTGTTTGTATTGCATTGGCAAATTAATGGGGTTTGTGCTCTTGGCTTTGTTCTGATGTCAGCTTCTTAAAAAGCCTGGATTTGGATTTACAAATTAAAAGACAATCTTGTAGTAGGTGTTAAACCAACACTCTAAGGCACATTTAGCAAATGGCAATGAAAATTTCTCAGGAAGGTGGATGACTGACTATATGAAGGGGACAAGAATGAAACACCATGCTCTGAAAGTGTTTTTGGAAAATAATCCAATATTGACATAAGTTTGTGCGTTGAGAGCTACAGGTCTAAGATCCGTTATCCAGAAAGCTCCAAATTATGGAAGGGTCCTCTCCCATAGACTTTATTTTAATCAAATAATTTTAAAGCACATTTCCATTTTCTCTTCATTCTCTTATAGGGGGGGCTTCCTTTCCTAGCAGAGGAATTAGAGCTCACTAAAATAACTATTTCCAGTACAAACAAAATCTAACAAAATAATTGGCTTCTCACAAAATCTGCATGTAGAGAGACATGATGTCTGGTGATTTTAATAGAGTGAGCTCTAATACATCTTCTAGGCGATTATTTCTTTTTTTGAAACTTATAATTTTTATTAAAGGTTTTCGTCAAATAAAATAAAATAAAAGAAAGTAAAAAAAAAGAAAGAAGTGATTAAATTATACACTGAATAAAGAACACATGCGTCTAGGCGATTATTTCAGAAATGTTACAGAATTTTTAATTGAGGTTCTTATTTCAATATGCTGAAGCTAATATTACATTTTCATTTTCACAATAGTTCCCCTTTAAAGTAGGGAGATCCAAATTATGGTAGGATCCAGACCAGGTTCCGAGCATTCTGGATAATAGGTTCCATACTTTAGTTTAGAGCCTGGGTTTGGGCACATCATCTTCAACTTTTGTTTTGTCCCGTTTCCATGTATTTGTGTTCAGTAAGGCAGAGCCTGCAGAATATGCTTGCCCTTTATACATGGCTGATGACAAAGAGGAAAAGAGTTAAAGCACAATACTCTTCAAAATAACCAAAACCCTTTACAAGTGAATCGGGGGTATGGGCAAAACAGAACTCATACTCTATAATTAACAACCCTGCAACAGACGGAGAATAACTAGAACAGTGCAAGACATTGTGGGAAGTGGAGTCTTGACTTAAAGGAGAAGGAAAGGCTAAAATTAAGTAAGCTTTATTAGAAAGGTCTGTATAAATACACCAGTAAACTCTCAAAGTAATGCTGCTCTGAGTCCTCTATCAAAAGAAACACTGCAGTTCTTTCCTTATATTGTGTACACATGGATTTCTGTATCAGACTTCCTGTTTTAAGCTTAAACCTCAAGGGCTAGGGCTTGAGCATGCTCAGTTTGCTCCTCTCTTCCTCCCTGCTGTAATCTGAGCCCAGAGCTATGAGTGAGCAGAGAGAAACTCAGGCAGGAAATTATGTCACACCAAACCAATATGGCAGCTGCAATCCTAAACAAACAGAGAGCTTCTAGAGCTGTTTACTCAAGTATGGTAAAGCATTCTGCAGCATAAATAAAGTTTTATAGCTTGCACAATTGTGGCTAATCTATTGCCAATAAACTGTTCCAGTAGGTTTCCTTTTCCTTTAATTTCTGATATTTGATATTTGTCAGGCAACCCAAGACAACAATAGTAAAATAAAGGCAGAAACAATGTTCAATTGTATTTTTATTTACAGATAAATTTAATTGTTTAATTAACGTATCTCGGAAAGTGTTATAGAATTACATTTAATTTCTAATGTAAAAAAAAAAGTGTGCCCACCACCTTTAAAGAAACAGTAACACCAAAAAATTGTGTCTTAAAGTGTCTTAAAGTAATGAAAATATAATTTACGTCTGCCCTGTACTGGTAAAACTGGTGTGTTTGCTTTAGAAACACAAATATAATTTATATACACAAGTTGCTTTGTAGCCATGGGGGCAGCCATTTAAAGTTGAAAAAAGAGAAAAGGCACAGGATACACAGCAGATAACAGATAAGCTCTGTAGTATATAATGGGATTCTTCAGAACTTGTCTGTTATCCACTGTGTATCCTGTGCTTGAATGGCTGCCTCCATGGCTACAAAGCAGCTTGTTTATATAAACTATACTTGTGTTTCTGCAGAAAAAAAACACCATTCTTACATTATATTGTCATTAGTGATGGGCGAATCTGTCCCATTTTGCTTTGCAAAAAATTAGCAAAAATGGCGAAAAATGTGTTAAATGCATTGAAGTAAATTGGCGTCAAAATAATTTTAACAATTTTCATATGCGCAACTAATTTTTCTAAATGCATTAAAGTCAACGGGCATCTGAATAATTTTGATGCACAACAGTTTTTATGCGCGACAATTTATTTTATTTATTAATTTTCACTGCAGTTTTGAGACTTTACTCGCAGGCCGGTGAAACGCGGAAATCCATGCCTGGCAAATTTATTCACCTATCACTAAGGGGCAGATTTACCTAGGGTCGAATATCGAGGGTTAATTAACCCTCGATATTCGACTGCCGAATTAAAATCCTTCGACTTCGAATATCGAAGTCGAAGGATTTTGCGCAATTCATTCGATCGAACGATCGAAGGAATAATCGTTCCATCGAATGATTAAATCCTTCGAAACGAACGATTCGAAGGATTTTAATCCATCGATCGAAGGATTATCCTCAATCAGAAAAGTGTTAGCAAGCTTATGGGGACCTTCCCCATAGGCTAACATTGGCCTCGGTAGGTTTTAGGTGGCGAACTAGGGGGTCGATGAAATTTTTAAAGAGACAGTACTTCGATTATCGAATAGTCGAATAGTCGAACGATTTTTAGTTCGAATCGTTCGATTCGAAGTCAAAGGTTGTAGCCAAAGGTCGAAGTAGCCAATTCGATGGTCGAAGTAGCCAAAAAAACCTTTCGAAAATCTAACTATTTTTCCTCTATTCCTTCACTCGAGCTTGGTGAATGGGACCCTAATTGTCATTCCTTTAAAACACTCACATTTTTTGGTGTCACTGTTCGTTTAGGACTCAAGTGCAGGCAAACAGCAAGCCTAAACACAGTTTTGTTTCAGATGAAATGATTATTACCTTGAATCAGTAACATTATAATTGCAGAGAGTTTTAAAACGAAATATTAAGCTCATTTTCTAACATCTATTTTTCATTGCCGTCCTTTGTGACTGTGTCGGGTTTTCATTTGATGTAATGACTCAACTACCAGCTGCAATGTAAGCAATATACCGTGCATGTACTACCTATAAAGGTCAATTGAGCGAAACAAATCTCATTGGGGCTGACATAAAAGACTATATACTGCTGCTATGGAACAGATGCTTGTAGTTACCAAGAAATAAGCAGTGGGATGCAAGTAGAAACATATAACTTGTGCCATGTTTTCTACTGATCATAAAAAAAAGGATAAATTCACTTAAAGCACATCTTTTACTCTTGTTTAAAATATGTTTTAATGGGTTTCTGGCATTTATACTAGGGGAGTAAAGCTTTTAATGCTTCTAACTAGTAATCCCAGTGTGACCTTTTCTACGGGATAATAGATAAAGGGAACAAAGCATCTGTTTCCAAACCCAGACCTATGTAGACTTATTTAAGATGGCCATAGACGCAAAGATTTAATCATATGAATTTCCATGTCGTAAGATTTTCGTGGAGTGTCCCGACATTTTTCATGAGATGTTGATCGGCCGTTCAGTTGATCGGACAGGTTAGAAAATGTCTGCCGGCTACCGATAATATCTCTGCATGTATTTCTGATCTGACGATAACAGTGGGAGACTGTCACCAGCTTTTGTTGGACATAACTTTCGCACGATTGCTGTCAGGGGCAGAACATTGTCTAATCTGTTCTTTTATTACTTTATTTGATCTGAATGGTTAGTGGCAGGTCAGGAGATGGCATCAAACTATTGTTCGTCTGATATGAAGGTAAATCTGCACGTCTATGGCCACCTTTAGCCTCATAATGGTAAATGGATACTAAATGCAGGTTTTTATAACCATTCAACAATTTGGTTTTATTGCACATAAATGGGTTTACTCTGATTGCTTTATTTGATTTCAATCCATCTGTGAATACGATCATATGAAACCGATCCTTTATGACTTAGAATAGTAGTCATAGAGACCTTATATTACCGTCACAGCCTTCTTTTTGGCAGTTTGTTTAATTGAAGAGTCAGCTATTGGAAATGGTTTCATAGAGAATATCCAGTAATGGAAGCTGAATGAACTGGCTCGTTCAGACGCTTTCTTGATGCATAAACCTTATTCTTTCCTACCGGCAGCAACGGAAATCTAATTACATGATCTCCAAGGACCTCACAGTATGCTGGCAAGAGGATTTAGTAAACCTGTTTTAGAACCCAAGTTAGAGTGTATATCCATATACAAATGGTTAAAACAGTTTGTGCTGTGGTGGAATATTCCCCTCCCCAAAAACTCACTTGACCAAAGATGAATCACTGGCATCTGCATTGTACATGGCTGGTAGTCTCATCACTGCCCATTGAGCTTCTCTCAGCTCAATGATTCCATTTTACGTGTACAGGGACTGGGTTTCCAGACATGTATTACAGTTGGTAGAAATAAAACATTATGCCCTTAAAACCACAGTGGTGACAGTAAGTGCATGTATTAGTGGAAAATGATAAGGGAATTCACTGATGTAGATACTGATATTGATCTAGGAGGAAAATAGGCTGAATTTCTGTCAAACAAAATCTGTATACAGTCATACTGGCTGCAGGAAATATGTATAAAGAATATTGTAACATCAGTAGAAAGATATTTCATCCTCCTTAAAAGTCATGTCAAGAAGGGAAAGTGTTAACAGTAGTGATGGCCGAATAAATTGTGGAGAATTTCCGCGTTTCACTGCAAGCAAATGAATTTGCGAATCTGCGGCGACAATTCCCCCGGCGAAAAATCCACCATGCCAAAAAAAGATTGGCGCATGTCAGAATTGTTGCTTGCGTCAAAACCGTTGTACGTCAAAATTATTCGGACACCCCTTGACGTTAATGCATTTGGACCAAATAGTAGCTTGCGTCAAATTTGTTGCATGGCAAAATTATTTTGACGCGCATTTACTTCAATGCGTTTCTTAAATTTTTCGCCGTTTCATGAAACGGCACAGATTCGCCCATCACTAGTTAACAGCATTATTAGATGTGGAATTGGAGTCAGCTTTAATATCAGAAAAGGAATTACGTTAAAGGACAAGAAAAGTTAAAATGGAAACTTAAAGGGCACCTGTTACAATACAATATTACAATACAAAAAGTGAGGGCTACTAGAGTCCGCACTCTGTTCAGGGGTAACCGTTTTTTTTTATTTTTTAAATTGCCTCAGTTCAAACGGCCATGTTGGGGCAAAGGCCTGTGCATAATGAGCAATTTACTCATGATGTCAGAAGATCATTATGTGCATGCGCTCTGCACAACATGGCCGCTCGCTCTGGGAGCTTCCTCCAAGCCAATTTTCTTTTAGACAAAATCTACTGTAGGGTTGAACTGGGAAAAAAATGTTGGGCCCCCAGCCCTCATGGGCCCCATCAGCCCAGACTCACTCCCTGTGACTAGCAGCTAGCCATTAACCCTCTACGTCGGACCAGGTGGGCCAACCTTTTGTTGATCTACAATGTATATGTGGGCTCTGTTTTTTTGGTGGGGGGAAATATTTTAGGGCAACAGGTGCTCTTTAAAATGTTAGTTAAAATGTTAGCCCCCCCAGTGAGTATGATCACTAACCTGAGACCCTGGCCTGGTAGTCCTGTTAGCAGAAAACTGCACCAAGCTGGGGCACTACTGTAGGAGCACCATGTGCATGCACAGTGCAGTGAAAAGTCAAATTCACTTGCACATTTATTTTAATGTGCATGTGCATCCAGCCCAGGGCTGCAAAGAGGTTTGAATAACATGAAGGAAATTGTGACATGATGCTCCTATAGTATAATACTATATCCATTGTCCATTCCGCACAGTAAACCCCTGACGTCTCCATCTCTGCTATTCCCTGGTAAACCCTAGCCTGAATCCAGATAGTTCCATGTAGAGGCATATCTGGGAGGTAGAATTGACTAAACTAACATGTAAACCAAGGCAAGATATTATTTGTACCTACCAAAAAACAAAAGAAAAACACATCATATTTATTAAAATATGGATAATAATTTGATGTCTTAAAAATCTTGGTATGAACTAAACGCTTTTTCAGCACAAACTAAGTGCACTCATTAACTTTCTATTTGATATTATATCTCTGGTGAACAAGCCTGAAAGCATGTAATGCAGTTAAATGGTGTAACAAGTTAGCAGTACATTTCCTTCACTTAAAACTTTTATGATTTTTTCATGTGCGCAAGGGCCCAAGTCAGAAATCTGTAGGAAAAGGAAATCTTCACCAACATCTGGCTTGTGACACAGAACACACGTGAACTTACACTTCCTGCTGTTGTGCCATTATTTATTCTTATTCTGTCACATGGTTTCAAGAATCCAGAGTTATGATTAGTGACGGGCGAATTGGTCCTGTTTCGATTTGCCGAAAATTTTTTGAATTTTCAGCGAAATTCACGAAGTGGCCAAAAATTTAAGAAACTCAAATTTTGACGTGAGCGAATTCGGGTCTGGCTGGCGTCAAAGTCAATGGGCATCCGAGTAAAGTTAAAGTGCAACGGTTTTGACGTGAGCGACTATTCCGACACACAGAAATTAGCCACAAATTCGTGCCTGCCGAATTTTATTCGCCCATCACTAGTTATGATGACTGCAATGTAAATATCATTCAGACTTTTCCCACCCAATGTTCGTTTTACATATTTCTATATGATAAGTAGAGACGCATTCCAACCCACTGGTGTCAGTGGCATATCCCTTTATCTGTTATTGAACAACAACTGGGTGGTGGAGCAATATCATGGTTGTGGTTCAACATGCCCTTTAAATCTGATGTACAGTTACACCGTGTGGAGTGTTGTTTGCACAAAATGTATATCCCTGCAGGTCACAAGCTTATTGGCAGTGTGGTGCACATAATGTTGCTTGTGGTTATGTTGTACTGAAAATTCAGAATGAAGGCTCCGCTCGCGCATCCTGGCCTACAAGTTGAATGCCTGGTGGAAGGGATCGGGATCGGACGTAGAAACAGGAATCACTGGTACTCAAAGGCAGGTGCAAGACGGGATAAGCCCTTGTGTGTTTGTTTAGCAGAAAGTGCAAAGTTTTGGGGTTAAACAAAGCTTGACAAAGGGGTTTAACCCCGAAACGTTGCACTTTCTGCTAAATCAACACGCAACGGCTTGTCCCTGCTTGCACCTGCTTTCGAGGGCCAGTGATTCCTGTTTCTACGTAACTGAAAGTTCACCTTTAACTATTTACAAATGTTATGTTTGTTATTTCAATATTCATATTATTTTAATATTCTTTACATAAAAGCTGATTTTTGTTTATTTCTTTTATAGATAAACTGCTGGTTTTAACAGTAGCCACAAGAGCAACAGATGGCTTCCATCGTTTCATGCAGTCTGCCAAGCACTTCAGCTATACTGTGAAGGTACCTCCTCCCATGTTATATCATTCACACGTTGAACATATGCCAGAACATATGGAGTATATATTAAGGGGTTTCATTTGTAATTGTTGGGATATTGCTCAGAATTTTCTAGTTATGACTCAGTGATTCCATGGTCCAACAATAATATTCAACAATAATTCCATAGGTGTTGTTATATTATTTGGTTGCCATGTTATGCTTTCCTTACTGTAAGATGTTTGGAGTATCTGTCCCAACTAAAAAAAAACATATATTTTTTATCGATTTTTACCAACCATTTAGTTATTTTCTAGGCTAATGGCACAGGGGAGATTTTACTGATGCCATGTTCTGCTAAAAACAGTGCATTTCCCATGCATGTAAATGGTGCAAGCAGGCAGGTATAGTCACTGTCTTAGTTCCACCTAAATGGATAGAGGCATTTAAAGGAGAACACAACTCCAGTACAGGACATTTTAGCTATTTGTACCCCTGTCCAGTGCCCTCATGCTGAACCACAAATTAATCTTGAAAACAGATCTGTACAGTGGTGTTGTGTTGATGCCTGACATTCTGGCAGTATCACAAATCCTT
Organism: Xenopus laevis; assembly: GCF_017654675.1. NCBI lineage: Eukaryota > Metazoa > Chordata > Amphibia > Anura > Pipidae > Xenopus > Xenopus laevis. The sequence continues at coordinate 108,641,742 of NC_054380.1, read as the reverse complement.
CATTTTACATCATGGGAAAAGACTCCCATTTTTTTCTACCATTTTTAACTGCACAAAAGTTATGAAAACTTGGTCAAAACACTAGCCCTCCAGTTTAGTTCCAGAAATATTCAGGATAGCAAAAGTATTTATGCCTGAATATCACCCTTACTGGCTTTCATGCTGTTCTATCTGTCAACTGCATTAAAGGGATACTGTCATGGGAAAAAAAATCAATTTTTCAAAATGAATCAGTTAATAGTGCTGCTCCAGCAGAATTCTGCGCTGAAATCCATTTCTCAAAAGAGCAAACAGATTTTTTTATATTCAATTTTGAAATCTGACATGGGGCTAGACATATTGTTAATTTCACAGCTGCCCCAAGTCATGTGACTTGTGCTCTGATAAACTTCAATCACTCTTTACTGCTGTACTGCAAGTTGGAGTGATATCACCCCCCTCCCTCCCCCCCCAGCAGTCAAACAAAAGAACAATGGGAAGGTAACCAGATAACAGCTCCCTAACACAAGATAACAGCTGCCTGGTAGATCTAAGAACAACACTCAATAGTAAAAACCCATGTCCCACTGAGACTCCTTCAATGACATTGAGAAGGAAAAACAGCAGCCTGCCAGAAAGCATTTCTCTCCTAAAGTGCAGGCACAAGTCACATGACATGGGGCAGCTGGGAAAATGACAAAATGTCTAGCCCCATGTCAGATTTCAAAATTGAATATAAAAAAATCTGTTTGCTCTTTTGATAAATGGATTTCAGTGCAGAATTCTGCTGGAACAGCACTATTAACTGATGCGTTTTGAAAAAAACGTTTTCCGATGACAGGATCCCTTTAAGGCAGTTTCCAAACCGCTTCTTTAAAGTCTCAGTAATGTTTGGAAACTGTGATTGCAGCTCTGTTATTGCAACTGCTGACGTTTCCTTGCATTTTATACATTTTTATGGTTTTGCCAATTTATAATGCTTTTTCCTGATTTTACATTATGTTTCCCCAGATTTTACACCAAAATGTTGTCTAGATGTTCCTGGCAAATATAGTGCACTTCACCGTCCCATGATTTTTGTTATATTTCCATGGAAAATTTGGATTGATAATTGTGCCAGTCCTTAAGCAAACTTGTTTGGTGCATGCAGGAGCTATCAACATAGTTCTGCTGATAAATTGTGCTGATAATAGGGGAAACATTTATGCAATAGTCTTGTACTAATATTGTATTGAACAGCCTACTGCATGCTGGCCCATACATTCTGGTTAATGCTTGTTCTTGGCCTACTCCGGTGTATGTGTCGGTGATCTGTATTGAAAAAAAGGAATAATAAAAATTCAAATAACGTGCCAATTTTCATTGTGTTTTCATCTGTAACTTCAGAATTCCTTTTGTTATGTGCTGTTCTAATTTTTACACTTACTTTTTTTGTGCTTTCTGAAATCTGTAGGTTCTAGGACAAGGTTTAGAATGGAAAGGTGGAGATGTAGCAAATACAATTGGTGGCGGGCAGAAGGTCCGGTTGTTAAAAGAGGCCTTGGAAAGCCTTGAGGAGCGAGATGATCTTGTTATTCTCTTTACTGATAGGTAAGAAACTATTTTCAGTTTTTGTTTTAAATCCATGATAACAGCAGAAATAAAGTACTGAGGGATTGTAGAGAAGAGCCTTTGTCGCAATGCCAGTAACATTAATTTTACTTGTATATCAGATTTCAGCTTTTTTAGTATATTTCGTTTTCACAAATGGTTCAATTTATACATTTTGAAAATGGGGATCCCAGCTGTGCAAATGAACGAAAGAATGCACTTCATATAAACCAAAAATTTGATGAACAGACAGTTTTTAAAGAAAAAAAGTGTAAAGAATAAAATAAAAGTAGTGTGGTGGGGTATGTACCTATATAGCATATAGCATATATATATGCTATTAGCATATCTATAGTGCACCCAATTAAGGCTTGAGCTTTAATCAGTGAAACATACTATTTGCAAAATCTTTAAAAAGGTTGGGGGTTCCCCAAGAATTCACATTACCCTACTTAATGACAACAAATAGTGTGGATCTTTTTATGTGGCAGGGAGTGTAGGAAGTGCATCAGTGGCGTAACTAGATATTACTGGGCCCCACAGCAAATTATTTTTCAGGCCCCCAAAATGTTTAGAGGTTGACTTGTTTCTCCAATATTTATTGAAATTGTATATGAATTAGGGCCTCATGGGGCCCCTATACCTCCTGGGCCCCCCTGCAGCCACAGGGTCTGCTTCCTCTATAGTTACGCCGCTGAAGTGCATCATAAACAAACATGTATTATGTTCAGTGATGTAACAAGCAGTCACTGTCCAAGCCCCCCTCCCCCACAAAAAATGGTCGGAGGGGCCTGGTGCGCACACTAATCTCTTGTGTATTGTAAGTTGGTGCATTTGCAGCTTTTAACAGATAGAAGTGGCTGCAGAGGGGGGATGTATGTGCAGCAGATCCCGTGGTTCAGGCCCCCACGTCTGCTGACTCTATAGTTACTCCTGGTACTGGTTGTGTTGCCTCTTTGCCATGCTATCAAAACAACAGGGGGCTAGCAGAGTAAAAAATCATAGGTGGTCATGGAGGGGGGGCTTCTAAAGTCAGATCCACCCATGCATTATACCTCTACACCTTTATGAATGAGCACTACTATGACAAACAGGATAATCTAGAACTGAATTTAGTGATGTCACCAAGCGAATGGCTCAGCATAGGAGGGCGAAATCTACAGGGCAAAACTCAGCTGTCTTTCTACACCTAAAAGACAAGGTCACTCCTTTGAAGACAGCAAGGTCCAAATATTGGATAAAGAAGACCGCTGGTTTGAACGAGGCGTGAAAGAGGTGACTCATTTCAAGATGGAGAAACCATCCCTGAACAGAGGTGGGGGCCTTCGACACCACCTGTCTGCTACATACAATGCTGTTCTAACATCGGCGGTTTCAGAACACTTCACACATCCATTCATGCAACTCTCACAAAGTAAAGGTGGCCATAGACTCCAGGATCTTTCCCCGATATGCCATTAACTGCATGGCTATATCGGGGGTAATTCGAACGTTCGGCCGTATGGCCGAACGATCGAATTACGATGCGCCAAGCGGCTCCGACGGGTCGGTCGGGTAAAAATCCAACCTTCCCGATCGATATCGTGGCCAGATATCGATCGGGAAGACCCGTCGGAAGCCCCCATACACAGGCAGATAAGATGTCAAATCGGTCCAAACGACCGATATCGGCAGCTTTATCTGCCCGTGTATGGCCACCTTAACACCTGTGTGTAGGAGTTGCATGACACATTGGATAATCCTATCACAGTAACTACACAGAATCAACGCCTCTGTGAATTTCTTCAGATGTCACCTCTTTGAAGAGTTACAATGTGCCATTGTGATTGGATTAGTGGAAGAGTTTATATGGTGAGAACTTCCCACACCAGTCAGTTGAACTGAAGAAGCTGCTCGGATGAGTAGTGAAACGTCTTCATTGATTACTCAGCAAGTCCAGTTGTTTTTAGGTTTGATACAGTAGTTTTATAGTGAACTTTAAAGCTTCAGAGCGCTGAATAATACTTTGGATAGCCCCTGTATACGTGCTGACTGTATACGTGGCTTTCAGCACAATACCTCTAATTACTACCTGTAATTATGACCATACAGCTATGTTGCTGGAACAACCACTTCTTCTGAGGCATAAAGTTACACATTATGTACAGGTCATTGTAAGTGAACTGATCCAGTTACATTAAACCAGAAGAAATAATAGAGGCTTGTGATCTGCAATAATTTGTATCCCAGTTCCACTAAAGCTTCAGCAGAATTCATAAGCTCTGCAACTGAAAGTCACATGGTTTATTCTAAAATATTTTGGAACAGTATCAGCATAACATTTTTAATTATATAAAAATGTATTTGTTCAGTAGCGGAACTACCAGGGGCTGGGGATGTCACTGCCCAGGGATGATTATGTAGTTCCCTGTCAGGTCCACCAAGCTGCTGATTGACTTTCATTCTACAGTACTAAACTTGAATGCAGTGTTCCACATTTTTATCCCAGAATGCATCTCTTCTCCCCACAATTCCAGTGTAATTGCAGCCATGCACAGATGTGTCAGTAAACAGCTTAAGGGCAGAGACACACAGGCAGATTCGGGAAGATTAATCGCCCGGCGACAAATCTCCTCTTCTTCAGGGAGACAAATCTCCCCGAACTGCCTCCCCGCCTTTCCGGCGGCTAGAACAAAAATCGACAGCAGGATGGCACTCCCGAAGTTTCCTCGTGAGGCAATTTAGGAAAAATAATTGTGCCATCCTGCTGGCGATTTACATTCCATCCGACGGGAAGGCAGGGGAAGGCAGGGGAAGGCAATTCGGGAGATTAGTTGCCCCGAAGAAGAGAAGATTTTTAGTCGGGCGACTAATCTCCCCGAATTAATGAAAGTCGCCTGAAGTTTCCTCGTGAGGAAATTTAGGAAAAAGAAGCAATCCGAGTGCCATTCGGCCAGCGATTTTCATTTTAGCCAGTGGGAAGGCAATTCGGGGAGATTAGTCGCCCCGAGGAAGAGGAGATTTGTCACCGGGCGACTAATCTCCCCGAATCTGCCCGCGTGTCTCTGCCTTAAGATGTACAGTATTTATGTCGGTGGCATCACAAAGCCCACTTATAGAGTACCACCATATATCTGTTTAATGATATTAATCATAAAAAGCAAAGGCAATTTTGGAATAGAAAATGCAATGGTGGAAAGTAAAATGTTATAGAGGCAAGTAAAAGATCATTAATATCATACATAAGTTTATAAAGAAAAGAAAAATACAGTTTATAGTTTTTCCCCTCTTCCCACAATAAACACACCTCCGTGAAACAGATGGATTCTGTCCTGCAATCACTCATATTCCGCTGACACAATAATAGAAATAGTTGGATCAAAGTAAACCTAAACATATCTGCCAGAGTGGAAACATTTTCTCTACAACTCCAAGTCACTGATCATTTGTCTCATAGTCAGAAAGTGGACACTGTTTGTATTGCTGTTGCTGAAGGAATTAAAAGTTGAAAAGAAAAATCTGGAAAAAGGTGAATGAACTTAGATGTAGCAATGTATTGTTTTATGCATGAATTTAGGGGGGAAAACCCTATCCTATTTCTGTTTTCTTTTTTCTAGCATGTACATATTGGATGTACTTTGCGTGGCAACATATCTGATTGCATAGAGCTGCTGCACACTGGTTGTGCACAAATATTCTTACAGTGGTAGGAATATAATTGCAAAATTGCTAATGCATTTTTGGGATGTAGAAATTAGCAAACATTCTCTCAATAGAAGGATATTGTAACAAGTTTGGAATGTGTTATCTGGAAACCCTATAAACAAGAGAAAAAGAACCCCAATTGCCTCCCACTCGTACAGCAGTTCCTCAAATGTTAAACTACCTATAAAGTATTTTGTGATTGCTGAAGGCAATCACTAACCAATAAAATTAATAATGTGCTTGGTTAAAACAAAATAAGATTACATTAAAGTGCAAGTGCTATAAGAATTTATTCTATTGATTATACTTTAACTTAAAGGTTAATAAATACTTGATACAATTAATACTCCGCACAAATTAATAGCCTTATGATACAGTGTATTATCAGGTACCTTATGTTTTCACCCACAATCAATCCGACCAAGGAATTAATTAGAATAAGGATTCTAAAGTGCTTTAAGTGCTGATTAGATTATTATAAGATGGCAATTACCATGAATTCATAATTGCTTCCAAATTAATTGATTATAAAGTGCTAGACAGTGCCAAGTAATTAATAATAAATAGATAATAAATAGTGTAGTTGATATAAGGAGGACCACAATTGATGGGATAAATAATTGTTAAAAACACACAGAATGCTCAGGTTAAAAAGGTTTTAAGCAAGAAATGGAAAATTGCAGTGGGTGGAGTTGTCCCAAAAACTGCTACCTAAATTGTTTTCTATCCCTGGGACACCACAAAGATAAGGAGGCAGAGTATCCGGGACTTGTGGTCTTGTTTGTTAATCTAAATCCTATTCTGTGGAGAAACTAAGTGAGCCTAAAAAACCACAAATCCACGGGCTCTTGTGAGCTTTAGTAGCAGAGAAGAGAGAGATACCCGAGCACTAGGTAGAAGTAGATTTCTTTCCCATCCCTTCTATTCCGTTTCCCAAAGACCGAAATTATTCTAAAATTTTAAGTTAAAAGGATTCCAAACGCCGACGCGCGTTTCGCAGTGATAGCTTTATCATGACGCCTTGATAAAGCTATCACTGCGAAACGCGCGTCGGCGTATATATATAAACGAAAAAAGCAATGCCTGTGTGCTGGTTACATGTGTCAATAGTCATAGGCAAGAAGGAAAAACCGCACCAACAGGTCTTTATACAAAAATAGAAAACCTTTTATTCAATGTTTCGGCTCAACCGCTGGAGCCGTCTTCAGGAACAAAAAAAAAAAAGAAGACGGCTCCAGCAGTTGAGCCGAAACGTTGAATAAAAGGTTTTCTATTTTGATATATATATATATATATATATATATATATATATATATTTATATATACAAACGCACGCACTCTGATCCAGTCTTGAGGTTACTGTGGGTGCAGGGTCAAAGCTTTAGCATACAGTAATTGAATAGGGACCCGCACTCCAATGTTTCGTGAAAAAAGGATTTTTATTTCAACTTGTGCATCCAACGTTTCGGCCCCATCCTTGATAAAGGCCCAGGCATGGGCCGAAACGTTGGATGCACAAGTTGAAATAAAAATCCTTTTTCTCACGAAACATTGGAGTGCGGGTCCCTATTCAATTACTATATATATATATTTATAGTCCATCACTTTGAAAAGGCCTCGGAGGAGGCTGAAACGTTAGACTTTTGTAATAAAAACTTTTATATTTTTTAAGACCTGTGAGTGCGGATCTTACTTGCACATTAGAAATTTTTATATATATATATATATATATATATATATATATATATATATATATATATATATATATATATATATATATATATATATATATATATATATATATATATATATATATATATATATAACAAACAGGGGAAAGTTGTGCTCACCACTAGTTTTTAAAATCATTAGGCGGGGGTGCAATGAGGGTGTGACCACAAAAAACATATAGACAAATACAAGATTCCTCTGCACTCAACCCATTATCAATATATTTAAGACAGAGACATTTTGTGCATACTGCTACTGAAAAATGCCTTACCCTTTAAACAAAACAGGGATTGTTTGTCCATTGTTTGTCCCTGTTTTGTTTAAAGGGTAAGGCATTTTTCAGCAGCAGTATGCACAAAATGTCACTGTCTTAAATATATTGATAATGGGTTGAGTGCAGAGGACTCTTGTATTTGTCTATATGTTTTTTGTGGTCACACCCTCATTGCACCCCCGCCTAATTGTTTTAAAAACTAGTGGTGAGCACAACTTTCCCCTGTTTGTTATAGTTATACAGGAGCAGTGACCAGCTCCATGTTGTAGCTCCCACCCCCTCCAACTATAGTCAGGTGATCCCACTGGTGTCTAATAAAAGGGCAGCCAAGTTTGGGAGTTTTACTTTGAAAGCAGCTAGTAAGTTGCAGGTAAAATGTATTCGTCCCTTTTATAAAATGTATAATTAAACCATAGAATTCTTAATGAATCAGATGAAAATTGAGCATAGGACTGGCCATATATGGGATGACTTTGACGTAGTTAGCCAGCTTAAATATATTGCAATATATGGACAAACAATCCCTGTTTTGTTTAAAGGGTAAGGCATTTTTCAGTAGCAGTATGCACAAAATGTCGCTGTCTTAAATATATTGATAATGGGTTGAGTGCAGAGGAATCTTGTATTTGTCTATGTATATATATATATATATATATATATATATATATATATATATATATATATATATATATATATATATATATATATATATATATATATATATATATATATATATATAGTTATATCAGTAATTCAACCATAGATTCAAGAATATCTCTGAACGCAAATACATATTCACCTCCGGCCGTACCAGGTAGACAGGGGCATTTTGATTACTTCTGGATTCTACCAGGTGGAAGTGGCCGGCAAAACACCCCTTGTGCCATTAGCCTTAGAAAATCCTTTGCTTTTCGAAACATTTAACATGGTCCTTAGTACAGGTATGGGATCCGTTATCCAAAAACCCGTTATCCAGAAATCTCTGAATTGCGGAAAGGCCATCTCCCATAGACTCCATTATAATCAAATAATCCAAATTTTTCAAAACAATTTCCTTTTTCTCTGTAATAATAAAACAGTGCCTTGTACTTGATCTAAACTAATATATAATTCATTCTAATTGGATGGAAAACCAGCCTATTGGGTTTATTTAAAGTTTATATGATTTTCTGGTAGACTTAAGGTATGAAGATCCAAATTACAGAAAGATCCGTTATCCAGAAGCCCCGAGGTCCTGAGCATTCTGGATAACAGGACCGATACCTGTACATATATTTTCTATTACTCTTCCATTTAAAGGTAGGGGTGGGAATCTTGTTATCCTCCAGAAGTTGAAACTTTTCCAGATTTAAAAACGATGTAGTGTACAGTCCGTTACTACAATGTTTCACTAAGCCATATTAGCTCTGTGATCTGGTACCAATATTCCACATTATGAGGACAGTGAAAGCTAATTCCCTTCTAAAATGTTTTTTCCACCATCACAAAATATTATCCAGAGGCTACACTGAACAAGGCACTTCATCAGCATCATCATGTAATATAATGACAAGAAGGTGAAAGCATGTGCAGCAGCAACATTCCTAGACTGTGAAGCAATTCATTGTATTGCAATTAGACTATTCTGGGCAGGGAATAAATTGCCAGGCCAGATTCTCCTTCCAATAAGGTATTCATTCACTGATGAGCAAAATAAATAGAGAGTGGGAGGAAGCGTGTACTTCTACTGCATACAATTGTCCTTCTGTTCATCCAGTACCCCCAACATTTAGAATAAATGGCTTTTTATTGTGATTATTGTGAATACTTGGTAACAGCCAGGAAAACAGAAAGAATTAGTTACTGAATGTTACATGTATTGTTAGAGAATATGAAATGAAGACCATTTTGTTCTTAGTACTTACACCTTCTTGGTATATTTTATAGGCATGCACCAAGTTCATTATTTTAGGAATCGGCATAATACTGAATCCTGAATACTTAACAAAAGATTTAGTCGAATACCGAACCGAATTAGGGAAATGTGGGGCAAAAGAGAATTGTATGGTTAAAAAAATTTAAGGATATGGATTCAGTTCAGGCAGACTTTTGGATTCGACCGAATCAAAATCTTGCCAAAAAAAGGCAGAATCCTGAACCAAATCCTGAATCTGGTGCCTCCATTATATGTTTTAGAACTTATTTTTTTCTCTAATTTATCTTAATGAACCAATGTACAACTCTAGCTGTTCTGCAGTGCTATGCATTGTGTGGTCTTCTCAAGGGCTTTCTATATTCTATGCTGCTGGTGGTCCCAGGCCACATTGGGGATTATATGAAGCAAAAAGCTATCCTCTCTGTGTTAGAAGTGCCACGTCTCTTGAGGTAGGATTTCATCCAGTCTCATGTCCCACCCTAGTGGAGCTTATAGTTAATTTTCTCATTAAAGTTACACAAACACATTCATGGCTTTATTTAATGAGAAGCCAATGTGGGAGGAAACCAGAGCCCCCAGATGAAACCACCAATAAGGTACCAATGTGCTTACCAGTAGACTGGCCTTAGGATGGCTTCCTCTTGGCTGGTGGAAGGTCTGTACAAGGGAATGGGACAATGATGGGGGTGGACATGTGACATCAGACGGCAGAATCCTGTCTGGGTTGCAGACTTCTGAAAGGCATATGGAAATGCCCACCTGAACACTATCCTCAGCCCTCTATGTGGCTACCAATTAAAACTATCCTACATAAAATATAATTTTGGAGTTATGTATCTAAAGAGTTGCAGTTTTGTTTGAATCCACTGAGCTAATGTGCAGGGATTTTGTTAAGGCAACACAGAAAAAAAAGGGCTTTCATTTACTTGAAGCTGGCCATTAGAAATCTGCTTCTACACCCCCTGAATTCCTATACTGGGGTCTGTAATTTGTTATGGTGCAAAACTGCAGCTGTAGTCACCCAGCTCTTTAGCCTTTTAGCCATTTAGTTTATAAATAATCCCAACACATGTGTGTGTGAGTATATATATATATTTATTTTTTATTGTGGCTGCAGCATCTATATATGCCACAAACTGCTGTAATGTGGAGAAAGAGATAAAGATATTCACAGAAACCATTTAAGGACAATGCTAAATGAATATGCAGCACAATTCTGGTTTTTGTATGTTTTTTTTCTCCCCTGTACAGCTATCTGATAGCAACTTTTTTCACATTTAACCTTTTCGCAAACAAGCATGCAGGGAGTTGTAGCGGAGGTAGGGTTGCCACCTTTTTTGGAAAAAAATACCGGCCTTCCTATATATTTAGATTTTTTCCCTATTAATAACATCGGGGTCAAGCATAATTTTTACTGGTCAGGCCTGTAAAATACCGACCAGGTGACAACCCTAAGCGGAGGCCATGTGTGATATATTGGGTGCTGGGCATTTGCACCAATATCTGGGAGCGGAACAAAGTGTGTGGGGGTGATACACTATTACTAGTGACGTGTGAAACTATTTGCCAGACTTGGATTTGCAGTGAAATTCCACACTGCTCATCTCCATTATTTTCACTATGAAATTTCATTGTGAAAAACTGCCCATTTACATCAATGCATTTTTCACAAAAAAAAAACACCTTTTGACTTTTAGCGAATCTTTCCTGTTTTGCAAATTTTGCCTGACAGATTTGCTTATCACTAATTATTACAGAAATTGGGGATTCAGGATTTGGACTGGAGCTTAGTTGTGCTGCTGAGTAGAATCGCATTCCACTACTGTCAAACACATTCTGACAAATTGATAGGTATCAATTAGTGTAATAGTGTAATAAATAAAGGATAATGATCGACTGTAAGCTCTTTAGGTGTCAATACTGTATTTACTATATAGTACAGGTATGGGACCTATTATCCAGAATGCTCGGGACCTGGGGTTTTCCGGATAACGGATCTTTCCGTAATTTGGGTCTTTATGCCTTAAATCTACTAGAAATGAATTTAAACATTAAATAAACCCAATAGGCTGGTTTTGCTTCCAATAAGGATTAATTATATCTTAGTTGGAATCAAGTACAAGCTACTGTGTTATTATTACAGAGAAAAAGGAAATCATTTTTAAAAATTTGGATTATTTGGATAAAATGGAGTCTATGGGAGCCATTCCGTAATTCGGAGCTTTCTGGATATCGGGTTTCCGGATAAGGGATCCTATACCTGTAATAGTTATTTGCACCCACTGCTTAGACTGCATGTATTTAAAACATCTTCAGACACTGATGCTAATCAAGATATGTGTTCTGCTTATGTGTTTTACAGCTATGATGTTATCTTTGCTGGAGGCCCAGAAGAAGTGCTGCTAAAGTTCCAGCAGTCTAACCATAAGGTTGTTTTTGCTGCTGAAGGATTAATATGGCCGGATAAAAGACTGGCTGAAAAATATCCTGTTGTCCGCAGTGGGAAACGATTCCTTAATTCAGGAGGTAAATATAATTCTGGTGTGAATTCTAAAGCCACAACAGCCTTGTTTCATTCGTATACCAACTGCAGGGTTATTGCTTGAAATGGGGATAAGAGGTTGGACGTATTTTAGATTCTGTCAAAATACTGATGATAATTATGTTATTAGGGTTGTTTTTTAATTGCAATGCCAGATTCATTTTAGCTATACTTACCTACCGAATGTGGATCCCTAAAGATATGGTGAGTAGTGATAGGCGAATCTGTGGCGGTTCCCGCAAAATTCGAGCAACGGTGAAAAATTCACTAAACGCATTGAGAAGTCAATGGGCATCAAAATAATTTTGACGCGCGACAATTTTGAGGCGAGCCATAATTTTAATACGTGCGACTATTTTGTCCAAATGCATTAAAGTCAATGGGCGTCCAAATAATTTTTGACGTGCGACAATTTTATGTGCGCAACTATTCTGACATGCAACAATTTTTTTTGTCGCAGTGGATTATTCGGGACAGTTTCATGATTTTATTCACTGGTGGCAAAATATGGAAATTTACCACAAATTCGTGTTTGGTGAATTTATTGGCCCATCACTAATGGTGAGCCCTAAAACCAGTTTCTTCATATGGTTGTGTTTGCATTAATGCCAACAAGGCCTTTTCACTCCAAAAACAGCCAGTTACACACCCAGAAAAGGAAAACCGGACAGGATCTCCCCTGATTGACATGGCGACCAGCCAATTGCTGATCTCCATGTCATAGTGCCGCCCACATGATGCAGCACACCCTGCCCACACCATCACTGACCCATCCAGGTGATGTCATGGGCCCCATCCCCTGCCCGGATCGTGAGCCGCACAAAGGTGGCAACCCTATAAGTGCATATTTACCGCTATAGTGTCCTGCAAAGACAATAGTATTTTTGTCCCTTGTACTTCCCTTAGTCAATGCTTGTTTTGAAGAACAATAAAAATATATTTTCAATTTGGAAATGTTCTTTAAATTACCACCTTTATGAAATTGCTAGGGAGGCCTAAGTCTGGTTTGGAAGCTACTCAAGCCTCAGACATAGAATGTGCTAGCAATAGAACTGTTCAGCCTTCAATCAGCCTGGCTGACCTTTCTTCTCAGGACTCTGGAAATCAAAGTCTGAACTTTTATGACTTTTATGCTCCATAAATATACTGCATCTGGCGCAGATATGCTTTCTCTTAGTAAGCCCTGTTCTCCCAGAGTCCACTCTCATTTCTAATTAACAGCCTTACATCTAATGAAAAGTCACAAAAGGCTGTTAATAAAAAATAGATGCCCTCTAGCCAGTTCAATCTCATAGAGAGAAAAAGATCAAAAATTGGGTAGGAGGTATTTTTCGGAGGAAAATCAAGGACATCTTTGATATTATGTTATATTTTTATGGAAATAAAAACTAGGCAGTGACAGTTTTGCCCTGGATATGCAGCCCAAAGGACCATGTTATCCAAGGGCGCATACTGAGAAACGCTTCATAGGGGCATATTTTTATGCTGTGTAAAGTAAAAAATTTTGAAAAAAGCTGTGTAAAGAAATGGCGAAGGCGTGTGTAACTTTACACAGTTTGGACGCCAGATTTGACGCTGTTATTTCAAATTGCTTCCAACAGAAAAAACGTGTAAAAATGTTACTCCGTTTTTTTACACGCCGAAGCATGGCAATGTGTGGTGTATTATCCCGCCATTTTTTACACAGCATAATAAATATGCCTCTTACTGTGCTCACCTGCGGTCAGTTTTAAAGAGTTCAGCTGCAGGGGAGCGCAGGAAGAAACGCTGCCTATTGATTTAAACGGCCCAGTACTGATACAGGAGCATTTGGTCCCTTCAGAAGAATAGATTGCGTTTTTTCCTGCGCTCCCCTGCAGCTGAACGCTTTAGAAATGACTGCAGGGGATGAGCCCTTAGGAAAATATTTTAAAGGAGACATATCTAAAAAACAAGAATGTACCAGCACATTTTATACTTTTACCTATAGAAGGAATGTGCTTGAAAAAGTGATGTTTCTGGTTATTTTATGTAAAAATTATTTAATTCCTTACTAATTCCACACTTCTGTTCCATTTTCTGTACTCTGAATTCTTTGGCTGTGCAGGGGAGCTGGCAGCACTCAGCACAAGTCACTGTAGGATAGGAACCAATCAGCAGCTAGCAGGACCTGATAGGGAACTGAAGCCCGTCTTTGCTTATGTGACTGCAGGGCTGTGACTGCCTATGCCACTCCTGCTGTGCTTCTGGCAGGGACCATTCAGCCACTCTTACCCCTCATTTGAAAGATGGACAGGCACCAGTGAACATCTATAGGGAGTTCCAATAAAGGGGCCATTTTTAAAGATAATATGAATTTTAGCTAATGTGAAGCCAACACCATCTATTATTCATAATTGCCTACAACATTAGGGGTAATTTGTTTATTCTTTGTTTCCTTTAAAGGGGTAGTTCTTTTGGTACTGTATGTCACTTTTAGGAGCCTATTTATTATGCTGTGTAAAACATTGGAGAAAAACATCACCAGTTATATTGGCACTTAGTATATTACAAAGTGCCCATTTTTAGCAACTGTTTCATAGTAACATAATAAGTTAGGTTGAAAAAAGACACACATCCATTAAGTTCAACCTTCTAACTTTTTTTTTTAACATGCCTAACTGCCATTTGATCCAGAGAAAGGCAAAAAAAACCCATCTGAAGCCTCTCCAATTTGCCTCAGAGGGGGATAAAATTCCTTCCTGACTCCAAAATGGCAATCGGACTAGTCCCTGGATCAACTTGGACTATGAGCTATCTCCCATAACCCTGTATTCCCTCACTTGCTAAACACCATCCAACCCCTTCTTAAAGCTATCTAATGTATCAGCCTGTACCACTGATTCAGGGAGAGAATTCCACATCTTTAAAGCTCTCACTGTAAAAAACCCCTTCCGAATATTTAGGCGGAACCTCTTTTCTTCTATTTAGAATGGGTGACCTTGTGTCAGCTGGAAAGACCTACTGGTAAATAAAGCATTAGACAGATTATTATATGATCCCCTTATATATTTATACATAGTTATCATATGATGTCTTAAACGCCTCTTCTTCAGCGTGAACATCACCTTGTTGGTCTTTAGTTTTTTTTTATCTGGGAGAAGGTGGAAAACCTTCATGGCTCTAAGGCAGCTTCTTTATTAGTTTATTAGCAAATTTCTACCTAGGCAGTTATCTCATGACACCCAAACAAATGTTTACTTTCATTGTTTTACTGTACATTGCTTTATTGTTTAAACAATGCTGATCACTGATTGGTTTCCATTGGTCCCCAGTGATAGGACCTAAGCCCCTCTGTCTTTTGCCCAGAGCATTAATAATCTTACAGTGTCTCTTTTGCAACTTTTCTTGTCCTGTTATAGAAATTTCTAGAATCTTAGACAAATAGTATGATTTACGGTATGGTGATTATGAAACTACTCAGAAATGTCTTCTTTTTATGCCATTTGGGAGATAATTCATACAAGTAGTAAAATGCTCACAATACTGTACATCTATACAGTATATGTTTCAACTTGGTTATATAATCAAGTTGGCATGAATAGCATTTAGAAGCAATGTTATCTGACATAATAGATTTACGCAGGTATAACAACATTTACTGTATGTAATAAAAGTCAACACATAAATACCATCAGCATCAGTCTAACTGGTATATGAATGGCATTAAGATATCGTTTTGATTTTCTTTCTGTGTTTTAGGATTTATTGGATATCTGCCAAATGTTAAGCAAATTGTGCAGCAATGGAATCTCCAGGATAATGATGATGATCAACTTTTCTACACCAAAATCTACATTGACCAAACCCAAAGGGTAAGGTAGTCTTTGGGGGAGGGGCATTCCAGCTTTCCTTCTATTATGGTGTGATTGTGGGAGGGAGACTGGGAAGGGCACAGTGCTTTTTATTTAAACTTATTTAGGGGGTGATCATAATGGAAAAACACAGCATGGCACCATATCTTGTCAGACAAGGAAAACTCAACACTAATGTTTAAAACCATTAGGTGGGGTGCAATGAGGCTGTGACCACAAAATACATAGACAAATAGACAAATACCATATCTTGTCAGCCCTAGAGATGAAAGGGAAGGTGCATGTCGAGAAGGCACTGGCATGCAATTCCGGATGGGGATGGTCCAGCGGGGGGCCCGGGTGCACATCTAGCACCCAGACCCTCCCATGGCTAGTTACACCACTTTGCTAGGGACTTCATCATGCATGCAAATTACCCATCTTATGTATGGCTGGAAAGTGGTTTGTGCTCTCATTCTGTCTCATTTCAGATTATATAGTATTTATTATCAATATAAATGTTTTTGAGCTTGCAAAGCCTTTGACATATTAGAATCAGAGCCGTTTACGACTGCAAGTGCAGTGCGCAAAGTGCAAATTTAGACACAAACTGCCCTGGTTTTTGTACATATTAAAGCATGTAGCACATCATTTCAGCATATTTGGGACTGCAGTGGGAGGCAGGCAGTCTTACCGGGAGGCAGTGGAAGGCAGACAGCTGTACTGCCACATTAGAACATGTAGAATATCACCAATTTATGAAAACTTTACTGACTGTATAAGATGAACATTATAATTTAGGCGCCTACAGTATGTTGTATCTCTGCTCCACCAAATTATGTCCATGATCAGTTAAGCTCCACTTTTAACCACATTCCATAACTCCTTCACTGCCAGTTTTGCCCTCATCTGGTCATCTACCTTAAGATAGCACTGTTTTTACTCACTAGGGATGTAGCGAACGTCGGAAAAAAAGTTCGCGAACTTGCGTCAAAAATGCGCACGGTTCGCGAACGTCGCGAACCCCATAGACTTCAATGGGAAGGCGAATTTTAAAAGCTAAAAAAGACATTTCTGGCCAGAAAAATGATTTTAAAGTTGTTTAAAGGGTGCAACGACCTGGACAGTGGCATGCCAGAGGGGGATCAAGGGCAAAAATGTATCTGAAAAATACATTGTTGACACAGCGCTGCGTTTTGTGCTGTAAAGGGCAGAAATCACACTACATTTCTAAACCTGTGTAATAAACTGCTTTAAAACGTCCGGCGTCTACATGCCAATCAAGTCGTGTAAAGGTTACAGCCTGTTCACACGTAAAGACGAAACGCGGCGCTTACTGCAACGCAAAAAAACGCAAAGAGCTTTAATGAATGATACCGTCAAGTGAGCAAATAATAGTTGTTAATTACTAGTTGCTTGTCACCTCCAGGATGTTCGTCCTGTTGGTGGCAATATTTCTGTAGTGGTGTGTTTAGCAGTCACCGTGCTTGTGCGCACGTGCACGGTCAGGCAGAGGTAATTCAATGTACAGTGAAGTGAACCAAAAAACACTGATTCTGCAGTGTGGGCCCAGTTTTGGTCTACTTTATTGATCACCTGCGGTGACCATAAAAGATGCGATTTTGCCACTGTTGCAGAACCCTGAAAAATTAGGCATGTGTACTTTCCTGAAAAATTATGTTTTTTTTGTCGCAGCCACTGAAGCACAGAGGCCAGAAAAAATATGCCATATAAATGCTGAAAATAGTCTTTTTTTTTTGTCGCAGCCACTGAAACACAGAGGCCAGAAAAAATATGCCATATAAATGCTAAAAATAGTCATTTTTTTGTCGCAGCCACTGAAGCACAGAGACCAGAAAAAATATGCCATATAAATGCTGAAAATAGTCTTTTTTTTTGTCGCAGCCACTGCAGCACAGAGGCCAGAAAAAATATGCCATATAAATGCTGAAAATATAAAAAAAATTTGTCGCAGCCACTGAAGCACAGAGGCCAGAAAAAATATGCCATATAAATGCTGAAAATATTCATTTTTTTTTTGTCGCAGCCACTGCAGCACAGAGGCCAGAAAAAATATGCCCTATAAATGCTGAAAATATAAAAAAATTTTGTCGCAGCCACTGAAGCACAGAGGCCAGAAAAAATATGCCCTATAAATGCTGAAAATATAAAAAAATTTTGTCGCAGCCACTGAAGCACAGAGGCCAGAAAAAATATGCCATATAAATGCTGAAAATATTCATTTTTTTTGTCGCAGCCACTGCAGCACAGAGGCCAGAAAAAATATGCCATATAAATGCTGAAAAAATTCATTTTTTTTTTGTCGCAGCCACTGAAGCACAGAGGCCAGAAAAAATATGCCATATAAATGCTGAAAATATAAATTTTTTTGGTTGCAGCCACTGAAGCACAGATGCCAGAAAAACTCAGGATTTACCTGGATTCAAATGAAACCAGTAGGGTTTGCACCCTAGTTTGTAACGGTGGCGGAGGGAGGAGGACGCTAAAGGACAGCTGTGTGTGGAGTCATGAGGCGTGCAGAGAAGGACAGCTGCATGGGGAGTCAGAACAAGTCTTCCGGCGTGCAGTAACCCTCCGAGATCCACGCCTCGTTCATTTTAATAAAGGTCAGGTAATCCACACTTTTGTGACCTAGGCGAGTTCTCTTCTCAGTTACAATCCCTCCTGCTGCACTGAAGGTTCTTTCTGAGAGGACACTTGAGGCGGGGCAAGACAAGAGGTTCATGGCAAATTGTGACAGCTCTGGCCACAGATCAAGCCTGCGCACCCAGTAGTCCAGGGGTTCATCGCTCCTCAGAGTGTCGATATCTGCAGTTAATGCCAGGTAGTCCGCTACCTGCCGGTCGAGGCGTTCTTTGAGGGTGGATCCAGAAGGGTTCTGGCGCTGCCTTGGACTGAAAAACATTTGCATGTCTGACGTTACAGAGTGGCCAAAGTGCTTTGTCCTTGCAGGTGCGCTCGTGGCAGGATTACTGGCACCTCTGCCCCTGGAATGTTGATGAGTTCCTGAAGTGACATCACCCTTAAAAGCATTGTACAACATGTTTTGCAGGCTGGTTTGTAAATGCAGCATCCTTTCGGACTTGTGGTACGTTGGTAACATTTCTGCCACTTTATGCTTGTACCGAGGGTCTAGTAGCGTTGCGACCCAGTACAGGTCCTTCTCCTTAAGCCTCTTGATACGGGGGTCCTTCAACAGGCATGACAGCATGAAAGACCCCATTCTCACAAGGTTGGATGCAGAGGTATCCATCTCCGCTTCCTCGTTATCAAGGACTACATCATCCACGGTCTCCTCCCCCCAGCCACGTACAAGACCAGGGGTCCCCAAAAGGTCACCACAAGCCCCCTGGGAAGCCTGCTCCTGTTGGTCCTCCTCCTCCACAAAGCCACCTTCCTCCTCTGACTCCACTTCTGACACCTCTCCCTGCGTTGCAGCAGGTGCCTGGGCTCGTTCTGGTGATTCCGACCAGAAATCGTGCGCTTCCTGCTCCTCGTCACGCTGGTCTACAGCCTCATCTGTCACTCGTCGCACGGCACGCTCCAGGAAGAAAGCAAAGGGTATTAGGTCGCTGATGGTGCCTTCGGTGCGACTGACCATGTTTGTAACCTCTTCAAAAGGGCGCATGAGCCTGCAGGCATCGCGCATAAGCACCCAGTAACGTGGGAAAAAAATCCCCAGCTCTGCAGATCCAGTCCTACCACCCAGTTCAAACAGGTATTCATTGACGGCTCTTTGTTGTTGCAGCAGACGTTCCAACATGAGGAGCGTTGAATTCCAGCGAGTCTGGCTGTCGCAAATTAAACGCCTGACTGGCATGTTGTACCGCTGCTGAATGTCAGCAAGGCGTGCCATGGCTGTGTAGGAACGTCTGAAATGGGCCGACACCTTCCTGGACTGCCTGAGAACGTCCTGGAATACTGGGTACTTCGAGACAAAACGTTGGACTATTAAATTCAGAACATGTGCCATGCAGGGCACATGTGTTAAATTGCCCAACAGATTGCTTCCGTTGTCACACACCACTTTTCCGATCTTCAGTTGGTGTGGGGTCAGCCACCGATCGGCCTGTGACTGCAGAGATGACAGGAGTACAGATCCGGTATGGTTTCTGCTTTCCAGGCACGTCATCCCCAAGACAGCATGACAACGGCGTACCTGGCACGTCGAATAGCCTAGGGGGAGCTGGGGGTGCACAGGTGTGGAGGAGGAGGACCCAGCAGCAGAGGAGGAAGAAGAGGAAGAAGACGAGGTAGAGAGCGAAGGAGGAGTAGAGGTGGTGGCAGAACAGCGTGCAATCCGTGGCGGTGACACCAACTCCACTGTTGTTGTTGAGCCACACATTCCCTGCTTCCCAGCCATTACCAAGTTCACCCAGTGGGCAGTGTAGGTGACATACCTGCCCTGACCATGCTTGGAGGACCATGCGTCAGTAGTCATATGGACCTTTGGCCCAACACTAAGTGACAGAGATGCGGTGACTTGGCTCTGCACATGGTGGTACAGGTGTGGTATTCCCTTTTTTGAAATAAAATTGCGGCTGGGTACCTTCCACTGCGGTGTCCCAATTGCTACAAATTTGCGGAAGGCCTCAGAGTCCACCAGCTGGTATGGTAAAAGCTGGCGGGCTAAGAGTGCAGACAAGCCAGCTGTCAGACGCCGGGCAAGGGGGTGACTCGCAGACATTGGCTTCTTACGCTCAAACATGGCCCTCACAGAAACTTGGCTGGGGGCAGATGACTGGGAATGGGAACTGGTGGTCAAGGTGGAAGGCGGAGTGGAGGGTGGTTCAGACGGGTCAAGGACAGCAGAGGTAGAGCAGTAAGATGCTGGACCAGAAGGAGGGTGGCTTTTAGTTTGTCTGTTGCCTTTGAGGTGTTGCTCCCAAAGTGCTTTGTGCTTGCCGTTCATGTGCCTTCGCATAGAAGTTGTACCTATGTGGCTGTTGGGCTTCCCAAGACTCAGTTTCTGACTGCACTCATTGCAAATTACAACGCTTTTGTCAGAGGCACACACATTAAAAAAATCCCACACTGCTGACCTTTTTGAAGCTGGCAATCTGGCGGTAACAGTAGAAGTTGGCGGCGTTGGCGGCAATGGCGGGTGCGTTGGCCGGCTGACCACAGGTGCCGATACATGTTGTTGCCCTACTGTTCCCTGCGAGCTGTCCTCCCTGCTTCTTCTAAGTCTTATTCTCCTCCTGCCTCTCTGACTCTCCGTCTCTCCATCTGAACTATCCTCCTCTTGCTCTCTTCTACTGGGCACCCACAAAACATCAATCTCCTCATCATCATTCTCCTCAGATGCATCAATTTCTTCTAACAGCTCACAGAAGGAAGCAGCAGCGGGGACCTCCTCATCACTCATTATGTCCATCTCTGTTGTGTTCTCTGCCAGAATTAAATCTGGTGTAACGTCCTCATCTCCTTCATCTTCTTCTGCCAATAATGGTTGCGCATCACTCAGTACAAAAAACTCATGTGTAAATAACTCCTCTGACTCCAGTGAAGAAGGGGCGCCGGTGGTGGAGGAAGTGTTACGTGGGGTGCCCATAGCAGTGGAGGATGAGGATGTTGTGGTAAAGTTAGAAACGGTAGAGGATGGGGTGTGCTGTGTAAGCCAGTCAACTACCTCTTCAGCATTTTGGGAGTTCAGGGTCATTGCCTTTTTAAAACTGGGCAATTTCCTAGGGCCACAGGATAGCATAGCAGCACGGCCCCTAGTGCCTCTGCGTGGCGGCCTGCCTTTGCCTGGCATTATTTTTAAAACAACAACAACAACTCAGGTGGTGTTTCTGGAGACGGTATTATTATTGATATTTAGACAGATTGTGAAAAAGCTCACACAGCTAGATGGCAGTTGTTTGAAAATGAAGAACACACTGGGCAAACAAACTGAAACAATGCCTGCAAGGTCAACGTATACACTACTACAGCAGTGGATACGGAATATATTATTGCTGCTTGAAAAACGTCACTCAGGTGGTGGTTCTGGAGACGGTATTATTATTGATATTTAGACAGAATGTGAACAAGCTCACACAGCTCGGTGGCAGTTGTTTGAAAATGAAGAACACACTGGGCAAACAAATTGAAACAATGCCTGCAAGGTCAACGTATACACTACAGCAGTGGATACGGAATATATTATTGCTGCTTGAAAAACGTCACTCAGGTGGTGTTTCTGGAGACGGTATTATTATTGATATTTAGACAGAATGTGAAAAAGCTCACACAGCTAGATGGCAGTTGTTTGAAAATGAAGAACACACTGGGCAAACAAATTGAAACAATGTCTGCAAGGTCAACGTATACACTACAGCAGTGGATACAGAATATATTATTGCTGCTTGAAAAACGTCACTCAGGTGGTGTTTCTGGAGACGGTATTATTATTGATATTTAGACAGAATGTGAAAAAGCTCACACAGCTCGGTGGCAGTTGTTTGAAAATGAAGAACACACTGGGCAAACAAATTGAAACAATGCCTGCAAGGTCAACGTATACACTACTACAGCAGTGGATACGGAATATATTATTGCTGCTTGAAAAACGTCACTCAGGTGGTGTTTCTGGAGACGGTATTATTATTGATATTTAGACAGAATGTGAAAAAGCTCACACAGCTAGATGGCAGTTGTTTGAAAATGAAGAACACACTGGGCAAACAAATTGAAACAATGCCTGCAAGGTCAACGTATACACTACTACAGCAGTGGATACGGAATATATTATTGCTGCTTGAAAAACGTCACTCAGGTGGTGGTTCTGGAGACGGTATTATTATTGATATTTAGACAGAATGTGAACAAGCTCACACAGCTCGGTGGCAGTTGTTTGAAAATGAAGAACACACTGGGCAAAAAAATTGAAACAATGCCTGCAAGGTCAACGTATACACTACAGCAGTGGATACGGAATATATTATTGCTGCTTGAAAAACGTCACTCAGGTGGTGTTTCTGGAGACGGTATTATTATTGATATTTAGACAGAATGTGAAAAAGCTCACACAGCTAGATGGCAGTTGTTTGAAAATGAAGAACACACTGGGCAAACAAATTGAAACAATGCCTGCAAGGTCAACGTATACACTACAGCACTGGATACGGAATATATTATTGCTGCTTGAAAAACGTCACTCAGGTGGTGTTTCTGGAGACGGTATTATTATTGATATTTAGACAGAATGTGAAAAAGCTCACACAGCTCGGTGGCAGTTGTTTGAAAATGAAGAACACACTGGGCAAACAAATTGAAACAATGCCTGCAAGGTCAACGTATACACTACTACAGCAGTGGATACGGAATATATTATTGCTGCTTGAAAAACGTCACTCAGGTGGTGGTTCTGGAGACGGTATTATTATTGATATTTAGACAGAATGTGAACAAGCTCACACAGCTCGGTGGCAGTTGTTTGAAAATGAAGAACACACTGGGCAAACAAATTGAAACAATGCCTGCAAGGTCAACGTATACACTACAGCAGTGGATACGGAATATATTATTGCTGCTTGAAAAACGTCACTCAGGTGGTGTTTCTGGAGACGGTATTATTATTGATATTTAGACAGAATGTGAAAAAGCTCACACAGCTAGATGGCAGTTGTTTGAAAATGAAGAACACACTGGGCAAACAAATTGAAACAATGCCTGCAAGGTCAACGTATACACTACAGCAGTGGATACGGAATATATTATTGCTGCTTGAAAAACGTCACTCAGGTGGTGTTTCTGGAGACGGTATTATTATTGATATTTAGACAGAATGTGAAAAAGCTCACACAGCTCGGTGGCAGTTGTTTGAAAATGAAGAACACACTGGGCAAACAAATTGAAACAATGCCTGCAAGGTCAACGTATACACTACTACAGCAGTGGATACGGAATATATTATTGCTGCTTGAAAAACGTCACTCAGGTGGTGTTTCTGGAGACGGTATTATTATTGATATTTAGACAGAATGAGAAAAAGCTCACACAGCTAGATGGCAGTTGTTTGAAAATGAAGAACACACTGGGCAAACAAATTGAAACAATGCCTGCAAGGTCAACGTATACACTACTACAGCAGTGGATACGGAATATATTATTGCTGCTTGAAAAACGTCACTCGGGTGGTGTTTCTGGAGACGGTATTATTATTGATATTTAGACAGAATGTGAAAAAGCTCACACAGCTAGATGGCAGTTGTTTGAAGAACACACTGGGCAAACAATGGCTACAAGGTCAACGTATACACTACTACAGCAGTGGATACGGAATATATTATTGCTGCTTGAAAAACGTCACTCGGGTGGTGTTTCTGGAGACGGTATTATTATTGATATTTAGACAGAATGTGAAAAAGCTCACACAGCTAGATGGCAGTTGTTTGAAGAACACACTGGGCAAATAATGCCTGCAAGTGCACTACTATTGGTGCACTACTATGAAGAACAGCAAACAGCACTGGACACGTTAAAGAACAGTAAGATAAGTAAAATAAAAAAAAAAATATATGTATATTAAAAAAAAAAAATTACTCGGGTTGGTGCTGCTGAACTACTAGGAGCAGCACAGTAGCACACCAGTCCCACTCCCCAACACAGCTAGACTAATAGCACTGGGCTCTTATAGTAGCAAAGTAAAAAAACAAAAAAGAAAATAAAAGCAGTCCTTACAAGGACTATTGGGTTATTACAGCAGTCAGCTCAGCAGATGAGATCAGAAGAGATCAGTGCCCACAGCAGCTACATACAGAGCACTGCAGTAGAAGGTAGATTACTAGCCAGCAAAGCTACCTAACCTAAAATGTCCCTCAAATCCCTGCAGAGTTCTGTCCCTCCAATACAGAGCAGTATCAAGTAGATTACTAGCCAGCAAACTTACTATCAACTGTCCCTCAAATCACTAACAGCTCTCTCCCTACACTAGCTCTTCCAAGCACACACAGGCAGAATGAAAAAACGCTGCAGGGCTTCAGTTTATATATGGAAGGGGAGTGGTCCAGGGGGTGTGGGGGTGGTCCAGGAGGGAGAGCTTCCTGATTGGCTGCCATGTATCTGCTGGTCTGGGGTGAGAGGGCAAAAAAAAGCGCCAGCTAAGGCGAACCCAAAATGGCGAACGTCGCGCGACGTTCGCGAACATTCGGCGAGCGCGAACAGTCCGCGACATCCCTATTACTCACTTTCCAATTACAGAAAGGGTTGTGTTTACTATATAGGCACTTGATGGCTGGTGCCTAGGGCCAACAGCTTTAGGGGGTTGTCCTAGGGTGTCTATATGGTAAATAAAAAAAACACAACTATATAATCCCCCCAGCCTTCCACCAGATAATTGCTGTTAAATCCAGCATCAGAGGGGAAGGGGTGCCTGTCTGTGCAGCAGTTGGCAAATGTGCAGGAGAGTTGGGCACTCTGCATATACACTGATCACTGAGAGTGGGGGGCAGCTTTTTTTCCAACGGATGGGTCACTTAATACTTCTGCAGATTCACAAAAGCTCTCTTGTGTGTGTAAATATATTGTGTGAGCATAAATATGTTTCAGTTATCTCAAATATCAGTAAATCGTACAGATTCTGGCCAATCCATATACCTGTATAGTCTAATTCCCTTTCCCTTTTAGCCTTGGTAAATGCAGGCAGTTTTAATCCATAAAATTGTCAAAGCTCCCAGTGTAGTCTGTGTACAGTTAATGCAAAGTGACGCTGTAGACAAATATAATACTGTGTAGCTGATTTACTTTAGCACATGAATATAAAATGGTTTGGCTTTGGTTGTGCATTTTAGCACCTATGTTTGTAAATGAGTTTTCTGTGTATAATGTTTATATATTAAATGCCAGTAAGAAATAGGCTGCAGCTGCAAGTCTGTACTTGTGTTTGAGAGAACTAAACCTGCTGCTTGAATGTACTGTCTACTTCTATATTTGTTGCCAAACCTCAATTTCAGATAAGAAATATTGTGATAACTTTCCAAATATTTTGAAGCATTATTTAAAGGATTACAATGTTCCATTGTTCAGTTCTACAATTGAATAGTGGAAACTATAATAAAAGTTCTTTATTCAGGAGTAAAATATTGGCCTGGATTTTTAACTGGGAAACAAAGTTCCCCCTTCAGGAGTAAAATATTGGCCTGGATTTTTAACTGGGAAACAAAGTTCCAGCTGGCAGAAAAGGCTTAAATCAGATTTCTATGTTTATACAAAGAAATTGTGAAGCAAGTCTACCTAAAAGCAAAGTAATGAGTGCAAATACATTCCAGTTTTCATTACTGCAGAACCAGAAGTTCCTACATGAGCTGTGTTTTTGGATCTTATTCCATGCCAAGCAGTAAAGGAAAGCCGTGGAGTTATGAGCACATTTGCTGCATGACAAGGAATCTGAATGATCATCAGCCAAATTGCCACTGGTTTATGTTTAAAGATTGGCAGAATCAGTTGTACTGTAGTTGTGATTGGGTGAAGGAAAGTGCTAAAGGAAAATTATATCCTAAAATGAACACTTAAGCAACAGATAATTTATATCAAATTAAGTGGCATATGAAAGAATCTTACCAAACTGGAATTTATATTTAAGTAAATATTGCCCTTTTACATCTCTTGCCTTGAGCCACCATTTTGTGATGGTCTGTGTGCTGCCTCAGAGATCACCTGACCAGAAATACTACAACTCTAACTGTAACAGGAAGAAGTGTGGAAGAAAAAGACACAACTCTGTCTGTTAATTGGCTCATGTGACCTAACATGTATGGTTTATTTGGTGTGTTTTTTTGTGCACCGTGAATCATACAATCCCGGGGGTTGGCCCTTATTTTTTAAAATGGCAATTTTCTATTTATGATTACCCAATGGCACATGCTGCTAGAAAAGTATATTATTATGAAAATGGTTTATTTACATGAAGCAGGGTTTTACATAAGAGCTTTTTATGCAATATCTTTTTATAGAGACCTACGTTGTTTGGGGGGTATAGTTTTCCTTTAAGGCAGGGGAAAGTTGGGCTGGGGAAAGAGGGGCATGTGATGTCAGGGGAAGAAGTAGTTCACTTCCTTATCTTCTGAGCAGAAACATCCCCTCCCCCAATTTTTGCATATTTTGTCAGGAGTTTTTCTTTTTGATGTTGTCATATTATCTATTAATAAACAAATGTGTATGTTTTCCTGCATGCATGCAGTGTTATAGTGTGGTTTCTGTATCTTTATACACTAAAAACGTGAGAGACAACATTGTATTTTATTTATGTTAATTCCGAATGCTTGATCCAGGGAATGTTTCCGATCGCCATTCGGGTCAGGAAAGAATTTGTTCCCTCTTGAGGCATAATTGGCAATGGCTTCAGGCTGGGCTTTTTGCCTTCCTCTGGATAAAAACAATGGATATATGATAATGTATTTTATGTTTTATTTGTCACAGCAGCAGTAGGACCTTGCCAGAGTACTGCACAGGTAAATTTAGAAGGGGGAGGAAAGAGGTTGGGTCTCTCCTGTGACTGCACAGTGGGTTGATTCATACAGACACTACTACTGCTTGTGCTAAGTGACAGCCTGCTTTTATTTCCTATCATAAAGACAGTGCAGATTCAGGAGTGACAGCTGGGCTGCTGAACTTCACTCATGGTGGGAGATGCAGCTCCTGCTGATGGCAAAGTTTGGGGCCATCCTCTCTATAGGTAAAGGCAGCCTAATACTCAGTGGTGGATATACTGTAATGACATTGTGCTGATCTCAAGTCTTCACTGAAGAACGGCAGAGCATAGTACTGTATATACTCGTGTATAAGCCGAGTTTTTCACCACCCAAAATGTACTGAAAAAGTCTACCTCGGCTTATACTCGGGTCAGTGATTAAAAAAAAAAAGTCTGGTAGATGAAATATATGTACCGTATTAAAAAGACCCCCCTCATCCGTGCAACACACATACGTGAGATACGTACATACACAGATGGTCTGCAATGCTGGACTGCCAGCTACCGCGCTGCAGTCAATAAACTTTAACCCGTGTGCGAGTGCGTCCTGTTACATGCTATTAAGAACAGCCGGACGCGGCTGTTTGAATCTAACTGGAAGCAGTGCTGGGTTTCTGTGTGCGCCGCCGTGTTCACGAAGCACATACAAGACCACGCGCATGGAGCGGTGTGTGCGCCTTAGCCTCCCTCACAACCGCACTGCCGCATCAGTTTGTAAATATGGAAACTACCCGACCTCCACCTTAACCGACCCACTGGCTCCTGTGTCCCCCGCGGCCTGGTCATACGAATGGAGCGCCGCCAGGATCAACCTTTCGTAAGAGCGGTTTAATATTTGTAATATCTCCCAACTCCTCACTGATGTTATTTATCCTCATAATTTACAGTAATGATTTCATTAGTATATTTATACTTTACAGGCATTTATTGTAGTATTGCTTGGGGTTTTAAATCCTAATCAAACAGTGTTTTGGGCAGTTAGTCATGTATAAAACATCTGCCCAGTTGTAGGCTCATTTCCATTCAGGCACGGAGTTTAGTTGAATTGCATTGAGTTGTTAATTTACATATATATACATGTATATGTTTGGGGAGTTTGTGGGTATAGTAAGTGTGTGGTTATTGTGTGGGGAGAGTGTGTGTGTATAGTATATGTGTGTGTGTCTGTGTGTATAATTGCTAGTGGAAAGTATATTTTGTCTCAGCTGAAAAAATGTCTGTAATATAAATCCACTGGGGGGAACACATTTTCAGTGATTTAGTTTTGCGCTGTAGTGATTGCAGCATAAAGGGTTATAAATGGAACTTTCTGTTAATAAAAGGTTTAATTTTTCCAAAAATTACCGGCTATACCTGCTTGTCTAATGGTCTTAGTTGTGTCTAGGCTTATACACGAGTCAATAAGTTTTCCCAGTTTTTGTAGGTAAAATTAGGTACCTCGGCTTATACATGGGTCGGCTTATACACGAGTATATACGGTAGTTATCTCTTATGGAATTGTGGCTTTAGAATATTGCATTGGGTTAGGCTGGGAAACTCCTATTTATTTGATAAAATGTGAATAAATGCTGTGGCCATTTTACCCTATTTCTGGTTCCTGGTGTTTCATTTTGGTATATAACAATGGGGTTCAATGGGATGGCTGAGGGTCAAGGGTCAATTGAGGAGTAATCTTGTCATGTATTCTGGGTATTCTTAAACCTTGTGGGACCCTTCAAGAACTCCCTCCATGCACCTAAACTTTGGTTCTCTTTTTCTTAAAGCATTTGCTAAATTATCAGTGCCGAGATAACAATTATGTTTTTCTTTCTAGGACAGCATCGATATCACACTGGATCACAAATCTAGACTTTTCCAGAACATAAATGGTGCACTTGGTATGTCCATTCAAATACTTTTCATATTTATTATCCATCAAGGTTTCCATGTTTATTAGTATTTAAGGCAGGCTTGTAGTAAAATAATCGCAGGTGCTCACTGCAAAAAGGTAAATCATAATTAGAAAAAACAAACAAACAAAGGAATATAACATATGGTTTTGATCTATAAAAATAATATGTTTTCAAAATGTAATTTAAAGCAGTTTCGGTTGTAGCTTTTAGCTGAGTGATTGATGAAGATATGCTAATTCAACTCATGAGCTGATTGAAACCAGATTAGAAGAGTTATGTTAGCTAAGTATTTCCCCTGCTGCATGTACTTAATACAGACAGGTATGGGCCCAGGATCTGGGGGTTTCCGGAAACGGGATCTTTCCATAATTTGGATCTCCATAACTTAAAGGGATACTGTCATGGGAAAAAATTTTTCAAAATTTTTCAAAATGAATCAGTTAATAGTGCTGCTACAGCAAAATTCTGCACTGAAAACCATTTCTCAAAAGAGCAAACAGATTTTTTTATATTCAATTTTGAAATCTGACATGGGGCTAGACATAGTGTCCATTTCCCCGCTGCGCCAAGTCATGTGACTTGTGCTCTGATAAATTTCAATCACTCTTTACTGCTGTACTGCAAGTCGGAGGGATATCACCCCCTCCTTTTCCCCCCCCCCAGCAGCCAAACAAAAGAACAATGGGAAGGTAACCAGATAACAGCTCCCTAACACAAGATAACAACTGCCTGGTAGATCTAAGAACAACACTCAATAGTAAAAACCCATGTCCCACTGAGACACATTCAGTTACATTGAGAAGTAAAAAACAGCAGCCTGCCAGAAAGCATTTCTCTCCTAAAGTGCAGGCACAAGTCACATGACCAGGGGCAACTGGGAAATTGAAAAAATGTCTAGCCCCATGTCAGATTTCAAAATTGAATATAAAAAAATCTGTTTGCTTTTTGAGAAATGGATTTCAGTGCAGAATTCTGCTGGAGCAGCACTATTAACTGATTCATTTTGAAAAAATTTTTTTTCCCATGACAGTATCCCTTTAAGGAAGAAAATTATTTAAATTAAATTATTATTTACTTTGTTATTTCATTATTAAACCCAATAGGCTTGTTTTGCCTCCAATAGGGATTGATTATATCTTAGTTGGGATCAAGTTCAAGGTGCTGTTTATTATTACATAGTAAAATCATTTTAAAAAGACTGAATTATTTGGTTAAAATGGAGTCTACAAGAAATGGCCTTGCGTTTGCAAAAACGGCATTGAATAGGGATTTATGTTGTTTACAAAAATGTAATTAAATACTTTAACTTAATATTCTACATTGCAGATGAAGCTATTTTAACGTTTGAAAATGGAAAAGCACGTGTTCAAAATTCACAGTACGACACCTTGCCAGTTTTAATACATGGAAATGGCCCAACAAAGGTACATTATGCTTATGTCACTTTTCAAGAGGGATTGTTGCCTACCTTGGGTCTTCCCTCCTTCTGGAATATCATTAATTACAGTAATTGCCAATGATTTTTTCCATTTATGTTTATGTTAAGCCATAGGCAGATCATTTTCTTGTTGTGTGAATGGGAGGTAACAGTTGGGGAAATGTGTTTTGCACCTAGAAATACACCAAGTACCTTCTTCTTCTTTGTGCCTTAGTATTCCCAGTACAGGTATATTTTCCGTTATCCAGAAACTTGTTAACTAGAAAGCTCAGAATGACCGAAGGCCGTTTGCTGTAGCATCCATTATAATAAAATAATTCTAATTTCTAAAAATGATTTCCTTTTTCTCTGTAATAATAAAACAGCACATTGTATTGTAACTAAGCTGCTTGACTCCATATTGGAGGCAAAACTACCCTATTGGGTTTATTTAATGTTTAGATGATAATTAGCAGACTTTTAGCAGATATTTAGAGGACTACTGATTTAAATTATGGAAAGATCCCTTATTGGAAAAACCCATGTCCCAAACATTCTGGATAATACTGTAGATCCTATAACTATATTTATATTTTGGTGTGACTGTTTAAACGTGGATTTGATTACAGACAATCTAATGGCATACTGGTGGACATACGTTTAATAAATATTAGTAGCAGTGGTCCAATAAACTCAGTAAAGACACTCTATATAAAAACAAAATAATTGATGTTAATTGGCTATTTATTATGACTCATAGGCATTGTCATTGTGCTAAATTATACAAATCTTCAACATTAAATGATGAGGTGTAATCCTGGGAACTGAATATTTACACATGAAAAAAGGACAGACATCCCTTCTGCTCTTACAGCTCCTAAGGGGCAAAGTGAAATTCCGTAGAAGTGTGACCTCAAATTCCTGCAAATTCTGCATGTGCCTCTTCACGGGGATAAATCTTTCCCTAGTCAGATATTTGTATCCACTGACAAGTCAGCTTATTCAAGCACCATGGAAAAAGGAAATGACATTACAGGGGGAAAATCGGCCTTACAAGAGAAGGACTAGACTTTGACAGCCTGATGTCATATGGAAAACATTTGCTGCTTTCCTACTAGCATTAGTTTGTGGTTTCTGTCTCATCAACAATTTTTCTGAGCCCCTAAAGCAAAAATGAATTAGAGATTACAGTGGTGACAGCATTTGGGCTCAGAACTTGTCATGCATTAGTGTCTTGCAATAAACTTGTATGAGTTTAATAGTGGAACTACATCTTTCACATCCTCGAGTTCTGTTTTACCTTGGGAATAGTTTGCCATTAAGGTCTGGATGTCTGTTTTTCTATGTTTAATAAAATTCTCTGTCATGATTAAGTTTTATTTTCTTAATAAAAGTAAAGTGGAGGAAGGGAGTAGCCCAGAAAATTCCTAATCAAGAGTAAATATAATGGAATACTGTAAAAATTGCCCTTTTGAAGGTTTGTTAGGAAGCCACGTGTCAGCCTTGTCTTTGCCAGGTGGCTAGCAATTTATGACTGTCCATATATACTATTTGTTTTCCCCAGTACAAAATTAGAAATACTGCTAAGCTAAATAAAATAATTGTGTACTGCTTGGGTAAAAAGACTATAACTTCAGTGGCACTCTGGTATGCTGACATTTTGCTAAATTAGTTGCCCAAATATGTGGTGTTAATATGAGGCCACAAAACTGACCTCTACTGGCCCTCAGTTTACAGTTGCAAGGACTTTCCCACATCAGGCACCTTTCCAGATGTTCCTTTGTTTACTGTTTTGAACTTGTGTGATTCAGGGCATTTTGAGTTTGTGGGGCACATTTACTTAGCTCGAGTGAAGGATTAGCATAAAAAATACTTTGAATTTCTAAGTATTTTTTTGGCTACTTCGACCATCGAATTGGCTACTTTGACCTTCGACTACGACTTTGAATCGAACGATTTTATACTAAAAATCGTTTGACTATTCAACCATTTGAAGTACTGTCTCTTTAAAAAAAACTTTGACCACCTACTTCGCCAATTAAAACCTATCGAGCACCAATGTCTAACCATTTTCTGAACGAAGGAAAATCGTTCGATCGATGGATTAAAATCCTTTGAATCGTTCGATTCGAAGGATTTAATTGTTCGATCGAACGATTAGTCCTTCGATCGAACGAATTG
This sequence comes from Xenopus laevis, assembly GCF_017654675.1. Taxonomy (NCBI): domain Eukaryota; kingdom Metazoa; phylum Chordata; class Amphibia; order Anura; family Pipidae; genus Xenopus; species Xenopus laevis. The sequence goes on along the minus strand of NC_054380.1, from coordinate 108,609,249 downwards.
CGCTAAATCCTTCGACTTCGATATTCAAAGTCGAAGGATTTAACTTCGAGGGTCGAATATCGAGGGTTAATTAACCCTTCGATATTCGACCAATAGTAAATGTGCCCTATGTGTGTTTGGGTGAGTAGAGGGCAAATTGCCTGAGATCTCTTCATTTGCCCTTAAGGTGGTAGTTGGTAACCTTAGGACCTTAGGTTGGCTTTTTTTATAGCACCTATGTGGACTGGCAGTCTACAGGAGGCTCTCCTTGGCAGTATACTTACTTTTATGCAATTAAAACTTACCTCCAAGCCAGAAATTCAAAAATAAATACCTGCTTTTAGGCAATTGTGAGCACCATCCTATGGGTTGTTGAGCAACATGATGCTAGCGAGCCCCAATTTGGGGATTACTTACCTTAGGCTTTGCCCACAAACACATCCTCTTATAACACGACACAACTTAATCTATGTAGACAACACACGTAGGTTTAAGGAACAGCTCACATAGACATTTTTGTTCTTTGGATTGGTGAATTGATTTGAATGCATGCACAATACAATGTCTCATTTTGCCTGTTGTTGGGCAATGTATTGAAAGTGAAAATGAGGCAATAACCTTTATTAAAGGCTTCTGGAATTTTGGGCTGTCATGCAACAAGTGCATGTTTCTGGGCACAACTGGTTTCAGTTACTGTGAAATACCAGGGTAGTTAAATAATGCTTGACTTCGGTCTAATCCCATTGGAAGAAAAAAATTAATCTTGGGAAGGTTTAGCCATTCAAATAAGAGACATTTTACCATCTGTAAGTATATGATGAAATGCTCCTGCAAAATACAGGTCATTTATTAGCCAGTTACAATCCTAAGGAAATATTATAATGCTTACTTTCACTTCTAAAAATGGCTCGGCATAATGTCAATTAAGCTTTTTTTTTAAGTGTGTTCTTCCAGTGTTTTCTTAAAATATAACAACATTTGAATGAAATGGCTCAAACTTAAGTTGTCTGCCAGAGCTACTTGTCTAGACTTAAGAAGTGTATTCCTTATTTGCTTCTGAACATCTTCTGTGCCATGCCATTTTGTGTGAAGGTTGGATGACATAACTTCATAAAGAAAGGAAAGGGCATTAATAATGTCCTGTAAATTTAAAGTCCAGATGTTGGGTAAGGTTTCAGTTCTGGAAAATTCCTTTTTTTTTGAGTGAAAAGTGTTTGGTGTTTAAAGGAAGCAGCTTAAAATCTTGGCTTTGGAAGTTAAGCAGGGAGCATGACGTCCGTAGTGGAAGTTTTTCTTTACAAGTTTAGACAATACATACCAGAAGATACAAACTCCAAAAGGTATTAATACTATACACAGGGATAATAACAGTGTAAAGTGTGTGTTCTATTTCAGAGACGTATATTTACTGCTATTATGTGTAAACTACTATAGATTTTTAATACAGTATGTAAATCCCCAAATAATGTTTTCCCCTTAGCACAGAATTGTAATAATTTACATGGCAGTGTGTCTTGGAGGCAGTGTAATATGCCAAGTTGAATTTTTCTTTCGGATACAGTGAGTGCATAACCAACTGAAAGTTGTGTTGACATAGACTTAAAGGGATTCTGTCATGATTTTTATGGTTTAGTTATTATTTTACTCTACCATTTAAAATTGTAATCTTGAACCAACAAATGTATTTTGTTAGCGGTAATATTGGTGTGGAGGCAGCTTTGAGAAGGAGCCAGCACTTCAGGATGGAACTGCTTTGTGACAGCTATAGTTTCTCCCATTCCCATTGTATTTACCACCTAGATCATGCTGCATAGCCTCCAGAACTTGTCATGCCTCACGCCATAGCAGCAGATCCTACACATTTTTTGCAACTACTCGAGCATCAGTTCAGTTAGGACTAGGTTAGCTGGCTTTTTCCTACTTAGGTGCTATTCTCATGTCTACCACCACTATTAACAATTAGAGATGCACTGAATCTACTATTTTGGATTCAGCCAAACCCCCGAATCTTTGGCGAAAGATTCGGCTGAATACCGAACCAAATCCGAACCCTAATTTGCATGTGCAAATTAGGCGTAGGAAGGGGGAAACATTTTTTACTTCCTTGTTATGTGACACAAAGTCATGCGATTTCCCTCCCCACCCCTAATTTGCATATGCAAATTGGGATTCGGATTAAGTTCGGCCCGGGCAGAAGGATTCGGCCGAATCCGAATCCTGCTGAAAAAGGCCAAATCCTGGCCGAATCCCGAACCGAATCCTGGATTCGGTGCATCCCTATTAGCAATGGAAACACATCCTTCACATTGTTCTGTTGATAGGCTGCTGGGGAGGGAAGGGAGGAGAGTGATATCACTCCAACTTGCAATGTAGCAGTAAAGAATGACTGAAGATTATCAGAGCACAAGTCACATGACCTAAGGACACCTGGGAAACTGACAATATGTCCAGTCCCGTGGCAAATTTCAAAATTAAATATAGAAGTATTGATGACATATTACATTATCTTCAACTGTTTTATTATACTAAAAAAAAGCAATACTTTTACACTGGGTATCTACTGTTAACCCATCTATAGATTTCCAAAAAAGCTAAATAATGTTTCACTATCAAGTCAGAACTAAGCTACAGTATGTGGCCAGAGGATGTCCTAAGCAATTTGATGCCATACAGAGCAAATGGTGAGCAGCACCGCATTACTAATCTAGTACTAACTGAACTGATGCTTGAGTAGTTGCAGAAAATGAGTAGGATGTTCTGCTGCTATGGCGTGAGGCCCAGAAGTAATATGTTCTGACCTTTGCTGAATACAGTGATGAGACCAAGGTGGTTTTTCTTGAATAACTTACATTTTTGTAAAATGACATCCCTGCTACCACATTTACTGTAAGGGAACAAGGCTGTTTCCTGTACTTTTTTCTGTTTCAGCAATGTAATGGAACTAAAGGGTTTCTTTCCCTGTGTGGCCATTGTGGTTATCCAATAGATACATCATAATATGCCAGACTGGATTCTGAACTTTAAAGAAACCCAGACCATATAGTTGTGCCTTTTCAGTTCCTCCTACACTGCTATAAAATATCTAACTGGTATTGTCTTGGGTCTGGCCCTTTTCTTTACATTGTATGAAGTAGCAGCTGGGGATTGACTGCTTAAGAACCAATGGCCAGTTTTTAAATGATTGTATTAACTAAATACCTGCACAGTTCATGCTTCGTAATGTTAATAATTATGTTTATTTTTCATTATAAACTACTGCTGTTTTTGGATTTGTCACATATTGTAGTTTTTTTGACCCCACAAAAATTACATTTGCTTTAATTGCTGTATAAGCTTCTGTAAATCCTATTTTGGCAAACAAAATGGTTTGAAACAAATTCCCCAGTGCATATAAAATAGCGAACAAGCAGTGTAGTAACCCCTTACTGCAGTCTGCAACATAAAGGACTGGTAGAACCAAAGAATCAAAGGGCTTTGTAGGCATTTCTATAGGGGAGTGTTGTACTTGGTTCTGCTTGCTCCCCAGTGCTGCCAAAACATCAGTTATGATCAAAGCTTTTGTAGACCAAGGAGAAACAGTGCTGATCTATGGAAGATTACAAAAGGAGATCCTCAGTAACTGAAGATCAGGCAGTAGTGATGATCAAGCAGGAACAAGGTCGCACAGTTGTGTATTAATATAGCCTACCCTTGACAAGCTTACTAGGACTTCACTTCTATTATTTAAATTACAATGTGTATATGATGTATATGGTACTGCAGCAACTTTTAGGTATCGGTTGTAAAGTGTTTGTATTTATATATGCCTCATTCATGCATTGTGCATTTTCAGTTTATGAAGAGAGAATTTTTCTCATATTCAGCCTGTTTTTTTTCTTTGGAGATCCATACTTTGCTTGGGTTTTAAATTTTATAGATGAAGTACCTCATATGGTATTTTATTCAGAGAAGGGCTCATTGTACCTTTGAGCTGTCCCTTCAATTTCTAGCAGTTCCTAAACTGTGGCTGGCATCTGATATCTGCAATGATCATGCCTACATGTGCCACATTAAGAACATGATATCAACTAGAAAGACAGTGCAATCATCCAGGGATGCATTTTACTTCCCATCTTGGAACCCAGCAGCAAAGTGCCTGATACACAATAATTAGGTCTCCCCTGTGTGCTGTGGACCTGCATGCGTCTGCTAGTGCCCAAAAGGAAAATGCTTAGCCTCCTTGGAAATAAGAGTTGATGGCAACAAATTGCTAATGAAACTAGACTAGAACAATAAGAAATGCTACTTATCTGGCACATTTCAAATCTTACTTACTTAATGCAGTAAGAACTCAACTCTCATGTCCAGTAGACATCCAGTAATCTCTATGTATATTCAACCTTGATAAGAGAACCTAAGACAGTATGTCAGTGTCTGGCACAGCACCCCATATATTTATTGAATGCAGTATATATTTATGGAATGAAGTATATATATATTTATGGAATGCAGTAAGTAACCAAGAAGATCCTCTCTCATACAGTTGTTAGGAGGGACTTGGGAGAAGTGTGCTCAACAGTCACATTCTCCTGGTAAACCACAACTGATCTTCTGATGAGTGTCAATAAATAATTTAAGACATTTGTATTTTTTTTTTCTTTTAGCTTCAGCTGAATTACTTTGGTAATTACATTCCCAATGTTTGGGCACCTGAAACTGGATGTGGGACTTGTGATTTAGACACAATCAATTTATCTGCTTCAACTGTAAGTACACAGTTTTTTTGTATATACATATTGTCCCTCAGCCACTAAAAGATGATATTTGTTTAGAAAATCCCCTTTGGCAACTGAATTAAATCATAGACAAACTGGCTCAAAAGAACCAAATATCATGTTCTTGTCTAAGGTTACAAGGGATGATTTAATCCATGTTGTAGTTGATTGGTCATGGAACAAATGCACGCAATGGCACATAATTTGCTTTTAATGCCAAATAAATGCTATAATTGGTCATTTGGTTGCCCCTATGTGGACTGGCAGTCTATATACAGGAGCCTCTGTTTGGCAGTAAACCTGGTTTTTATGCAACCAAAACTTGCCTCCAAGCCAGAAATCCAAAAATAAGCACCTGCTTTAAGGCCACTGGAAACAACACCCAATGGGCTGGTGAGAAACATGTTGCTCATTAGTCACTGGTTGGGAATCACTGCTTTATATACTTTGATGCCACCAAGTTCGAGTTAAACAAAGTCTTCTTATAAACTGGATCTAAATCTAAAAAGATGGTTCTAGGGGTGCAAGAAGTTGTAGGAAGGTTGATTTAGCAACACAATACTCAAAGGAGTGTCATATTTTGGTTAATTTACTAATTTATGTGATACATTGCACAACTGGGGCAATTTAGCACCTATTTTAGTGAATCAGCCAAAAACTTTGTTCTCAAGCAGGATACGTGGATTAAAAGTGTAGTCCGATAAACAGAGCAGAGATCAGGACTACAGAGCAGAAACATAGTAAATTGAAAGTAACATAATCAGAAACTCAGGATTGTGAAGTCTACCATAAGCAGTAAATGAATAACTAGATGCCATTTTGAGGCACTACAGAATTATTTGCGGCTTGAGTTTATATTTTAATGTACAAAAATGGCCTCCATACCTAGGGATGACATTATATGTGAGCAAATTAGCTGTTATTCCTAAAGCAAAATCTTTTTTTCACACATTGTCATTAAGTTTGGTAGAATATCATTAAAATCCTTGTGTGAATTATTCTGAATCATGGGGAAAATTGGAATTATTTTGAATCATGGGGAAAATTGTAACTGCATGTGTGTAGCTGATGTGGCTACAAACCAGGCAAATACAGAAGCTTTATCTCATTGTTGAGGGATGCAGGGAAGTCACTTACTGTACCTGCCTGTGGTTTAAAGTGTTTTAGCTATGAAATTGTGATTAGCAGCAGGTTTTTACAGCATGAAAGTGAATTTTATACTTGTAAATAAATTGTATGTTGCTAATTTGTTGCTAATGTGTTGCTAAACAGAAGATAAAATCCAGACTTTGAATCTGGCAAGCAAAGTAGTGGCAAATGAATTAATCTACAAAACCCAGGACAAAATCATTCTGTGCATATGATCTGAGGGATATTTTCCAAGGTCTTTATCTGTAGAGGAAAAAAGTTCACCTCTGAGAGAGACCGGTATTGTTCTTTTTTGGTTCATAATTGCATATTACAGTATCTTTGAAGAAAATGACCCATGTATGCAAGGCCACAAGGGAATATTAACGTGTATATTATGTCATTAGATGTGCAGATGGCACAATTAATAACTTCAATCTTTGTGTCCTCCTGTGAATGTGAAAGTAACATCTTGAAATATTTTATTGTTTTATAAACTATTATGGACTTACACTAGGAATGTATGGACTATAAAGATGGCCTCATAGTATCAAACTGGCCACTTATATACCTTACAAGTGAAGGAGCTAGGACTCAATTTGCTATTTGTTTGTATCCATATGTAAATGTAAGGAAGGCTGGTATATACCCCTGAAATGTTACTTATTTTGTCATATTATGTGGCTACCAGTCTAATGTTTTTTTGTGTGTGTCTGCTTCTTCTACTTTATCTGTCCTTAAAGGAATTGTTCAGTATAAAAATAAAAACTGGGTAAATAGGCTGTGCAAAATAAAAATTCAAAATAGTTAGTTAGCCAAAAATGTAATGCATAAAGTCTGGAGTGACTGGATATGTAACATAATAACCAATCAGTGACTTGAGGGGGGTCACATGGGTCATAAAAATGTGTTTTTTCTGCATGCTAAGGATCAATTGCAAACTTACGGAACAGTTATATTCCATTTGGGTCCCCTTAAAGTCACTGACTAACTCAGCGTTAGAGAGCTGAAAAGCAAGAAGTAGTGTTCTGGCCTATTATGTTAGATATCCAGTCACTCCAGCCTTTATACATTACATTTTTGGCTAACTAACTATATTAGATTTTTTTTTATTTTGCACAGCCTATCTATTTACCCAGTTTTTATTTTTAGACTGAACTGTTCCTTTAAATAACCCAAAAGCATCCCTCTTATTAGGAGCATGCTGTCCATTTGCTCTGCTGTTTAAAGGCATCTTTTATCTAAAAATAAAGCATTTCCATGTTATTGGTTATATTTTAAATCTTGTTTTATTGTTCCTCTTGCAGGCATATCCAAAAGTAACAGTTGGGATATTTATTGAACAGCCCACCCCTTTCTTGCCTGAATTCTTCAACAAATTGCTGGCATTAGATTATCCCAAAGAGAATCTATTTTTCTTCATACATAACAGTGTAAGTGTTTGAAAGTGTTATTTTTGGTGAAAGATTTAGTATGTTGATTGTTGGACTCTTATACTGTATTCATAATTCATAAACTTGTGAAACAAACTCACTAATGGAAAATAATGCAACTTGTCATTAGAATGATAGAGTAGGTTCACTAAAGCCCAGGAATAGTTTATGATTAGTCCACCGCTGAGGAACTAATGACAGGGCCAGAGCCATCTGCATTTTATTGGATTTATGAAGACTACAGGATTATGATTGTAGGGTGATGATGGCTAGGGAAGTACAAAACCTAAAATGAAATCACTTTTGTCAAGTGCTTACCTTAAACAAATTCCTGTTCCATATATAAAATAAGAACAAAATGGCTACTACTTACTGCTTTGTAAAAATACAAAAACATGCATTGGATACCTTATCCAGAAACTTCTGAATTACAGGAAGATCATCTCTCATACAGTCTATTTTAAAACAATAATTTAAATTTAAATTAAATGCATTTCCCGTTTCTCTGTAATGATCAGTACCTTGTACCAGATCCTTACTATGCTGCACAAATTCATATTAGTGACAAAACAAACGTTTGGGGTTATTTAATGTTTATGATTTTTAGACTTGAGCTATATAGATCAAATTATGGAAAGACCACTTATTGGGAAAACCCTGGGTCCAACACATTCTGTATAATAGATTCCATTCCTGTACAATTACTTATATACAGTTGTAAGTGCTGACTCTGGGGGACAATAATCGTCTTATTGTCATTGCAGGAAGTGTATCATGAACAGCACATTGTAAAGTTTTGGGAACAAGCCAAGAATGTTATTGGAGATTTAAAAGTTGTTGGACCAGAAGAGCCAATCACGCAAGCTGAAGCAAGAAATATGGGAATGTAAGCTCTCACATGCCTCATACTATCTATACATTTTTCATGATGAAATAAACTGTAATTTTTAACAACTTTCAAATTTACATCTATTAATGGATTGATAGTTATGCACAACTGTTATTGCTATTTCAAGAAAATGTTTCTTTAATTCTGTTCTGTGTAGAATAAATTTATTTTTTATTATACAAGGAGAATAAAAAGAGAATGGGACTCCCCATAAATGTCTGTAAGAACCTGGACAAACAGCAATGCAATACTCATATTGTACTATGTTCTTAAAGGAACAGTTCAGTGTAAAATTAAAACTTGGCAAATAGATAGGCTGTGCAAAATAAAAAAATGTTTCTAATATAGTTAGTTAGCCAAAAATGTAATGTATAATGGCTGGAGTGACTGGATGTCTAACATAACAGAACAGAAGCCAACTTCCTGCTTTTCAGCTCTCTAACTCTGAGTTAGTCAGCAACTTGAAGTGGGCCACATGGGACATAACTGTGAGTTTACAATCGATCCTCAGCATTCAGCTCAGATTCAAAAGCAACAATTATGACACATGTGCCCCCCCCCCACAAGACACTTATTGATTGCTGCTTGGTAACCAGAGTAACCAATCAGTGGAAGCCAAGAGATCTGAAAAGCAGGAAGTAGTGTTTTGTTATGTTAGACATCCGGTCACTCCAGCCTTTCTACATTACATTTTTGGCTAACTAACTATATTAGAATCTTTATTTATTTTGCACAGCCTATCTATTTACCCAGTTTTTATTTTTATACTGAACAATTCCTTTAAAGAAAAAACTGGTTAGGAGATTTGTTGATTAGCCTTTTTCAGTAACAGTATTACTAAGGTTAATGAAGTTATACTTTACACCTTCTTGTTACCTCTAGTGCAGTTAGGGGAAAGTTTACTGTTTATCACTCTGGGTCACTTTTATTGTTGACCATATTCAAGTTTGATGAAGAAGAACACAACATTCCTCAGACATAAGATCACAGATGAGAGAAGTGCAGAGCAATATTTCCAGAACTCTGAAATTCCTGGTTTGTTTCAGTGCAGAATTTTTATATTGATTATAACCACTAGTTGTTTCACTTGATAAAAGGAGGTATCCTGAGACATGTTGTGATCCACACAATAAAGGTGTTCAGCAGGTTGATAACCATGCATTGTCAGCAGTTTTTCCATCTTTCATATTTGGACAAGAAAGCACACTGACAGGGAGCATAAGAAAAACTGTGACGAATAAGACAAGATACAGGTCCCATTCTTCATGGTTTAGGGATCATGTTAACGAGCACAGGGCTTCAGATAAAGACAAAACACAGAAAAGAAAATTGTCCCTGTTATATTTAACTCAGGTTGTATTTTTGACCAGCTGCTTGAAGCACACACTTGGGGGCAGATGTATCAAGGGTCGAATATCGAGGGTTAATTAACCCTCGATATTCGACGGCGGAATTTTAAAATCCTTCGACTTCGAATATCGAAGTCGAAGGATTTTGCGCAATTCGTTTGATCGAACGATCAAATGAATAATCGATTCGATTCGAAGGATTTTAATCCATCGATCGAAAGATATTCCTTCGATCAGGAAATTGTTAGGAAGCCTATGGGGACCTTCCTCATAGGCTAACATTGGCCTCGGTAGGTTTTAGGTGGCGAACTAGGGGGTCGAAGAAATTTTTAAAGAGAAAGTACTTAGATATTAGTTAGAATCGTTCGATTCGAAGTGGAAGGTCGTAGTCGAAGGTCGAAGTAGCCAATTCGATGGTCGAAATAGCCAAAAAAAACATTCGAAATTCGAACTATTTTTCCTCTATTCCTTCACTCCAACTTAGTGAATGGGCCCCCAACTGTATGGAGTTGCAGGGCATATGCAGCCATTACTTTTTAAGACTGGAGCCCAGGGATTAAGGGGGTTATTTACTAATCTCTGGTCAGACTTTTTGGGGCAAAACTTGATTTTTTTCAGGTTTTTTTTCCAAAATCTAATTTTTCAAGATTTATTCAAGCCCAATGAAGCAAAAAAGCCAGAATCCAAAAATCCTCCATCTCAGACCTGCTGAGGTTGAATATACTGTAAGTCAATGCCAGAGGTCCTTATCCTATTTTGAAGTTTATGTGGTCTGCTCTGGAATTAGCCTGAAAATTCCACCTTTTCAGGCAAAAATCTGAAAAATCTAGCAATTTGGGAAAAAAAACTCTGAATGAAAAGAATTAAATCGAGGTTTTTTATTAATAAATAAGGTCAAATCGTGGATTCTAGTTTTGTCACGCTTTTTGTATTTAAAAAATCTGAAAAGTTCGGATTTTGATAACCCCCTTAATGTAGCATATGCCTGTTGCCCCATGCTGTTCAGAAACTCCATGTAGTTCTAAGCAATTATAATATGATATTATCCAGCCTGCGAAAAAATGTAACATGGCTAAGAAAGAAAATGCTTTGATTTAAAGGAAAATTAAATGTCTTAAAGTTATTAAAATATAATGTACTGTTGCCCTGCACTGAAAAATCTGGTGTGCGTGCTTTAGAAATATATAAACTATAGTTTATATAAACAAGTAGTTGTGTAGCTATGGGGCAGCCACAGGATACACAGTAGATAGCAAATAAATTATGAAGAACTTTGTTATCTGCTGTGTATCCTGTGCCTTTTCTCCTTTTTCAGCAATACAATATAGAACCTGTACATTCCTATTCATATTTCTCCATAGCTAATGTTATATTAATAAAAACATGTTAATGTGGTTTCTTAATTGAGGTGATTTTAAACTTTCTTGCAGTAGGTTTCACACACTTACCTATGTGTCTTCTCTTCTTTCAGGGATATCTGTCGGCAGAATAAAGAATGCGACTATTACTTTAATATCGATGCTGATGTAATGCTGACCAATCCACAGACTTTAAAAATACTTATTGAACAAAACAGGTTTGTTATTGGGTATTTCTTTGTATTCTCAACCAAGTCTTTTAGATTTTATTTTCCATTCAGCAGGGTTCCACTTTACCTCCTTTTTTTGTATTTTTATGGAATCTGTTGGCACTGTGGTTTGTGCTTTATAAATACCTTATAAAGACTTTATTTTTTATGTACAAAATGCATGATTTCAATTGATGCCTTTTTATTTAAAGTAGAATATAGGTTTGTAACCTATTGCTTATGTAGTTGAGGTGGAAAACAAGATGTCCTTTTCTGTATTTGATTATATAACCACTTTCTGTTTAATTTCATAGAAAAATTCTTGCACCACTTATAACACGTCATGGCAAACTGTGGTCTAACTTCTGGGGTGCACTCACTCCTGATGGTTTCTATGCCCGATCTGAAGATTATGTGGATATTGTTCAAGGCAAAAGAGTGTGAGTATGATGTCAGACAGCCATGGGAAGCATACATTATGTATATTTTAGGTATTTCATCCATCTTCTGAACTGAGAAGTATTTAGCATCTACTCTTTGGAGCAAATTAACTAAAGGGCGAATTTTCGCCAGCAAAGGATCCGCCACACTTTGCGCCACTTTGCCAGGTGTAAATTTGTTACCAATATGCTAATTCACTAAAACACTGGTGAATTTTTGCTAACGTTAATTCATCAGCACGATAATTTCATAGCGAACATTCAATAGCGTTCATTATTATTAGAGATGGTGCAAATGCTTGAACTGGCCACTTATTATTTCAATTGTCCAAGGAAGCAAAATAAAGACAAAATAGATCCTCTAATGCCCTAGACAAACACCCTAAACCAAATGTGGCATGCCCCTCAAATGGTTGGAAAAAAATGTTAACAAAAACAGCTTTACCGGGACTTACATTTCACTGGCAAATCAGTGCACAGGAAACTGAAAATACTGGCCCTGAGCTCTGGGCACTGCAGTTTTCTTTTCTTTTTTTTTTAACATATAGGGGCCCTGCCCTAGCCAAATTTCTTTCTTAATAACTTGTAGGGGCCCTGCCCTGGCCAAATATTTTTTTTTAATAACTTGTAGGGGCCCTGGCCAAATGTTTTTTTTAAATTGCTTGTAGGGGCCCTGCCCTGGCCAAATGTTTTTTTTTTAATTACAGGTTCCATTATCCGGAAACCCATTATCCAGAAAGTTCGGAATTAAGGAAAGGTCGTCTCCCATAGACTCCATTGTAATCAAATAATCCAAATTTTTAATAAAGATTTCCTTTTTCTCTTTAATAATAAAACAGTGCCTTCTACTTGATATAATTAATCCTTATTGGAAGCAAAACCAACCTATTGGGTTTAATTAATGTTTACATGATTTTCTAGTAGTCTTAAGGTATGAAGATCCAAATAACAGAAAGACCTATTATACGGAAAACCCCAGGTCCCGAGCATTATAGATAACAGGTCCCATACCTGTACTTGTAGGGGCCCTGGCCACTTATGCTTTTTTTTAATAACTTGTAGGGGACCTGCCCTGGCCAAATATATATTTTTTTTTAAAATTTAGGGGCCCTGCCCTGGCCAATTGTTTTTTTAATTGCATGTAGGTGCCCTGCCCTGGCAAAATGTTTTTTTTTTAATAATTGTAGGGGCCCTGGCCACTAGTGTTTTTTTCTTAAACTTGTAGGGGTCCTTGGCCACCATTTTTTTAAATTTAATGTGTAGTTGTCCCTGGCCATCAAAACTTGTAGGGGGGCCCTGGATACCAAAATTCTTTTTTTAACTTTTAGGGGGGCACTTAATGTTTTAATGCTTGTGTCTTGTTTGGCTTTCATACTGATGGCTAAGGGAGGGGTGGTGAGGGAGGCCAAGAAAATTTTGCTATGCGGGGCCCCGTGATTTCTGATGGCAGTCCTGCCCACATCCAGTGGCGTAACTAGATATTTCTGGGCCCCACAACAGATTATTTTTCAGGTCCCAAGGTTGGCCAGTTTTACCAGTATTTATTTAAATTGTATATGAATTATGACCACATGGGGCCCCTATACCTCCTGGGCCCCCTGCTTCCTCTATAGTTACACCCATGCCCACATCTCATTAATCCCTGAAAGGAAATCTTCCAGCAGCACTCCGAAAATGTGATTTGTGCAGCACGACTCTATATTCTCATGATCACATCTCATCTGGCAGACTTTGTTTATTGCATTAGAGAATGATCAAACTAAAATATCCCCTTTTCCCCCCACAGAGGTCTATGGAACATGCCTTATGTAGCCCATGTGTATTTGATAAAAGGCGAAACTCTCAGGTCAGAAATGAAGGAAAGAAACCAATTTGCTCTGGACAGATTAGATCCTGACATGGCACTTTGCAGAAATGCCAGGGAAATGGTAAGGTTTAATATTAGAATTTGGATAACTTTTTCCTCTAGTTTTGCTTTTTGTTTTTATTGTAAAAGTAAAGTGCTAGCCACTTTATTTATTTTTTTCCTCTTTATTACTGTGCAGCTGTACTGTAGAAGATGACATTCACAGTGCACTCATTTTCCAAACAAATCACCCTCTCGGGTATACTGCTGTGGAATCAGGAGAGAACTTTCTGTTTGAAAGTATCCCAGCTGCATGTTTCCTTGTCATGTATATGAAGGCGGAGGATGAAGGCGGAGGCTTTGTGCTTCCCCACTTACATTAGCAATGATATACAGTATCTGTTAGTTATTGTGATTTTCTTATTTACCAGGACTAGTGATGGGCGAATTTATTAGCCAGGTGCAAATTCGCCGTGAATAAATTTGCAGCAAAAAATTCACCGGCGTCAACAAAATAATTTGATGCCGGCGACAGTTAAACTTTAATTGACTTTAATGTGTGTCAGTTGTTGTTGGCGTCAAAATTGTCGCCGGTGTCCAAAATCCTGTTTCGCAAATTTTTCACCCGTTTTGCGAATTTCACAGAAAATTCGGGACAAATTTGCCCATCACCACCCAGGACCCTATATAATTTTTCAGCCTGTCTAAATGCCATATGTTTTTTTACTTTCAGTTTACAATTTGCTCCCTGCAGCCCTGAGCAGAGAAATACAGCATTGTCAAACTTTATTGAATATTGGGCCAGCTTCAATTTCAGGAGAAATTATTTCTCCCAATTCTATATCAGATTCGCCCATAGATTTCATTTGAGTTAAATCATATCTTAGTGACAACTTTATGACATTTTCACATGGGAAATGTATCACTTATTATTACAGGGTCCACATTCAATTAAAAATGAGCAAACAGGACAGAATATGATTCCCCTTACTTGGGATATGCAGTGTAGTCCCTTTACTCCAATGTGTTTATATGATCTTCAATAAACGTTTGTATAAACGCACTTGAATGAATGACTATTGGAAAGGTTCCTGAAAAGCAGACTTTCACTGTATAGTCTAAATAATTATAGCCAACAGAAAATAAAATAAAGCACTTTACTGAAATGTATATAATAAATTGGCATCTGGCTGAAGGGAAAGTAACAAACCCCCACTGCTGTCTCAACTTTACTTGAATAGGACAACGCTGGCAGTTGCATAAATGAAAATGCTCATGATAGTACGGGTGCTTTTCAGCCCTTAACAAGCATATAGTAATTTTTGGCATAAAAGTCTCAATTTAGCACTGTCACACATGTCCTGTCCAATTGAATGGGAAGAGGTACTTGGATCTTTGGGTATTTCTTCTCCATCTAAATATGCTGGTGGAGAATTTCGCCCTTGACTTTTCCTTTCTTATTTATTTCCTTAACATCTTTGTTCATGAGTGCACGTTTATATGGCAGTCGCTTCTTCTATCTTCTTGTGCTGCTCTTTGCATCCATATTTTGCTTAAATATGTTTTATAAAGCCTGCAGTCAAGGGGTAACTGTTTTTTTCTCTTTTGCTCATTTTCATTTCTTTAATTTATGCAGGCATTTTGGCCCACATCATAGCCTCACTAAATATAAGGCAAGGCAGGCCATGCTCTTCCACCTTAGCTATGCTTTGAAGCTGCATGTTGTCCATACAGACCTGCTGAAGCTTCTCAGCCTAAATGATAAGCTGATATTTTTGAATATGTATTTTCATGTCTCCACAGTCAATCTAGTCAAAATTAGAGAGAAAAGAGACGATATTCAAGTCCACTTACTTGATGCTTCTTCATTTTAGAATTTACAGAGAGAAAAAGACTCCCCATCTCCGGCAACTTTCCATATGTTCAGCCCCCCAAAGGTTTATATGATTTTTTAAATTCCTTTTCATAAACCTTTCACTATACTTTCTTCTGTTTTCACATTTAGACATCATAAAGCTGTCTGGCCTATATTCACAAATGGACACATTTTACAACTCAGAAAATAACGTTGATGATAGTTTATGTGTTTATATATAGTTCTTTTAATTTTATTGACTTCTTGATGGATGGCCATTTTTTTCACACACTTTTCCCTCTGAATATAAGTTTCTAATAGGGAATTTAGAATTACACAGGATTTTTTTCTTGTAGTCTTCAGAAAATTGCATGCACAGTTTGATTTATCCAAAACATTGCATTATTTCATATAAGTGTACGAATTTCTATTGAAGTAGTACATTAAGGTATGCAGAGGTGAAGACTTGGGTATTAATAGTCGAAGATCAGAAAGGCCAAAATTAACTGAGCAAGGCATTTGTTATATGCGTCTGACTGATGAAAGGATGCTGTGAAACATAGGGGTGACCGTTATCTTTAATGACCGCAAAACCTGTGCCAAAGAAATTCCACCTAATGGCTACATCTTACCAATATGTGACTCCAAAAAGAACAAAAAAAACATTAAAGCTTAACAAAGAAGTAGGGAAGAAATGTTGAACATTGTGTTTTGAGCTTCTGTACCAGCCCAAGGCAACCACAGCCCTTCAGCAGGGAAGATATGTGCCCCCAAAAATGCTTCTATTTTGCTCCCCATTTTCTTTTCTGCTCATTCATTGGGCATTCTCTGGGCTATTGTGACTTACCTGAGTTTAGGGACCTACTTAAAATATGTTGTATATATAGAATATAAATGTGACAATACCAGGGAGATTAGTAATTAATTCCGATTGTTATTACATGGCAGCTCAGAAACAATTGTGATTTGCATCAGAATTCAATATTCATCCAAGTACTATCACCTATGACATATTAATGATGATTTGCAATGACAGCAAAGCTTGCTTCTTAACAGCTGCCCAGAGCACACTGATGGGTCGACAAAAAGCCCTACTCGCTCATCTCTGACATCACTAAAGAGGGGCAGGTGTGCACCTATAAATAGATGGTGTAAGAGGTGAAATCCAGCAGAGTAAGGTAGCGGGCAGGGAAAGTGGACAGTAGAGCTCAACCCAAACCTGGCTACGACCAGGATACCAGGAGAAAATTGGGCCAGAACCTGCCAGACCCTTGGGTAATAAAAAAAAAAAGGTATTGGATGGTTTCAGGCTGGTCTGCACAACACTTTCTGAAAGCCTGTATCATTACTGTTATTTTGAAACTTGAGGCTGGTGCAGTAAGTTCAGTAAATAACATACAACTTTTCTACCCATATATGGTTTTAGGATTTGATTCTCCTTTAATTCAGCATCTTCCTAGAAACTATTCCAGAATGAAGTTATAAGTAGAGAAAAATCCCTTGAATGACAACTAGGAAAAAGAGGGAAACTCATCAAACTTCAGTAGTTTAATCAGCTTTCTTACATGGTTCATGAACATTTGTCTTTGGCTGCCTATGCTAGTTTTTACAAAGCCAATTAGAATGTTAAGATAAGTGTACAACACAGGCAACAGAATTAAGAGAAGGAGCCAAGCTGACATGTTTTTTAAAAGTGGGATAGTTTCCAGCTGGAATCCTGAAGCCAAACAGAAACTCTGTGGACTGCATAATTATAATGCTGCTTGTTGTTTCCTATACTCTATATTTTGTTTGAAATTGAACAAAATGAGTAAGTTCTACTGCCCAGGAAAAGTCTTCTGTTCACTGTAAAGAAAAGACATCAAGGCAGTTGAACGGGCAATTATGACTGTGTGGGCAGGTTGGGGTTAGCCACATCTTTATTCCACTGTCTCAGTTTAACTCCATAATCAACATGCTGGCAAATTAATTATTCATCACCATTAATTAAAGTTACCATCCCTGATTAAATTACTGTTTGCTTTTTATGTATAAAAGTCGGATGTATATATAAAAAACATTTTGACAAAGAAAGATTTGGTCTGAGAATAATAATTTTCCAGCGGGCCCCAGATTCTTCATAACAATTCAGCTTTTCTTATTCATTTCTGCCTTCCAAATATCTACCAATTTAACATGAGTTTCTTACTTTTCTACTCAGCAGTGTTTTGTATAAGTAATAAAATAGGTTTTAATGCGTCTTTTATAACATATACCCCAATTGTCCTAATTTAACTAAGACAGCCCGGATTGCAGATTTCAGAGGGGTCTGGCTTTCTATGAGTTTATTGTGTGACCAGGCATATCTGTGGTGTGGAAAAATGTGCCAATATACAATTTCTAAAGGATGGGAGGTATATTATTATACTTTTCAAGATATATAGATTCAATATAATACCTATGTGTTTCCTTCCAGGTACAGTATAGTGCACAAGCTTCTCCTCTTGGATCATAATTTACCTTGTGCAAGTCCTTCACCCTCACAGACTTCTTCTTGTCTGAAATCCACTTACACAAAGTCTCATTTGTTTCTCTATATAAAGAGATTTTTTTTTCCATGATCTTTTTATTTTCCGGAATAATTATTTTCTCTATTGTGAGCTCTTGCACGTGACCCCTGTCTCCTTGGCCTCTCATCTAATACATGTCAAATTGTTTGCTGCAGGGTGTTTTCATGTACATAACAAACAGACATGATTTTGGAAGACTCATTTCAACCGCCAATTACAATACTACTCACTATAACAATGACCTCTGGCAAATATTTGAAAATCCCGTGGTATGTATGTAAGGAAATCTGTTATGTGAAGGATAGAATAGCTTCTGGTCATATGTCAGGTGTCTCATCTGTTTAGTGACTTGCATTTACATGTTTTATAAAACTTTCTTTGCTTATTATCCATAAAAACCACAAATCTTTCCCTTCCAGTAAAATGTATTATGTATTTTCTGTTTACTTTCCCTTAGTTCTTGTATGCTGCAAGGGTCATCATTTATTACCCTACTTTGTAACCCCAAAAAGTCATTGAGTTCTCAAATCAAATGAAACAATGAAAATCTTGGTGGCTAACATTTGTCCAATAGGCTTGCAAAAGTTTTTTTGTGCTAACAAAACATATTACAATCCCCCATGTGTTTTGATCATTTTTAGTTGTTTGTGACCAAAGTGAAATTTACTCTCCCCTGTTGGCCTGGTACTCCCTCCCAGGCCAAAGTTTTATTGATATTATGTGATGTTGACATTATTCTAGTTATGTCATTGTTAAATATATTTTTCAGGACTGGAGAGAAAAGTATATAAATGCAAACTACTCAAAGATCTTTACCCAAAACATTGTTGAGCAGGTAAGGATATTGTGTGTTTAATCTGTTTCCAACCTTTTATAACAAACCAAACTTTTGATGAGAATAAAAAAAAACAATTAATATAGCTAAAAAAACAAAACAATTTTACATTTAGAAATATCTGTTATAGCCAAACAATTTCTCACTGCTCGCAGCTGCCTTTCTCTGCTGACAGGTAGATAGAGTGTTGGAATGATGAGAACCAGAGCTGTAGGCAAGGTCAGAGTGTGCATGAACCTGATCTTTGAACTGTAGATAAAGTAATCTTTTAAGCAGGTATTCTAAAAAGAATAGGAGGGGAAAGATGGGAAGGGACACTGGAGGGTCCCAAGAGTGTACTACGTAATTTCCTGTGTAGAGTTATCCAATCTGACAGTGGAATTATCCTGGCAAGTGTATACTATGAAATACATGCCATGTTGGAAGTATAAGTATACCTGCCTGTGCCTGTGTATAGTGTGATAAGAAAAAAAAACAAGTTCTGTTTCCACTGCAACTCCCAGCACCCTGTGCTTTCTTATTTATCTAACAGTCATTGGATCACCAGTGTGGATAAACACCTCCTTTCATTGCAGACAGGCTAAGAAAGAGTTACATATATGACTTCATGTATTAGTGTGAGGACCCTATAAGCCCCACATTGGTTATTTATATAAATCAACCATTTACAGTAAATAGTGAAAATAGTTTTTTTTACACAGGGGATTCCAGGCATTTTGTGTCAGGCAGGGGTGAACTTCAGCCAATCCAGGATGGCAAATATCTTGGAAACATTTATTTAATGTCATTTTCTGGATATTTGTGTGTTAATACTACCCGTTAAAAAAATTTTTTTCGTTTTTTTTACTTGTATCCTTGCTCACAACTATGAAAAAGGTTTGCAATGTACAGTAAGAGTTTCTATTAAACAAAGAGGAAGAAATCTAACCTTGAGTGGTGTTAACAGGGACTATTTCTGTGCATAGAAAGAAGAGCTGGCACTTAAATAAATCAATACATTCTTCACCTTTCTAAACCTCAAATACAAGATTAGATTGGAAGAAGTGACTTACTAAATAAGGCTTCACCAAAGGATAATCCATTTCCAGCTGCAGCCCCATCTGAAATACCTAAAGTATTGGGCACTGTCCAACATCTTAGCTGCCAGGTGCAATTTGTTATAAAGAGAGCCAAGTGTGTACAACCTGCCTAGTGAATATATAGTATTTACAGTGCTCAGTGGCCTACTGAACTCTGTCCTTCCATCTTAAATTTAAGGCACAGAAGGTAAATCCGTCACCAAATGGTCTTTGCAAACTCTCATCTCCACTGTTTTAAAAAACCAACAGCATTTCTTGTGTACATTAAATCCACAAATAGTAAACTGATTTTTTCCCCCTAACCATTATTTCCTAATCATAAATATGCTCCTATATTGTTTCTATTTCTTTTTCAGCCATGTCCAGATGTATTCTGGTTTCCAGTGCTTTCAGAAAAGGCCTGTGAGGAACTTGTAGAAGAAATGGAGCACTTTGGTGAATGGTCTGGCAGCAGACATACAGTATGACATTTTTCTGTGATCAGTAGTTCTTGTCGGTGGTAGATGTTAGGGGCTGCTTTTGTAGCATTTTAACAACTAAAAGGATGACTATGAAGATTTTCATTCATCCAGGTCATGGTATATCTAGTATAGGTCAATCTAAAAACAACTGGACTACTCAGCAAGTCCAGTTGTTTTTTAGATTGACCTATACTAGATAACTAAAAGGATGCAAATAGATTTTGATCAGCATTTTCAAATGTCCCACCCTCTATTCCCTAGGTCTTAAGGTGGCCGATAAAAGCTGCTGACAGACCGAGTCGGCAGCTTATTGGCCCGTGTATGGGGGCCCCCGACGGGCTTCCCCGATCGAGATCTGGCCGAAAGTCGGCCAGATCTCGATCGGATGGGATTAAAAATCCCGTCGGATCGTGGCCGCATCTGTTCGTTGATGCGGTCCCGCGATCCGACCGCCCGTTTGCGAACGCTAGGATCCGATCGTTGGGCCCAGGGCCCACGATCGGATCAGCCCGATATTGCCCACCTCAAGGTGGGCATATCGGAGGGAGATCCGCTCGTTTGGCGACATCTATCCATGTATGGCCACCTTTACTCATCACAGATGGGTGGTAGTGGGTGAAAACTGCAGACTACTGGTCCAAAGTGACATTTTATAGAGACATAAAATGCTATTTTTGCCATAACTAGGGGAGTGGTTATACCTGTATACAATCCTGAGTCATTATAAAAGGTGATGCCATGTATAATGTATTCCAGAACCTTTTTTACTGGCCAAGGTGCAAAATTACAGAAATACTTAGAATACAAATATATTGGTTTCATGTACAGAACTGCTTTAGAGTTTCCTGGAATGCTATTATGCAAGTACTGAACTGACTGTGGTAGAATACTGAACTGTTCTAGAAGAATTGCCTCCGTTATGCCTCATTAACCAATGAAGGACAGGAAAATGTGCTTTGCTCTGTGCACTCCACAAGTTCCTATAATGGTTTTAAGCGGTTGTTTAATGTTTCGATGTTGTGAATGGGGAGGCCATGGAATGAATTTTACTTGATCCTGGCGTTCAGGAAACCAATTTTGAATTTTTTTTAGCAGTGTATGATAGCACTGGCACATAATTCTGTAAAATGGCATTATATACCATGGTCAGTATACAGGTATGGAATCCCTAATCCGGAAACCCGTTTTCTAGAGCATTACGAAAAAAGCTGTCTCCCATAGACTGAGACTCCATTATAATGTAATAATTCCAAATCTTTAAAAAGTATTCCTTGATCCAAACTCAATTATAATTATTCCTTATTGGAAGCAAAATCAGCCTATTGGGTTTATTTAGTTTTTAAATGATTTTCTAGTAGACATAAGGTATGAAGATCCAAATAAAGGAAAGATCTGTTATCCGGAAAATCCCAGGTCCTGAGCATTCTGGATAACAGATCCCATAGCTGTAAATATGTTATTGGAAAAAATAAACCAGCAAGAAAGCATTAGTTATCCCCGAGTTTATCAGTGGACAAAAGGCATTGTCCGTTGAATGCACGATTTAGATCTTAGATTTAGATTTTCTCCAAATGTAAGTGCAAGAAAACTAACCATATTGCTCTCTTCCATTGCTTGGGGGTTTAGATTTTAGAAACAATTCTCTGATAATATTTTAAATTATGATTTTGTAGTTAAGCGTGAGCTATAACTTGTTGGTTTCCTTATTTTGTAACCCACTCTAAATCTCCTATTCTAGTCCCATCATGACTCTTGCAAGATTAGTAAACCACAATTAAGCATTTAAAGTTGAATCTTTAGCAATTATGTTTGCATATAGAAGTGATGTTCATATATTTGTAGAATTAACGTCTTTTTTTAAAATTAGGATAAAAGAATTACTGGTGGATATGAGAATGTGCCGACTGATGATATCCACATGAATCAGATTGGTTTAGATCAGGAATGGCTCCATTTTATAAGGGAATACATTGCTCCCATTACGCTGAAAGTCTTCGCAGGCTATTACACAAAGGTATGGCAATATCTAACATTCATCTAATCGAGAAGCTCAGACACTTGAGATTGTTTATATAACTTAATAACAGGCTTCATATTGAATGACTACCTCTCTCTCTCAACTGGTCAACTGAAGTTTCGGCTAGCTCCCCAGCCTTTCTCAAAGTGAAAGGCTGAGGAGCTAGCCGAAACGTCAGTTGTTTTTTGTCAAATAAACACATTTTTTTACATTCGTAAGCTCTGTGAGTGCAAGCCTCTGTTGTGCCTGTATATATATATATATATATATATATACAGCTGTATGCTTATACTGGTAGCTACTCATATTATGCAGTGGGTTACAGAATAATTGTCCAGGGGTTGTTCATTAACACAAGTGCTAATTGTATTAACCAGTCAATCAGAAATAAGCTCTTATGAGCCTATTCAAGTTAGTCAATAGAAACAATACTTGAGAAGTTGCCAGATGAAGTTGCACAAATGTATTGAACTGCATATTTATATTTAATAATGACAGTTCTCTCAACCTCTCTCAAATAAATGATTAATGTTTGACATTCTTCTACTTATATTTTTAGGGGCATGCGATGTTGAATTTTGTTGTAAAATATACTCCAGATCGACAAGCATTTCTCCGTCCCCATCACGATGCATCAACCTTCACTATCAATATTGCACTTAACAAGAAAGATATAGATTTCCAGGTAGGATATGGTAACATCGTTTCATTAACATGTGAGTTGATACAAAACTAACAGATAATAGGTATAGGATCTGTTATATCGAAAACTATTATCCTGTACAATCTGAATTGCCATTTTTCTTATTCTAGCAAACAATGTTTAAATGGTTTGATCTTTCTCTATATTATGGCAGTACCTTAAGGTGAATCCATGTTGATGGCAAAACAAACCTAATCCTGAGCTTAAAGGAGAAGGAAACCCCCAGGGCGCTAAACCCCTCCCCCCCTCCCCTGTGCTGCCCCCCCTCCCTCCTCCCCCTGGCCTACCTGTCCCCCTGGGCAAATGCCCCTAACTTTTTACTCACCCCTCTGCGCAGGTCCTGTCCACGGAGTACGCAGTCGCCATCTTCTCCCACGCGCGTCTTCTTCCTGCTCTGATCGGCGTTTTCTGGCGCATGCGCAGTAGGAACAGGTACCGGTACGGCTCTACTGCGCATGCGCCGAATGTCACGAAGTTTTCCGATTTCACTTCGTGACATTCGGCGCATGCGCAGTAGAGCCGTACCGGTACCTGTTCCTACTGCGCATGCGCCAGAAAACGCCGATCAGAGCAGGAAGAAGACACGCGTGGGAGAAGATGGCGACTGCGTACTCCGTGGACAGGACCTGCGCAGAGGGGTGAGTAAAAAGTTAGGGGCATTTGCCCAGGGGGACAGGTAGGCCAGGGGGGAGGAGGGAGGGGGGGCAGCACAGGGGAGGGGGGGAGGGGTTTAGCGCCCTGGGGGTTTCCTTCTCCTTTAAGGCTCATGGTAGTATTCCTGGGCCTTCTTTCTACTTTAGTCAGTTGGATATTCTCCATACCATGTCTTAAACTACTTGGTGTGCAGATTTGTCTCTTTGCACCCATCTTACTGTAAAGCCACTTCTCTTAGTCTCCTATACATTGACCTTTGGCTAATACCTGTCCTTCTCCCTCTTTGTTTTTGCAGGGAGGTGGATGTAAGTTTGCTAGATATAACTGCTCAATTGAGTCTACAAGAAAAGGCTGGAGTTTTATGCACCCAGGACGTCTTACACACTTACACGAAGGTCTTCCTGTCACCAATGGAACTAGATATATAGCAGTCTCATTCATTGATCCATAAAAAAAAAAAAAAAAAAAAAAAGCAAGATGCCAAATTCTTACTTTGTAGCAACTCTTCTCAAGAGTTTTCTATATTTTTTGATAAGCGATTTGTTATAATTTATAGAACTTCTTAAAAACAGAAAATTTGCTACTGTGTAATTATAAAAAAACATGTACTGACCACAAGTGGAAATTTATTTATTTTTTTAAAATTTGTGATGGAAATTCAGCTGCCTCTAATTTCACATTTTTAAAACGTGTAAGCTTTTGACTTATGGAATCTATCATCTCCTATCATATTGTCTTAATCATAAGTCTGCCTTTGAAACCAGACCCCTTGTGTCAGAAGGTGCCACAGGAACCCTTCTGAACTGCTGATTAAGTAGTTTGCGAAATAACCTCTTTAACTCCATCTAGAGCCAAGCACTGTAATGTGACCGCACCTAGCGGGCTGAAGCCTCACAATTCACTTGACTGCACAGCTGCTGTATCTTAGTACCATAAAATCAACAGCATGAATATCGTGGGTTTATATCAGTTACTTTTATTGTGTGCCAAGGGAAACTTTTGCCAAGAGGCAAGGTGAAGACCAGCAGTGGCAAAAAGCTGTCATTGGTATCTTTAACGAAGAGCAGAAGTCTCCCCAAGTGTTATGTATTGCTCTATTCCAAAGACTAAGCATCAAGATATGTTTAACTGCCTACCAAAGTGAAGTGCCTTAATAAGAAAATAGTGTAATTACTCTATACACAAAGTGATTCCCGTAATTCCAAGTACACTTGGGAACATGTAATGGCCAAGAATGGCTAATGCTTGCACATTTTAAAAACGTGTTCTATGATAAGTACATTTAATGAACATGTCACATTACTTGAATTGTGTTGTGGAAACGCTGTTTCTGCTTTCTTAGGTTTTTTTTTAATGGTGATATCATTTTAAGTCAGTTTTCTACAGTGTCTATGATATGATTTGCATATGTGCAGTTCTTCGTATCTCTTTGTTGTACTTGAACAAATCTTGGGTCCTGAAAAGTAGACAATGTAAAAAACTTGTGATAAATAATTTAAATAAATGCATTGTCAGTGTGTTTTTGAGAGGTGTAATATCAGTATGTTGTACTGGGTTACAGAGCCAGGCCAGGGCAGCCAGGCCCATTCCAGACCCTTCTCCGTGTGCATACGAATAAGCATATGCATGTGGGTGACATTACGAGGATGGGCATCAGCATTCGGCAGCTACTTGCCATAGGGGGGAGATAACAGCAGACTAAGGGTAGGCAGAAAGAAGAGGTATGTGCCGGCACCCCTAAACTGTTGCATCCTAAGCACATGCCTTTTCTGGCTACCCCTAGTTCTGCTAGGTTAATTGTAACATAAAAATACATGCAGTGATTGACTGCACAGTATAGTGTATATGAGCTTATACTTAAATAAGACCCGAAAAGCAAAGTGTATTTTATAAATAGAGGTGCAGATTTTACATGGATGTCCAACTTTTGTGAAATTTAGAAGTCATTCATTAACAAGTTCAAAATACTACTACTGAACACATTAGAGGAGTAGACATCAATTGCATTATCTTTTAAGACCTAGCTAAAATGTGACAAGAAGCCTCTATTTATAGTTGGCTTTAAAGGCTAGAGCTGGGGTTGTAGCACAGTAGGGGTTTGGAAATTGTAGCTCAAGACTGCGTTGTGTTAGAATGTGGGCATAGCTCTTTACAATCAATTGATGAATAAGCCCCATAGAAATTACAACCCTGAGCAACCTCATTGGATCTTTAGGTGATGGCATTCCAGCTATAAAACGACAACACCCATCTGCTCTACATGATGAACTCTCATGATCTGTGAATCTTGTCTAGCTATTGACAAGTTACTTGGTTAATACAAGGATACATTTTAACCACTAACTTTGAGACTACACGTTCTATTCCCAGGTTCATGATGTATACTCCATACCAGTAGTGTACTCTCTTTCCCCCTCTTTCTTGCGCTTACTCTTCTTTCTTCCTTTATAACTATTATCTTTCCTATAACTCTTTTTGACTGTTATAATATATGGTTGCTTTTATTACAATCACTGTCTGTCAGCATATTCTGCCACAACCACCTCAATCAGACATAGGAGGCATGATATTTTAAGGGGCAACCTCTACCATCCAAGTATAGAAAAAATGCCCTTCTTTGCCGAGTGACTTTTGCCCCCATTTACTGTGATATTGTGTAACGCTTATACAACTGCTATTGATATGGACGTTTTGTTCTGACATGGACTGTTATTTTTATTGATAATTTCAAACCATTAAAAGTCAAATATAAAAAATACCCAATATGTGCCTTTGGAAGTGTAGCGCTATAGTAAATTGAGTGCACCTTACTCTACTATAGGCTTCACTCCTAGTACATATGCTCCGGATGAGACCTTAAATCTTAGGGAGTGAGCCTTCGCATCGAGGTGGAAGCAGGGTGGAGTGCAACTGTAACTGTAATCAGGGTGCAAAGAATTGGGCGCCAGTGGTTCTTATAACTTAACCAAATAACAGATTTATTGAGCACAGTATACAATCCTCAGTGGAGTGTACATAGGTCAGAACATTTCAGGTTCATACAATACATTGACTAGGCAGTACTCACAACACCTTTGGTCAGTATGATTCTCCTCAGAGATAGGAACAATACATGCAGCTTTGAGGAGGTACAACCAGTTTTCAGCCTTTTCCCTAAGTGGAACCTGAGGGGAATCTATCTACCCTAGGTCTGTACACTTAGTCTCTACTTCTGGGCAATGAGTACCCTGGGATCTTAATCCTACTACAATCCTCGTAGGAGCCTCAGACTGCTCAGCTAAATAAACTGACTGACTATCACTCCTAGAGTGATCTATAAGTGTGAGTAGCCTATTCTTACTAGACCTGACCTGTCTAGGTTCCACTCGAGCTCTGCCTCCTGCACAGGCTAGAGCCAGCACAAGATGGACCCTGATAATCTGGCTTCAGAGCCTTTTATACTCTATCACAGTGCCATCTGCTGGTCACTGTGGGAAACAACAAGAGTCAACAGTACCCCTCCCAACTGTATTTTAGGACCCAATTAGGTGTCCATAACATGGAGGAACTGCCTGCACAAAATACTAGGGATGGCTATTTACACATCCCTATAGAAGCAAAAATATCCTTTTTACAAAGGGTATCATACATAAACAGTTGGTGAAACTTATTGAGGAAGCAGGCTTATATGAGGGAGCAGGCTATTTTGTGTCCTGAGCCTAAATATTAGGGATGTAGCGAACGTCGGAAAAAAAGTTCGCGAACATATTCGCGAACTTGCGCAAAAATGCGAGCGGTTCGCGAACGGTTCGCGAACCCCATAGACTTCAATGGGAAGGCGAACTTTAACATCTAGAAAAGACATTTCTGGCCAGAAAAATGATTTTAAAGTTGTTTAAAGGGTGCAACGACCTGGACAGTGGCATGCCAGAGGGGGATCAAGGGCAAAAATGTATCTGAAAAATCTGCCTGTGTGTGCTTGGAAGAGATAGTGTAGGGGGAGAGCTGTTAGTGATTTCAGGGACAGATGATAGTAAGTTTGCTGGCTAGTAATCTGCTTGATACTGCTCTGTATTGGAGGGACAGAAGTCTGCAGGGATTTGAGGGACATTTTAGCTTAGGTAGCTTTGCTGGCTAGTAATCTACTGTTCTCTTTAAACAACTGCCATACGTTGACCTTGTAGGCATTGTTTGCCCAGTTTTTTGGACGCAGCCACTGAAGCACAGTTGCCATAAAAAATATGCCATATAAATGCTGAAAATAGTAATTTTTCGCCATACGTTGACCTTGTAGACATTGTTTGCCCAGTTTTTTTGGTTGCAGCCACTGAAGCACAGTTGCCAGAAAAAATATGCCATATAAATGCTGAAAATAGTCATTTTTTGCCATACGTTGACCTTGTAGGCATTGTTTGCCCAGTTTTTTTGGTCGCAGCCACTGAAGCACAGTTGCCAGAAAAAATATGCCATATAAATGCTGAAAATAGTAATTTTTTGCCATATACGTTGAGTCAACGTATGGCAAAAAATGACTATTTTCAGCATTTATATGGCATATTTTTTCTGGCCTCTGTGCTTCAGTGGCTGCGGCCAAAAAAACTGGGCAAACAATGCCTACAAGGTCAACGTCGTTGACCTTGTAGGCATTGTTTGCCCAGTTTTTTTGGCCGCAGCCACTGAAGCACAGAGGCCAGAAAAAATATGCCATATAAATGCTGAAAATAGTCATTTTTTTGGTCGCAGCCACTGAAGCACAGTTGCCAGAAAAATTATGCCATATAAATGCTGAAAATATGCATTTTTTTGGTTGCAGCCACTGAAGCACAGAGGCCAGAAAAATTATGCCATATAAATGCAGAAAATATGCATTTTTTTGGTCGCAGCCACTGAAGCACAGTTGCCAGAAAAATTATGCCATATAAATGCTGAAAATATAAATTTTTTTGGTTGCAGCCACTGAAGCACAGAGGCCAGAAAAATTATGCCATATAAATGCTGAAAATATGCATTTTTTTGGTCGCAGCCACTGAAGCACAGTTGCCAGAAAAATTATGCCATATAAATGCTGAAAATATGCATTTTTTTGGTTGCAGCCACTGAAGCACAGAGGCCAGAAAAATTATGCCATATAAATGCAGAAAATATGCATTTTTTTGGACGCAGCCACTGAAGCACAGTTGCCAGAAAAAATATGCCATATAAATGCTGAAAATAGTCATTTTTTGCCATACGTTGACCTTGTAGACATTGTTTGCCCAGTTTTTTTGGTTGCAGCCACTGAAGCACAGAGGCCAGAAAAAATTAAACCAGTAGGGTTTGCACCCTAGTTTGTAACGGTGGCGGAGGGAGGAGGAGGACGCTAAAGGACAGCTGTGTGTGGAGTCATGAGGCTTGAAGAGAAGGACAGCTGCATAGAAGTCAGAACAAGTCTTCCGGCGTGCAGTAACCCTCCGAGATCCACCCCTCATTCATTTTAATAAAGGTCAGGTAATCGACACTTTTGTGACCTAGGCGAGTTCTCTTCTCAGTTACAATCCCTCCTGCTGCACTGAAGGTCCTTTCTGAGAGCACACTTGAGGCTGGGCAAGACAAGAGGTTCATGGCAAATTGTGACAGCTCTGGCCACAGATCAAGCCTGCGCACCCAGTAGTCCAGGGGTTCATCGCTCCTCAGAGTGTCGATATCTGCAGTTAATGCCAGGTAGTCCGCTACCTGCCGGTCGAGGCGTTCTTTGAGGGTGGATCCAGAAGGGTTGTGGCGCTGCCTTGGACAGAAAAACATTTGCATGTCTGACGTTACAGACTGGCCAAAGGGCTTTGTCCTTGCAGGTGTGCTCGTGGCAGGATTACTGGCACCTCTGCCCCTGGAATGTTGATGAGTTCCTGAAGTGACATCACCCTTAAAAGCATTGTACAACATGTTTTGTAGGCTGGTTTGTAAATGCCGCATCTTTTCGGACTTGTGGTATGTTGGTAACATTTCTGACACTTTATGCTTGTACCGAGGGTCTAGTAGCGTTGCGACCCAGTACAGGTCCTTCTCCTTAAGCCTCTTGATACGGGGGTCCTTCAACAGGCATGACAGCATGAAAGACCCCATTCTCACAAGGTTGGATGCAGAGGTATCCATCTCCGCTTCCTCATTATCAAGGACTGCATCATCCACGGTCTCCTCCCCCCAGCCACGTACAAGACCAGGGGTCCCCAAAAGGTCACCACTAGCCCCCTGGGAAGCCTGCTCCTGTTGGTCCTCCTCCTCCTCCTCCACAAAGCCACCTTCCTCCTCTGACTCCACTTCTGGCACCTCTCCCTGCGTTGCAGCAGGTGCCTGGGTTCGTTCTGGTGATTCCGACCAGAAATCGTGCGCTTCCAGCTCCTCGTCACGCTGGTCTACAGCCTCATCTGTCACTCGTCGCACGGCACGCTCCAGGAAGAAAGCGAAGGGTATTAGGTCGCTGATGGTGCCTTCGGTGCGACTGACCATATTTGTCACCTCTTCAAAAGGTCGCATGAGCCTGCAGGCATCGCGCATAAGCACCCAGTAACGGGGGAAAAAAATCCCCAGCTGTGCAGATCCAGTCCTACCACCCAGTTCAAAAAGGTACTCGTTGACGGCCCTTTGTTGTTGCAGCAGACGTTCCAACATAAGGAGCGTTGAATTCCAGCGAGTCTGGCTGTCAGAAATCAAACGCCTGACTGGCATGTTGTAGCGCTGCTGAATGTCAGCAAGGCGTGCCATGGCTGTGTAGGAACGTCTGAAATGGGCCGACACCTTTCTGGACTGGGTGAGAACGTCCTGGAATCCTGGGTACTTGGAGACAAAACGTTGGACTATTAAATTTAACACATGTGCCATGCAGGGCACATGTGTTAAATTGCCTAGTCTCAACGCTGCCAACAGATTGCTTCCATTGTCACACACCACTTTTCCGATCTGCAGTTGGTGTGGGGTCAGCCACCGATCGGCCTGTGACTGCAGAGATGACAGGAGTACAGATCCGGTATGGTTTTTGCTTTCCAGGCACGTCATCCCCAAGACAGCGTGACAACGGCGTACCTGGCACGTCGAATAGCCTAGGGGGAGCTGGGGGTGCACAGGTGTGGAGGAGGAGAAGGAGGACCCAGCAGCAGAGTAAGAAGAAGAAGAAGACGAGGTAGAGAGCGATGGAGGAGTAGAGGTGGTGGCAGAACCGCGTGCAATCCGTGGCGGTGACACCAACTCCACTGTTGTTGTTGAGCTACCCATTCCCTGCTTCCCAGCCATTACCAAGTTCACCCAGTGGGCAGTGTAGGTGACATACCTGCCCTGACCATGCTTGGAGGACCATGTGTCAGTAGTCATATGGACCTTTGGCCCAACACTAAGTGACAGAGATGCGGTAACTTGGCTCTGCACATGTTGGTACAGGTGTGGTATTCCCATTTTAGAAAAAAAATTGCGGCTGGGTACCTTCCACTGCGGTGTCCCAATTGCTACAAATTTGCGGAAGGCCTCAGAGTCCACCAGCTGGTATGGTAAAAGCTGGCGGGCTAAGAGTGCAGACAAGCCAGCTGTCAGACGCCGGGCAAGGGGGTGACAGTCAGACATTGGCTTCTTACGCTCAAACATGGCCTTCACAGAAACTTGGCTGGTGGCAGATGACTGGGAATGGGAACAGGTGGTCAAGGTGGAAGGCGGAGTGGAGGGTGGTTCAGACGGGTCAAGGAGAGCAGAGGTAGAGCAGTAAGATGCTGGACCAGAAGGAGTGTGGCTTTTAGTTTGCCTGTTGCCTTTGAGGTGTTGCTCCCAAAGTGCTTTGTGCTTGCCGCTCATGTGCCTTCGCATAGAAGTTGTACCTATGTGGCTGTTGGGCTTACCAAGGCTCAGTTTCTGACTGCACTCATTGCAAATTACAATGCTTTTGTCAGAGGCACACACATTAAAAAAATCCCACACTGCTGACTTTTTGGAAGTGTGCGATCTGGCGGTAACAGTAGAAGTTGGCGGCATTGGCGGCAATGGCGGGTGCGTTGGCCGGCTGACCACAGGTGCCGATACATGTTGTTGCCCTACTGATCCCTGCGGGCTGTCCTCCCTGCTTCTTCTAAGTCTTATTCTCCTACTGCCTCTCTGACTCTCCGTCTCTCCATCTGAACTACCCTCCTCTTGCTCTCTTCTACTAGGCACCCACAAAACATCAATCTCCTCATCATCATTCTCCTCAGATGCATCAATTTCTTCTGACACATCACAGAAGGAAGCAGCAGCGGGGACCTCCTCCTCATCACTCATTATGTCCATCTCTATCGTGTTCTCTGCCAGAATTAAATCTGGTGTAAGGTCCTCATCTCCTTCATCTTCTTCTGGCAATAATGGTTGCGCATTACTCAGTTCAAGAAACTCATGGGAAAATAACTCCTCTGACCCCAGTGAAGAAGGGGCACCGGTGGTGGAGGAAGTGTTACGTGGGGTGGCCATAGCAGTGGAGGATGAGGAGGATGTTGTGGTAAAGTTAGAAACGGTAGAGGATGGGGTGTGCTGTGTAAGCCAGTCAACTACCTCTTCAGCATTTTGGGAGTTCAGGGTCATTGGCTTTTTAAAACTGGGCAATTTGCTAGGGCCACAGGATTGCATAGCAGCACGGCCCCTAGCACGGCCTCTGCGTGGCGGCCTGCCTTTGCCTGGCATTATTTTTAAAAAAACAACAACAACAACAAAAACTCAGTTGGTTTTTCTGGAAACGATAATACACACAGCTAGATGGCGGGTTGAAGAAAACAGTGTGCAAATAATGCCTACAAGGTCAACGTATACACTACTACAGCGGTGGATACGGATTACGTAAAATATATGAATGCTGCTTGAAAAAAAGTAACTCAAGTGGTTTTTCTAGAGACGTTAATATTATCAATATTTAGACAAAATGTGAACAAGCTCACACAGCTAGATGGCGGGTTGAAGAAAACACTGTGCAAATAATGCCTACAAGGTCAACGTATACACTACTACAGCGGTGGATACGGATTACGTAAAATATATGAATGCTGCTTGAAAAAAGTCACTCCGGTGTTTTTTCTGGAGACGGTAATATTATGGATATTTAGACAGAATGTGAACAAGGTCACACAGCTAGATGGCGGGTTGAAGAAAACAGTGTGCAAATAATGCCTACAAGGTCAACGTATACACTACTACAGCGGTGGATACGGATTACGTAAAATATATTATGGCTGCTTGAAAAAAGTCACTCCGGTGTTTTTTCTGGAGACGGTAATATTATGGATATTTAGACAGAATGTGAACAAGGTCACACAGCTAGATGGCGGGTTGA
Organism: Xenopus laevis; assembly: GCF_017654675.1. NCBI lineage: Eukaryota > Metazoa > Chordata > Amphibia > Anura > Pipidae > Xenopus > Xenopus laevis. Next base: position 108,576,422 of record NC_054380.1, on the reverse strand, counting down.
AGAAAACAGTGTGCAAATAATGCCTACAAGGTCAACGTATACACTACTACAGCGGTGGATACGGATTACGTAAAATATATTATGGCTGCTTGAAAAAAGTCACTCCGGTGTTTTTTCTGGAGACGGTAATATTATGGATATTTAGACAGAATGTGAACAAGGTCACACAGCTAGATGGCGGGTTGAAGAAAACAGTGTGCAAATAATGCCTACAAGGTCAACGTATACACTACTACAGCGGTGGATACGGATTACGTAAAATATATTATGGCTGCTTGAAAAAAGTCACTCCGGTGTTTTTTCTGGAGACGGTAATATTATGGATATTTAGACAGAATGTGAACAAGGTCACACAGCTAGACGGCGGGTTGAAGAAAACAGTGTGCAAATAATGCCTACAAGGTCAACGTATACACTACTACAGCGGTGGATACGGATTACGTAAAATATATGAATGCTGCTTGAAAAAAAGTAACTCAAGTGGTTTTTCTAGAGACGATAATATTATCAATATTTAGACAAAATGTGAACAAGCTCACACAGCTAGATGGCGGGTTGAAGAAAACACTGTGCAAATAATGCCTACAAGGTCAACGTATACACTACTACAGCGGTGGATACGGATTACGTAAAATATATGAATGCTGCTTGAAAAAAGTCACTCCGGTGTTTTTTCTGGAGACGGTAATATTATGGATATTTAGACAGAATGTGAACAAGGTCACACAGCTAGATGGCGGGTTGAAGAAAACAGTGTGCAAATAATGCCTACAGGGCAAATAATGCCTAAAAGGTCAACTTATACACTACTACAGCGGTAGTAAAATAAAAAAAAGTAAAATAAAAAAAAAATGAATATTAAAAAAAAAAAATTAAAGTTGGTGCTGCTGAACTACTAGGAGCAGCAGATTAGCACACCAGTCCCACTCCCCAACACTGCTAGACTAATAGCACTGGGCTCTTATAGTAGTAGTAGTAGTAGTAGTAAAACAACAAAAAAATAAATAAAAGCAGTCCTTACAAGGACTACTGTTATTGCAGCAGTCAGCAGATGAGATCAGAAGCAGGACAGCTGCCCACTGCAGCTACATACAGAGCACTGCAGTAGAAGGTAGATTACTAGCCAGCAAAGCTACCTAAGCTTAAATGTCCCTCAAACCCCTGCAGACTTCTGTCCCTCCAATAACAGAGCAGTATCAAAACGATTACTAGCCAGCAAACTTTCAACTGTCCCTGAAATCACTAACAGGCAGCAGCTCTCTCCCTACACTATCTCTTCAGCACACACAGGCAGAGTGAAAAAACGCTGCAGGGCTTCGGTTTTTATAGGGAAGGGGAGTGGTCCAGGGGAGAGCTTCCTGATTGGCTGCCATGTACCTGCTGGTCTGGGGTGAGAGGGCAAAAAAAAGCGCCAACAATGGCGAACCCAAAATGGCGAACGTCGCGCGACGTTCGCGAACTTCCGGCGAGCGCGAACACCCGATGTTCGCGCGAACAAGTTCGCCGGCGAACAGTTCGCGACATCTCTACTAAATATACCATGTATTTTAATCACCAGACCCAGCTCACCGTTTATGAGCGGTGAAGAGAATTTTCATTGTTATGGAACTTCTGCCAAGTCCAGAATACAGTACACTTTCATTCACAATTGGAAATCTTCAGCAGTTCACTGACTGGAAAGTTGTGCCCTTGGGTGTCTGCTAGGGGCACCTACTGGGGCTGCAGAGTCAAGAAGAAATATTAAAACAGATAACAGTCTGTCCTTTAGCTATTTTATTTACTCAGTTAATGTTCTTAAAACAGGAAACTGCTGAAAACGGAACCGTGTCTGTGTGCATATTTATACAGCAGAATCAAAGAACCTTTCATAGATGGAGGATGGAATAATTAAATCTGCAGCTCCCACCATGTATTTGACATGCTGTTAATTAATGAAGGACTTTGATACTGTATGCTTCAACGAGTAGTGAGAATTTAGCACAACTACTCATGTATCTGCACGCATTTGGTTCGGGTTTCTCTTTTCATGTCTCCTCTGCACTGAAATGCTGTTGTTGCTTCAGTTTTTTGACACATATCACTGTGTATTTATTTTATGTTTAAACATCCCATTCTGCTGTTCCTTCATACTAAAAAATGGAAACTGTGACTTTTAACTTCTTTTTTTGCTGCCAAGAACCCTGCATTAAGGAATTCTTAGAAACTGGTCCTGGTGTTTTCTGGTAGAATCTGAAGAGCAGTTTATGTTATATTTAAAGGAAAACTATACCCCCCAAACAATGTAGGTCTCTATTAAAAGATACTGAGTAAAACAGCTCATGTGTAAAACCCTGCTTCATGTAAATGAACCGTTATCATAATAATATACTTTTTTAGTAGTATGTGCCATTGGGTAATCATAAATAGAAAATTGCCATTTTAAAAAATAAGGTCCGCCCCCTGAGATCGTAAGATTCACTGTGCACACAAACAAACCACATGTAAGGTCACATGAGCCAATTAACAGACAGAGTTCTGCCTTTTGCTTCCTCACTTCTTCCTGTTACAGTTAGTGTTGTAGTATTTCTGGTCAGGTGATCTCTGAGGCAGCACAGATAGAGTCACGAAATGGTGGTTCAAGGTAAGAGATGTAAAAGGGCAATATTTATGTAAATATATATTCCAGTTTGGTAATATTCTTTAATATGCCATTCAATTTGATATAAACTATCTGTTGCTTAAGTATTCATTTTGGGGGTATAGTTTTCCTTTAAGTTTGTTTGACACACTGCAGACATGGTGAGATGCAAAGAGCATTACACCATTTCAAACCATATGGCTTCTCTTCAAAGAACTCAGCATGGTCAGGGAGAGTTTAAATCCATGAAACAAGAAAATAATCTTTGCAACAAATGCCAAACATGTTAGTAACTAATAGTTATTGGGTCCTATAAAAAAATTCATTGTAGGACCCATGAAACTCTGGGAAGATGAACTTTTTTTACTATTATTTTTAAGAGCTCTGATAGAATAGGTGAATGGGCTAGAGAAGCAGCACATATAAGGGCAGGATTACACTTTTTAAATAGGATAAACAGATAGTATCCTTTCAAGGTCTCGGCTGGAGGGTTAACTCATCCTGAGATTAAAAATAAAATGTATGTTTAAACCCTAATTTATTGTTTACTCCAGTGTGATAACTAAGGTGATGTAGGTTTGTGGTATGTCTCTGTACAGGCTATGAGCAAACCTTTAGGCAATGGCAGATTTATATTTTTTCTTTACAGGCCATTGATAGTGACTTCAGTTATGTCTTGCTCCACTGCCCAGTTAATGCAAGGAATGTTGCTGCCTAGCAAAGACCAGTGGAGTTCTATGGGCAGCTGAAACGGCAAATTCATTTAGCACAGAAAAGTAAAACATGTGTAAAGCAATTAAAAAATTGGTCTCTCCACATTTCAATTACACAATTTGCTGGGAAGAATTAAAGAGATGAAAAAAAGGGGGAAAAGTGCAAACCAATCTGCCCTATCAGAAATATATAAATGAGCCCTACTATCTCTAGTTGTATGAAGGGATTCCAATCTTTATATATGTACACACAGGTATGGAATCCCTTTTCTTCAAACCTGTTATCCAGAAAGCTCTGAATTACAGGATTTGGCATCTCCCATAGAGCCCATTTTAAACTATTAATTCTAATTTTTATAAATAATTTCTATTTTGTAATAATAAAACAGTACCTTATACTTGAGCCAAACTAAGTTGCATGAATTCATTTTGGGGCAAACCAACCCTGTTGGTTTTATTTAATGTTTAAATGATTTGTAGTAGTCTTGGGGTATGAATTCCAAATCACTTGGAAAACCCCAAGTCCCAGGCATTCTGGATAGTAGATACTATGCTTATATGTTTATGACTTTACAGTATATTTTAATTTCCTGAATATATGTGATGTCATAAGCTGTATATTATCCACATAGCTTAGTACTGATTGACGATCTTGAGATCCCACTCTGTAAAGAGTCGAGAATGATACAGTCCAGCATCGTTACAGTAATTCAGCCTTATCCTACATATAAGTGAAACATTTCTTTGGAAATAGCAGAGCAACATCAGGTCACACTACATAAAACATCTGGTATCTGTTATCTGAAAAATATGATCTTTACATTATAGATTTCTATTATGTTGGATGTAGAAACAGACAATGTGTATTTTCTGTGTATTTTTACTTTAGTTTTTCTGATTGTAATCTTTAAAATCTGATGAGAGGTTTCAGTGCTAAATGTAGAAATGCTGGCCCAAGGACTAGAATTCTCTGCTATTCGGTGTTGAATCAAGAGAAAATATGGGTTTATCTACTTGAGGACAGTTACATAGTAACATAGTTAGATGGGGTTGAAAAAAGACCAAAGTCCAGCCTTGGATATTATGTCTGTCCAAGATATCATCAAAGCCCCACTTAAATGCATTAACTGAATCAGCCATCACAACATCAACCGTCATTGCATTCCACAATCTCACTGTGCATAACCACCTACACTGCTTTAAATGAAAGTTCTTTTCTTCGAGTTTGAAGGGGTGGCCTCTGGTGTAGTGATCCTCTTTATGGGTAAAAAGGTCCCCTGCTATTTGTCTATAATGTCCTCTAATGAACTTGTAAAGTGTAATCATGTCCCCTCTAAAGAATCTTTTTTTCCAGATAAAAAACCCCCAAAATTTACAGTCTGCCCTCATAATTTAAATCTTCCAGTTTAGTTGCACTTTGTCTCTACACTCTCTCAAACTCATTTATATCCCTCTTAAGGACTGGAGTCCAAAACTGTACTGCATACTCCAGATGAGGCCTTACCAGGGACCTATAAAGAGGCATAATTATGTTTTCATCCCTTGAGTTCATGCCCTTTTTTATGCAAGACAGAACATTATTTGCTTTAGTGGCCACAGAACGAATTAGACAACTTGTTATCCACAAAACCACCTAGATCCTTCTCAGTTAAGGAAACTCCCAACACATTGCCATTTAATGTATAACCTGCATTTATATTATTTTTGCCAAAGTGCATAACCTTGCATTTATCAACATTGAACCTTCTCAAAATCCCAGAGTCCCTGCTCATCTCATAGAAGGAAATTAAATTAGTCTGGCAAGATCTATTACGCATAAAATCATGCTGGCAAAAACTCATAGTATTATGATTTGCAATGAAGTCCAGTTTCTTATCCCTTAATACCCCTTTGAAAAGCTTTCCTACCACTGATGTCAGACTAACTGGCCTATAGTTTTGAGGCGGAGAACGGGATCCCTTTTTGAATGCAGCACCACATTAGCAATACGGTCTCTAGGCACCATGCCAGATCTCAATGAATCCGGTAAATTTTAGTAAAGAGGTTTGACAATAACAGAGCTAAGCTCTAACTACCCTGGGATAAATGCCATCCGGTCCCGGACCTTTGTTTATCTTAACATGTTCTAGTCTCTTTTGAATTTCCTCATGCATGAACCATGAACATTAGTTGTATTACTAGGATTGGGACTATTAATAAGGAAACCTTCATTAACTGGTTCCTCTTATGTGTAGACAGACGAAAAATAAGAGTTTGGAATCTCTGCTTTTTTTCTGTTCTCATCAACCAGCAGTCCCCCCCCCTTCTAATATTAAGGGTCCAACTCCTTCTTGCTTCATTTTTTTACTATTTACATATTTAAAAAATAATTTTGGATTCATTTTACTGCTTGCTGCAATATCCTTTTCCATATTGATTTTAGCTTGTCTGTCAAAGTTTACAAGTCTAAAACTAAGTGTTTTAGTTACTTCCTTATAGAGTTGTTTCTGCAACATAATGTCAAAGAAAACCATATTATGATCACTATTCCAGAAATGCTCACCCACACAAATGGTAGAGCTAAATTTGGAATTATGAATTATTACAAGATCCAAAAAGAGACTGATTCCTAGTTGAACAAGCTGTTATAAAAAGTTGTCAGTTGAAGTGCAAGCCGTCACGACTAAATAAGTTGTACCCCAAGGAAAAATCATCCCAGAGCTCTAGGAACCCAAACCCTTCCTTCCTACACCAAGACTTGAGCCACACATTTAGCTCCCTGTCTTCCTAAACTTGCACGTAGCACGGGCAGAATTTCCAAAAAAATTACAGTGGAAGAACTTCCCATAATCTTAGAATTTACATCCCTGAACTCAATCTTTAAAGTTGAATTTTCCTGTCTCTGGTGTTTCAGTCTTGCAGCTCAGTGATTCAGGAACTGCTGGTGAGCCCCAAGGTATTAGGGGCCCTAATGCAATTGCACCCCCTGCTTCCCTGGTAGTTCCTCTAATGTCCAATACACTGCTGTTTAGTGTATACCTCGCTTTTATATTATTTCTGCCAAAGTGCATAACCTTGTATTTAATAACATTTATTGATTGATAAAATGGAGTCTATTCGGAACTTTCTGGATAACGGGTCTCCTGATAAAGGGTCTTATTTTTGTGTGTATATATATATATATATATATATATATATATATATATATATATATATATATATATATATATATATATATTGTGTTCAGGTGAAAATACTCTGATGACAGTAAGAAGATGTATATGGCTGTTGCAGCCAGAAAGAGATGGTAGCAGTCCATTGAATGGGGAGCAAATTATAATTGAATTTCTTAATCTATTTAAACTGACTGCTTTATGAAAGTCCATTATTCCCAGCTCTCATGTGTTGTAACCTAGCAGCCCAGAGAATCCCAAAAGAAGAAATTAATTTACCAGTGTTAATATGGGAATAAACCCACACATTATTTTCTTGGGATATATGGTTTCTTAAGGGTCATCCGTCTCATGTATGATGGAAGGGAGGAAAGAAGAAAAATAATTTCTCTAATGAAAAGCATATGTTGCTAAGAAGTGAAGCATTGTGCACTGAAAAAGGAACACAGAATGGATTCAACTGGTTAATTTGTAAAAAAAGAAAATGCCATTTTTAGGGTCCAATTCTGAATATAGTTTTATGCAGAAATCTACTAACTAACAAAATTAATTGTAAATGAAAGACCTTAAAGGATAAGTAAACCTTAAGTGAATGTAAAATTGATGAGGGGGCTAGTCTAAGCACTTTTGCAAAGTACATTCATTATTTATTTATTTTTTAATTCCAAGATATTAAAGGATACATGTACTGTTATAAATGAATTTTGTTACAACAGCACCACCTAAAATATCCAATATACCAATTAGGGAGCGCTCCAACCCTACTACATCCCAAGCCCTTTGAGATAAACAGGCATAAATCATGCGACGCTCACCCTGTGAGTGAGTGGGTTCGGGTGCAGCTGCCCCAGACCCTTCGCTTAAAATTCAGTAAGCATTTGATGTTAACAGGTCACTCACTGCTCCACGTCTCTGGTCCGGGTGCAGCGCTCTAAACCCGCAGCTTGGGGAGACTTCACAGTGAACAGGATTTCCTTGGAGCGTGCACTTAACGGAACAGCAGACAGCGGAGTGATTAAAACATCTTTATTCACCAGACAATTCTAAGGAGGATTTTCCGGTGAATAAAGATGTTTTAATCACACCACTGTCTGCTGCTGCAAGGGACAACATCGCCACCTGCTAGTCATTTTCCCACCAGTCTGACCACCAAGTAGTCAAGGAAGTTGTCAGGAGAAAGAGGCTGCTCTGATGTTCTTCTGCTTAGAGAAAAAATTAGAAAACTTTCTCATATCTTTCCTAAGCAGAAGAACATCAGAGCAGCCTCTTTCTTTCTCCTGACAACTTCCTTGACTGGTGGGAAAATGACCAGCAGGTGGCACTGTTGTAACAAAATTCATTCATCTTAACAGTACACGTAACCTTTAATATCTTGAAATTACAAAAAAATAAATAATGAATGTACGTTGCAAAAGTGCATAGAATAACACCCTGATCAATTTTACATTCACTTATTTTTAAGGTTTCCTTTAACGTTTGCCCAGTGGTAATATTCTTCATGGCAGTGGTCAGTTTGATATTCACATTTTAAAGACATACTTATGCGCCATGCAAATAGCCAACTCGGTGTAGTTTACGGAATATGGAAAAGTAAAGTTTGCATTCCCTTCCATTGCTATAGAATCAATGACTCTGTGTCCTGTATTATTCTGCGCAGGGAGCATCATTTATCTATAATTACATATTAGCCATTTAATGAATGTAACCAAATTGTGCCATAATCTGAATGCAGAATGAATATTCTTTGGAAAGGTGTTAGTTAACAGCCGCAGTTAGTCACTGAATGTTTCATCATGAAATCACTTGACGTTGTTTTACTCTCACATGTACTGGAGCAAGAGATACAAGACTTCAGTACTTCCAGCTTCCACTAGAGGGCACTTTTGTATTTATAATCTGGTGAAAAAATGTTGCAGTGATGGCGAGGCTTTTCTCATTCTGAAATTAATGGATTGAAACAAATAAGCTAATTAAAATTCATTACAGACTACAGGTATTTAACAATGTGCCAATCAATATATATATATTCTCATCCTCATGTTTAGTATGTAGCAGTTTAATGTTGCAATTGTTTCCCATTTTGCAATTCTTCTGGAACAGAAGAGCTCACATTTACCTTAGGATCTGATGATTAGCAAAATATTTTATCCAGTTTTATGAGGATGCTATGAATAATTATGAAAATGCTGTCATTTTTGGGAAGCATTTAGAAGATGTTAAAGATTGTGTTCCTCAGATCAATGAACAAACCTTCAGCCTGTGGCTCCTAGCTGCTGGAGGATGCTGGGAGCTATATCTAAACCAACAGGCTGCACTTAAGGACAAGTTATACTAACTCTCACCAAGTACAGCAAGCTCCACAAACCTAACCTGCCTCTCATTACTCTATCTATTTCTCCTATTTTGTACCTGGCGGAGGTATCGGCCCTCAGGCTCCTAGGTGGCATTCACTTGTCCTCCTTCTCAGCCAAAGAAGAAGTGGCTCACTAAACTCCCCCTTATATAGCCTCTCCCAGGGCAGTGCCCTTTCCTGATGGCTGAACCAAAACTAGCAATAATTACCATAACACACTTTCCCACTCCTTACCCACTCACGTAGTCACACTATATAGACCAATATCTATATTAATTGTCTATACTAATATATAGACCAATATCTATACTAATTGAAGATTTTAGTATCACAGTAGCCTTGGATTTTATGCTTGTCCAAGAAATCATCCAAGCCACTCTTAAAGGCATTAACAGAATCAGCCAACACAGCATCACCCTGCACAGCATTCCGCAACCTCACTGTCTATGAAGAACCACCTTCATTTTCTTAAGACTAAAGTTGCTGGGGAAACAGTGACCCTAATAATCATGTAACAGTTTCAATTCCAGGTGCAGAATGAAAAGCTAAATACAAAACCGCTAACAATACGAACATTGCTAATTGTCTTAGAATACCTCTGTGTAAATCATACTAGAAACAAAACCACAGTTAACCTTGTTCCCAATGGCACTTTCTGTTCCGTTCCTCGCAGTAGAGGTCGACATGACAGAGAAAACAGATTGAATATAATAGGATAAATACCTGCAGTTACATTATTCTTCACTCCTACTGACTCTGAATTTGCTTATCGTGTTGGCTTATCTTTTAGGACACTTTATATAGTACAACATGTTACAGTGCAAGGCCGGTTCATATCTTACAATGGGGAGAATAGGGGGAGAGGTACAACATTATTTTGAGCCTGTTGAATATTATCTAAAGCAGCACCTTAAATTACTTCTGTTCACCAGCAAAAAAAAAAATCCTTTCTTGCCTTAACACAGAAACGTACAAATTCATCATGGGCAGTGAAAATACATATTTACAATTATATGCATCTATGAATGTATTTATTTATATACTGTAGAGCTACTAGCAGATAGCAGATAAGCTCCGTAGAACATAGTGTTATCCATTATCCACTATTTAACCTGTGCCAGTCTTTTTTCAATTTCCGCCATTGCTACATAGCAGCTTGTTTATATGAACTATAGTAGTGTTTCTGAAGCAAACAGGTAAATTTTACCAGTGCAGGGCAACACAACATTATATTTTTATTATTTTAAAACACTTTCATTTTTTGGTTTTACTGTTCCTTTATTAATGCCTACACAGAAGTGCTGTCTAATCTAACAATATAGAAGAGTTCTGCACAATAAACATCATTTCAGTGCACATGAAACAGTGATGGACGAACTTGTCCACGATTTTGAAGCGTCGAAGTTGACGCCATTAAAGTTGATGGGCGTCCCTTAATTGCAGCAGCAAATTCGCGTATTTATTGGCCAGTGGCGCTACGCGGAAATTCGCCACAAATTCACCCATCACTACACAGAAGTCTTCCCTTTTTAGTGTAGTTACAGATTTTTCAGTAAATTCCTCCAGGAAATAAAGATCCCTTGCTTCCTTTTCTCCAGCACAATCAAAGAACCACTTGCAAATGCCATTTGTCTGCCAGCTTCTTCATGACATTAAGTCTTGAAAATTGAGAAGAAGTCTTGCAAACAAGAATCTATTTCATTTTAATCCAACAGTGACAGATCCTCCTGTATTGTGACCTTTCCATGTCATTTCTCATACAGTCTTACCCAGCAGCATGAAAGAAAAATCATGACATTTGGAATCAAATCCAATGCGTTTGGACTGATGATGATCATTATTTCTGTATCTCACATCTTTTATACCTACAAAGACCAGGTGAGCAAGAAAATCTGACAAATTGAATGGCAGATAACTTAGTGGTGCAGAAAATACATTGTTTTTGCTTTCTGTTGTGTTTATTTTACAGTATTACATGACTACTAAAAATATTTAACCCTTTTGAGGCTCTAACTCTATACCAAAGAACTAAATCATAAATATGATGTATATATGTCAGTTTTTCAAAATTAAAGCCATACAAACTGCTTGTGTTTTCTTCTGCTATAAACTTTCGATTACAAATAAAATATGTGGACAGTCACTCAAAATGTCTCTAAATATGAGACTGATGTGGCTACTAGTGATGGGCGAATTTCTCCCATTCCACTTGGGTGGAAAATTCGCAAATTTTCTGCAAAGTTCGCGAAACGGCGAAAAACGTGAATTTTGTCGCCTACGTCAATTTTGATGTCTGTGTTAAAGTCAATGGGCATCTGAATAGTGTTGACGTGTGACGACTTTGACGCGAGTGACTTTCCTGCCGCATGTCCAAATTTTTTTGACGCCAGCAATTTTTCGCAGTAATGTCGCAATTTTATTCATCGGTGGCAAAACGTGGCAACTCACCGCAAATTCACGCCTGCCAAATTTATTCATCCATCACTAGTGGCTAATTCTGCAACATTCATGCAACTGATCTTCTACGTGTAACCCTTCCTTTGGAATCCAATCCATCACATTTTCATTTAGGGGCAGATTCACTAAGCTCGAGTGAAGGATTCGAATGAAAAATACTTCGAATTTCGAAGTATTTTTTTGGTACTTCGACCATCGAATTGGTTAAATTCGTTCGAATTCGAACGAAATCGAACGAATCGAACGAAAAATCGTTCGACTATTCGACCATTCGATAGTCGAAGTACTTGCCCTTTAAAAAAAACTTCGACCCCCTACTTCGGCAGGTAAAACCTACCGAAGTCAATGTTAGCCTATGGGGAAGGTCCCCATAGGTTTGCTAACCTTTTTTTGATCGAAGGATTTTCCTTCGATCGTTGGATTAAAATCCTTCGAATCGTTCGATTCGAAGGATTTAATCCTTCGATCGATCGAACGAACGTTTAGCGCTAAATCCTTCGACTTCGATATTCGAAGTCGAAGGATTTCAATTCGAGGGTCGAATTTCGAAGTATTTTTAACTTCGAAATTCGACCCTTAGTGAATCTGCCCCTAACTGTAGACATCTATACTACAAAGAGTGAAGATGGTGGATGGAATCTACTGGTCATGAATTAGGGGTCATTTTCATTTATTTCATATACTGTATACAGTGGTGCCTGGGAGTTTTTGACGCCGGCGCCCGGGTTTTTTTTACGCCGGTGCCTGTTTTTGACGCTGGCGCCCGTTATGACGCCAGCGTCCATTTTTTTCGACGCTGGCGAAAAATATTTTGCCGGCAAATTTTCACGGGCATTTCGCAAATTAATTCGTTGGCGGCAAATCACGCAAATTCGCCCATCACTAGTAATGGCTTTTAATGGTCCTTTATTTCACCCTTAACTTCTGGGCAACAATATAACATTGGCAACACATTAGTATATCTTCAGTAATGAATCACTAAATAGAACACTTATTTTTTCCAAAAAACTGGTTAATTGATTTTTCAGACGTATGACATAGTTGAAATACTATATTTGTCTAGCATTAATCTACCGATCAATATCAAATTACCTTGAAAGCAGTATGTCACCTATGAGGAATAAGAATTACATTGCATTTAGATAGCAGGAAAGACTTACAGTTTATGTGTAGATCAATACACCTGAACAGATGTCTATGAGCTCCATCATTATAAAACAGAATGCTTTTAAGGGTGTAAAGGGTAATTTGCCCATTTTTTTTTGTTTTATAGATGCTACTGAGCAATACTTAACTGCAAAGTATATGTATTTGCAGCAGCTAGTGTTCCTGGAACTGAAACTCTGACACCCATACAGTCATATAATTGACGACTATAAATGTATTCACAGATATATATTCTAGGTACATTTAATAAGCCTTGTGTATAACGGGGTATTCTCAGAGTTACATGAGCAAATGTTCTAATAAGAAGGATTTTTAAATTAGAGATTGGTTGCAGTTATTAAAATTGTATCTTCTTGTGCACTTATTTAGATTATTTTAGTAAAAAAGAAAAGACAAATCCCATATTAATTTTTTTTTTAATCGTTTGAAGTATGTGTATATCATGTACTGACTGTATAATAATATGTATATTCTTTTTCTACCTGCTCCACAAATTTACAGAATTGTACTTTACAGAGTCAGATTGTAGCACCTCACAAAATCTGTTAAGTGCTGTTGCATGTGGGCCAGCTAAAGTCTGACACAGAGTCAACTGGTATGAAAATGTATGACTTGAGAAGGTTTATAAAGCAAGGTGACAGGTACATACTAGCAGCAGGCAGTCAAGACTGAACTTAGACATGGCTGGAAATTCAGGCAGGACCATCAAAGGGAGTACAGCAAATTTCCTGGGGTGCCATAGTGCTGTGATTGGCTATTTGTCAGCTCCTATGTGGCAACCTACAGGAGGCTCTATTTGACATAAACCTGTTTTTTATGCAACCAAAACTTGCATCCAAGACAGGAATTCAAAAATAAGTAGTGATGGGTGAATTTGCGCCGTTTAAAATTAGCGAAACGACGCCGGCGTCTCGTTTTTGACACCAGTGTCCGTGTTGGACATTAGTATGGAAGGTGTACTGGAATAGCTTGCAGTCTAGCACATAATATTTAGGCACAGTACATCAAAAGTGATGAAACACAGACATTTAGTAGGTCTATATTGAGAAACTTGTTCACAACTGGGGCCTTTGCACATTTGTGGGTTTCTTCTTGATTTCACATTCACTGTTTCTTCACTTGTTATTCAAATGAGCTGGAGAGAGTGCAGAGGTGTCCAACTAAACTGGTTAGAGGGATGGAAGACTTCAATTATGAGGGTAGACTGTCAAGGTTGGGGTTGTTTTCTCTGGAAAAAAGGTGCTTGCGAGGGGACATGATTACACTTTACAAGTACATTAGAGGACATTATAGACAAATAGCAGGGGACCTTTTTACCCATAAAGTGGATCACCGTACCAGAGGCCACCCCTTTAGACTAGAAGAAAAGAACTTTCATTTGAAGCAACGTAGAGGGTTCTTCACAGTCAGGACAGTGAGGTTGTGGAATGCACTGCCGGGTGATGTTGTGATGGCTGATTCAGTTAATGCCTTTAAGAATGGCTTGGATGATTTTTTGGACAGACATAATATTAAAGGCTATTGTGATACTAAACTCTATAGTTAATATAGGTATGGGTATATAGAATTTAATTAAAAGTAGGGAGGGGTGTGTGTATGGATGCTGGGTTTTCATATGGAGGGGTTGAACTTGATGGACTTTCTCTTTTTTCAACCCGATTTAACTATGTAACTATGTAATGTATGTAATACACTTGTTATAATGATGTTTCTTCCCATAAAATTTCCTGGAATAATTTAAGCTACCATCTCTCAAGGCAACCATATCGCTGAACAGATGACATAGGATTCTGCTCCTTCAGATAATAAGGATATCATTTTTGAATGTGCCAGAACATCACACCATATTAATTAAAGCATGATAAAACATATATTTTATGCAATTTTACTGCTAGGAATTATGACATATACTGATTGCTAGTTACTAATTAAGCTTTTCTTCTTAATACTTCTTTAATTATGCTCATGGATAAGTGAACTACTCCCAGTCTGTTTCATTGAATCATTAGTTTGGGAAATACAGTACTACATTTCACATTTTAGAATATCACACTACAGCTACTGAATGCTCTGAGGTAATCAAGAGCCTCATGAGATGGTCGTAAGAATGGCTATTGATTACTACTTATTATATGAAGTAAAGTCACTGGAATTAATTAAGAATGGTTAGTCATCCAATCACTTTCAAAAAGTGTCAATGTGGAACAACAGACAACCACAACCAAGGCAACAATTTCTAGATTATGAATATAATCTCTCTTGAAAGACAAATGCAAATGAATATGTTAAAATGTAAATAATAACTAATGTCTCATAACTGTTAAGACCAAATGAGAGCACCTGTAGAAGCAGTTTTGTGAACACACTTCATTTGCAGTAACTGATTTTGATTGTGTTTTGTTCATGCTATGTACAGCTCTTGTGTACAAATCAGTCCCATGCTTGCACACAAGAAAAAGACTTGTCAGCTCTTGGAAGAGAAATCTTTATAAAAAGAAGAATTGTATAATCCCAGAACCTTTAAACATGTGATTCACAGTGTCTCAGGTATGCTGTTATTGTAACATGTTTCTGTGAAATCTTGCATTCTGGTCTTTAGTAAGTAGCCTTCTGACCTGGCTTATTTTCATAGATCTTGTGATCGCCTCCACTTTCAGGGCCATTTTAAGACCTTGGTGGGCCCTGGGCAAAGAGCCAAATGGCGGCCCAAAACAATTCTGCCATGCACAGTGTGGCAAATTTATTTAAAGCACATCCACTTTTGACCCCACCCCTAAATACAACACCCATTTAAAAATACAAAATGAATTAATAATGATATGAATTACCTTACATTTGCCTTAAACCAGTAGTGAAGTTCTTTCCTTATGCTCCCACAGCTGCTCTCTCTGCCTGCTCAATATGTTGCAGAAAAATCCAAGATGGCCGTGTGTTCCACAGTGGAACGCATGACCCTTTGCAAAGAATAGCAGCAGGAATGAGAAGGGCAGCGGGAGCAGTGGGGATATGTAGGGCAGCACTGGCAGTGAGGTTAAGGAGGGCAGCGGGCTAGGCAACGAGTAGGGAGGGAAATAAATTAAATTATAAAAATTCCCGGTGGCACAATGGACCCCCCCAAATCAGCGGGCTCTGGGTAAATGCCACATTGGCCCTGTCCACTTTGGTACCTCAAATTGGTGGATTTATATTATTTCTTACTTTATATGTAGGGTCATCTTAATCTGTATGTTTTTGGTGTATCAAGCAGAAGTATCTGGAGGAATCCTGAATACACACAAGAAGATCACACAAACACGAAGCAGGATGAAATTGAACCTAAAAACCCAGTGTTGTAAATCTTAAAGTTTAACCTCAGGCTATTGATTGTTTTGGAACTTAAACCTTTGATAGCCCTGCTTCCTATTTTCGTGCGTGCCTATTGTTCTCCAGATACCTCCCCAGCCTCATCACAATTTCCTCAACTCTCTGGATTCACTACAGTTTTATTCCACCTGTGTAATCTGGACTCACCACACACTCCTCTATCAGCTGCTCATCCAACCTGCTCTACTATTACCCAGTGTTCCACAGGCCATCAGTCACTGTTGTGCCCCTGCTCACTTATTATTATTATTATTATCATTATCCAGTATTTATAAAGCACCAGCATATTCCAAGGTGCTGTAAATAGATGTATGCATACTAGGGATGCACCGAATCCAGGATTCGGTTTGGGATTCGGCCAGGATTCTGCCTTTTTTCAGCAGGATGTAGATTCAGACGAATTCTTCTGCCTGCCCGAACCTAATCCAAATCCTAATTTGCATATGCAAATTAGGGTGGGAAAGGAAATCACATGACTTTTTGTCACTAAACAAGGAAGTAAAAAATGTTTCCCCCTTCCCACCCCTAATCTGCATATGCAAATTAGGATTCGGATTTGGTTCGGTATTTGGCTGAATCTTTCGTGAAGGATTTAGGGGTTCGGCCGAAACCAAAATAGTGGATTTGGCGCATCTCTAATGCATATAGAATACATACAAAAATACAACCAATAATTCAAAAAGAGGCTCCTACCCAAATATATAACAGGTACCAAAGTACTATAATGAGTAACCTACCGGTACTTTCCTGCTCAAAGACATCAGTGACATTGATAGAGTCATTGCCTGCAAATCATTTTGCCTGGATCCTGCTAGAAAATCTTCCTAAATAATGTTAATTGAATTAGGTTTTTAACTGCAAAAAATTTCCAAAAAAGTTTTGTTAGCTATAAATGCATTTTGTTTGCTTGTATTTATAACCCAAATGTATTTCTTTTTTTTTGTAAAGTCTTTATTTTACTTTTTCATATTAACTTGGGGTACAGAAGAAGAAAAAAAAGGGGGGGGATCAGATCTGTACAGAAGTCATCACAATTCCAACAATAATCTTCAACTGATTACAATACATCACTGCTACTTTGCTAACTGGCAGTGTTTATCCATTGAGTCTTAAACACCTGACTTCTGGTTTTGCATATTGCCATCCTTCTATCGTGTACTGGGTAAGGTAGTACATGGGGAAGAAAGGAAAAGAATGAGCAGGTCAGAGAGATAAAAGCGTGGTTGGGAAAGGGGAGTGTAGGAAGAAAGGGTTGTGGAAGCAGGTCTAGAGTTAGTTCGAGTTGACTAGTTTTAGTTGACTATCTCTCCCTCTGTAAACTTGTATTTGTATCCACATTCGTTATATCCGATCTACATTGTAGGTCCTGATTAGAGTCTATATAATGAATCCACTCTGCCCAAGTATGTCTAAATGCTTGAGACGTTCCATGCTTGATTGCCAGTAATTCCTCCATCAGCCTAGTATTTTCCATTTCTTTTATCCATTCAGTTTTATTTGGCACCTGCTGACTCTTCCAATATTTTGGGATCAACATTCTTGCTGCCTGGAGCATATGTATAGTAAGTTTATCCTTTATCACCTTTCGTTCTGTTTTGTCAAAGCTAAACAATGCCATCTCTATGCAGTCCGCATATCGTCGGTGTCTTACATCTGCCACCGTGTCAAATATTACTTTCCAATACTCCTTTATGAAGTCACAAGAGAACCAGATATGGCTGAATGAGCCTTCCGACCTATCACATCTCCAGCAATTAGCTGACACATTTTGATATATTTTATGTAGACTCTGGGGCGTTCTATACCATCGGCTTATTAATTTGTAATTTGCCTCCTGTGCTCTTGTCGATTTAGCACCTTTGTGCGCTCTCTCCATTATCTTATTCCAGGTGGCGTAATGCAAGTCTATGCTGAGTTCTTGTTCCCATTGCCGCATGAAGAGTGTTTTTGCTTCCCTTTCCCCTTTAACCAGTTTTCTATAAAACTGGGATACGGGACGGAGCAAGTCCGGTTTCTGTAGCAGTTTTTCCCAGTCAGTTGGTGGTCTTAGCTTCTGTGTCGTCCCCGTAGACTGCATATAGCTGGAGATTTGTAAATAGTTCCAATAGTTTCTAGGGTGTTGTCCCCATCGCTCATCCACCTTGCTTAACGAAATGATGACTCCATTGTCCACGAAGTGGTACAGTTTTGTGGGTTTGTCATAAGTTGAGGCCCATCTGTCTAACAATCCTTTTTCACAACTGGGTGGGAAGCCTGGGTTGTTCAACAATTCCAATTCTGGAGATGGGAATGGTGAAATCTTTATGTCTTCTTGCAGCTGTTTCCAGATCTCCAGCGTAGCCCCTATGGTGGGGTGTTTCTTTGTCGGGTGAGGTAAGTCTTTATACTCTATATTCATAATATTTCTCAAGTTACCTTGTATCTCAGTTTGTTCAATGTCTTTCCACAGTTTGGAAATGGAGTCCCTCTTCCAGAGCCAGATCCTGTGCAGGTGAGTAGCAACGTAGTAGTGTTCGGGGCAAGGGAGGGCTAAGCCACCATCTATTTTCTGTCTTGTCAATTGTTTATAACTCATCCTTGGATGCTTGTTTGCCCATAAAAAGGAGGAAAATTCCCTTCTGACGTTATTGAAGAATATTTTAGGCAATTTAATTGGGGTCATTTGGAACAAGTATAGTAACTTGAGCATTACCACCATCTTCAAAACATTTACTCTTCCAATCCACGAAATAGGCTTGGATTGCCATCGATTTAGTGTAGAGCTGATGTCTTTGAGTAGTGGGAGGTGATTCATCTCATAAATCTTCTCCAGCTGGGCTGGTAGTTTAATTCCCAAGTACTTGATAGATTGGCTCGTCCATCGAAAGGGGAACGATTTTTGTAAATTGTTTGCTCTCGTGGGAGGAATATTAATATTCAAGACTTCAGACTTAGAATAATTTATCTTGAAATTGGATACTGAACCAAATTTCTTGAATTCTTGTATTACATTTGGGAGTGATATTTCCGGCTTCGTTATCACCAACAATAAATCGTCGGCAAATGCGGCTGCTTTATGTTCCTGTGTGGCTACAGAGAGACCAGAAATGTTCACATTTTGCCGAATTGCAGTTATCAACATCTCCATCACCAAAACAAACAAAATTGGAGAAAGAGGGCAGCCCTGTCGCGTTCCATTAGATATTTCAAAGGGTGAGGAAAGAATTCCATTCACCTTTATGCGTGCGTATGGAGCGTTGTATAAAGCCATAATCTGTGCTGTAGTCACAGGACCAAAACCAAACGCTCCCAAAGTGGCTTCGAGAAAGGCCCAGTCAACTCGGTCAAATGCCTTTTCCGCATCCGTCGTTAATAAAAGCATTGGTGTATTCTTCTTAGTAGCATATGATATTAAGTTGATTATATTGACCGAGTTGTCTTTACCCTCTCTCCCTTTCACAAAACCCGTTTGGTCCGGGTGGATCAGCAGTGGAATGATACTCTGGAGTCTATTTGCTATCATTTTTGCGAATAGCTTTTGATCCAAGTTAATCAATGATATTGGCCTGTAGCTGCCACAGGACGCCGGGTCTTTATTGGCCTTATGGAGAACTGTGATTTGCGCCTCTTGAGCCTGTTTATGGAAATGTTTTTCTGCCGTAATTGAGTTGAAGTGTTGGTGAAAGATGGGTACAAGTTGAAGTTGGAACTCTTTATAAAATCCCGCACTATAGCCGTCTGGGCCTGGACTCTTGTTGGAGGGTAGGCCATGAATTACTTTAGTCAGTTCGGCTGTGGAGAAAGGTGCTTCCAATTGTTGATATATCTTCTCTGGAATCTTAGGTAATTTTAGTTGTTTTAAATAGTTGTCGATCTTCTTTTTCCTATTGTCAGTTGGCGTCGCTGGTTTTAAATTATATAAATCGTGATAGAATTCCCGAAAGCATTTTGCTATATCTGGATAATTGTGATGTAACTTTTGGTGAGAGTCCTTCATTTGTGCAATATATGTTCTATTTTTCTGTGCTTTGATTAAATGAGCTAAGGATTTAGATGCTTTGTTGCTGAATTCGTAGTAATCTCTTTTGCATTTCAGATATGCTTGTTCTGTATAGGAATCCAGAAGATTTTTTAATTGAATTCGTTTTAAGTCCAGTTCTGTTTGCACTTGTTGTGCCAAAGATTCTTTGTGTTTATCTTCCAAAAGTTTGATATCCCGAATTAATGTTTGCGTTTTAGAGTTGTGTTCCCTTTTTAGTTTGGAGCTTAAGGCTATGAGGTTGCCTCTTGTAACAACCTTTATTGTTTCCCACAATGTAGAAGGGTCTGTTCCTGGTAAGTCATTGTACATTATCGTTTCATTAATCTGTTCTCGTATAGTGTTTCTGTTGGTTGTGTTCAGTAGAAGTCGCTCATTAAACCTCCATGTAAAGGCTGCCTTCATAGTGTTGGGAATGTCTATTGTAGTTACATATGGAGCATGATCCGATAGTAGTATGGGTTCAATTTGTATATGCTTAATGGTATGCAACCATTTTTGATTTATGAGCATTTGGTCTATCCTCGAGTAGCTATTATGCGAGTTGGAGAAAAAAGTGTAATCCCTACCTGTAGGGTTATGTGTCCTCCAAATGTCTATTAGATTGAGTCGGTTTAGGTATCCTTTAATAGTCTTTAATGCTTTGTATGTGATGGCTGATTTCTGGGATGAGCAATCCATGATGGGGTTGAAAGCTACATTAAAATCACCTCCAACTAGGAGGATACCCTCTGCAAAATCAGCTAAAATTTGCGTCACTTTTCTAATATAACTATGCTGGTTTTTGGTCGGTATATATACGGAGCATAGAGTTACTCTTACATTATAAATGATTGCTTTCAGGATAACAAAATGGCCGTCTGCATCAATCTTGGAATCGAGGAGAGTAAATGGCACATCCTTATGAATGAGGATCGATGTTCCCTTTACTTTCACTTCTGGGTTCGTACTAGAAAATATTTTATCATACCACTTGTTTCTAATTACGGATGCGTGAGCAGATTTGATGTTGGTTTCCTGTAAATATATAATTTTCACGTCATGTTTTCTACAGTTATTTATTATCTGTGCTCTCTTCCTGGGGTTATTGATCCCATTGACATTTTGTGACCATATTGTCAAAGAGATGTTACGTCCCATAATAATATGCTTGTAGTGTTTTAGCCTGACAATTACTCTTTATGACCTGCTTCCAGAGGGTAGGGGGGAAGGGGTAAAACCATAACATATACAACATAGCATACATTGAAATGTAAACAAACAGTTAAATTCCAAAACAACTGCAAATGAGAATGGGTCTAAACCACCAGCAATTGCGGTATACCACCGTGGGGGGGTGGTTAGCAAGTTTTAAGGAACGACAGTCATCGTGTCACGGCCCACTGACTTTTAGTAATGTACTTTAAGGGGAGCAATGGGTGAGCGTTCATACATAGTCCATGCATTTGTAACCATACACAGTCCAATCATTACATACTCACAACTCCGACCAGTCTTTATTCGGTGTTCTCTTATTAGGTACTGTCTCTTTATTGTACCGGCTTCGCGTTGCTTTTGGGGTTCTTTGCGTTAGAGGCACCTCCTGCCAGGCATTGTCGATCTCCATAGTTGGTTCTCTGTGATCCTTCTCCCTGTCGGTCCAGCCCATAATGGCGACGTCTTCTAGTTGCAGCTTTCTCACGAAGTCCTTCAAGACGGCTGGTATGCGCAACGTTGCTTGAGTCCCGTCATTGGAGGCTGTCAGACTAAAGGGATAGCCCCATCTGAACTGTATCCCCTTCGACTTAAGTTGGTCCGTCAGTGGCTTAAGTTGCTTTCTCTTAATGAGCGTAGTCAGAGACAAGTCCTGCAATAATATAATGGCGTTGTCCTCAAACGAGAGTTGTTTTGTCTTTCTTGCTTTTAGCAGAATTTTTTCTTTAGTTGGGAAGTCGTTTATACAGCACAGTATGTCTCTCGGTGCATCAGGCGGTGCATTCCGCGGCTTGTACACTCTGTGCGCTCTATCAATAGGAATTACAGTATGTGCCTCTCTTTCTAGGATGCCATTAAAAATCTGGAGGAGTGTGGGCAATATGGCGTCTTTCTGTACAGTTTCTGGTACGCCCCTTACCCTAATATTATTTCTCCGGCTTCTATTTTGTAAGTCCTCCACATGTCTATGTAATTCCTCAATCTCTTTTGACTGTTTAAGTATTATTGCTCTATGTAGTTTATGATTGCTCACCAGTTTCGTTTGGTTTCTTTCAAGCGAGTCGGTCCTGGCACCCACGCTCTCCAGTTCCTGCTTAATACCATGGAGCTCGCTGCGGATCTCATCCGTCATGGTGTGCAGCATCTCTTTGATGTCGCTTTTCGAAGGTAACCTTTTCAAATACGTCTGGACATCCATCGTGCTGTCCGTTTCACTGTCCACATCAGAAGAATCGGGCGCCAGTGACACTGCGTCATCCGGTTCTTCGGCCCTAGCAGGCGCCATCTTGGCTTGTGCTGCCTCGCGGTTTTTCTTAGAAAAGAGAGACGGAATGTCCTTATGGTGCCCGGAATGTTTCGGGGTCTTTCCGCTGTCTTTAGTCAGCTTGCCTCCTTGTGATTTCCCCATGATAATGCTGTAAAAGAGCGTCAGTGGGCCGATTGTAGAGCGGAGCTCTGCTCTATGCGACCATTCCCTTTCAGCGTTGGCCACGCCCCCCCAAATGTATTTCTAATGTCAAAAAAGCATAAATTGACTTAGGAATATATCACCATCTGACAAAACTAAAACACAAGCAGTTGGATAGTGTAGGATCACTTTTTGAAAAAAAATTTGGGCACATTGTTTCTATGAAAGCAAAATAAAGACATGCCATTAAATGGTAATATATTCGTAATATACATGTTAGGTCTGGGATATTGAGTATATCTTCATTTAATTAGTAAATATTGTAAATAATAAAGGAAAAACCTGCAATTTTCCCTGTTTGAATGATGTGCCAGCGCTCATTAGAAGCAGTGGGCAATATGCTTGCAGCATAGAGAGCCTATATAAACAAGTACCAATTATTATTACACCTGTTTAATGATGCTTCACATACAGCTAATGTACATATTCCACACAATTACAGCATTGGTCAGCAACTGTGCCTTTCTTTCTTTGCTTTGCCCACCCACCTGTAATGTACAGAAGAGCTGCAACTTCCAATAGTGTAATGTTGGAGTAAGCTGGAGTTTTGTCAAGTTATCAGAGTTCTGAATTATTCTGAGCTGAAAAAGGACTGGTAGTAAAATATCAGTAATTTCCTGAAATAATGGGATTTTGAAATGTTTTTGCCCACAGAGTAATTGCTGTGACATTTTGGGTGGTAATGAAGATGCTTAAAAAATGAGCAAAGTAAAAAATTGTTGAAGCTGTTTCAGAACATAATATTTTTGTTCAAAAGTTGTCAAAGTCCTTAAACTTTGACAAATTTTACTATCTAAGGTTTATGACACACTATAAGATTTTATTACGTTGGTGCTCTAAGGGAGAATCATGGAGGTCAAAGTGATATTCCCTTCAGTACCTGCATTGTCCCCTTTGCAAAGAATTATTCTGCAAATACTTGTTGAAGCATGATGATGATAATTATTATTATTACTATTATAATACACAAGAACCATGAATATCTTGTAAATTATATCCTTATAAACAGTGAGTTCTGATGTCATCAGTTCTAAACGGTGAGTTCTGATGTCATTTCTGTCACATGCCTCACTGAAATTTGTGTATTATAATAAATAAAGTACCTTGGAGTTCCATGACCTGTATAAAAACATTTTACAGGTCATAAACATGGTCATGAAACTCCTTGGTAACTTATAATATCCTTATATTTTACAATTTGGGGTACTTTATTCACTATATTATTATTATAAAATAATAACTGAATTAATTTTAACTATTGGTGATCATATTGATAGTGGAATATTCTGACTAATGGGTATTTATGCTTCTCGGTGCTACTTACTACTAGCTGTTGTCTTCTGGGCATAATTTTTTTGCAGTGAATTGGGTCTTCTTACAATATGTCCAGAATAAGACACCTTTGCATCAGGGGATCATCCTGCATGCATGTTATACAGAGTGTATGCAGCTCCATTAATTTTTAATATTTTGTGTTGCACAAATACCTACCGTCTAGGAGGGATTTTTCCCACCATTGCAGGAGTATATGGATTGTAGGATGTGCTGCTTATAGTGGTTGGACTTTTACTTTGGACATTTATACTTATATAATATTAATATATAGTGAATAAAGTACCCCTCTTGTAAAATATAAGGATATTATAAGTTACCAAGGAGTTTCATGACCATATAAAAGCACGAGGCCGAAGGCTGAGTGCTTTTATACAGGTTATGGAACTCCGAGGTAACTTCTAATATCCTCATATTTTACAACTGGGGGTACTTTATTTATTATAATACACAAGTTTCAGTGAGTCATGTGACAGAAATGACATCAGAACTCACCATTTATAACTGATGACATCAGAACTCACCGTTTATAAGGATATAATTTACAGGATATTCATGGCTTTTGTGTATTATAATTAATTATATTAATTCATATTAATATATGAAGAGCACAGTATCAGTGGCAAATATGTTAATAAGGAATCAACTTTGTAGCAGTTTATTTAAACCAAAAACTTATGTGAACTGCATCTTTAAACAATACTGGTCTATGTATACTAGTTTTTGGGTGAAATAATGTAAGAGCAATTTATATACAAGTACATTCACTTTGGCTGTAGGGAAGCATGTATGTGTAGTGATGGGAGAATTTATTCGGCAGGCGCAAATTCCTGTGATTCACCGCCAGAGAATACATTCTCTAAACCGCCGTGAAAATTCGCTGGCGTCAAAAGGAAATTGACGCCGGCGCTGTTTTGCGAAACGGCCCAAATTCGCCCATCACTATGTATGTGCTATGTAGATTGACATTTGCGTATGTCCCTAGAGACAATACAGTTAGTTTGTATATTCAGTGGAATTTTAATGAGGCTAATCCAGGATTTTAAACAGTTAAGATGAACACAGAATTTTGGTAGTAATATCTGAGTCAGGCACCAGCTCAGCAATAACTCTGCGATGTCTTTTTAAATAACAATATAATCACTGCAAAAATTCTTTGAAGGAGGTCGGGATTGTGGCTGGAAGTAATCTGTTTTATCAATTCAGAAAAATGAACAAATCAGCAATACTTCGACTGAATGAGAAATATATAATTCACCAGCTGTAAAATGTGTTCTTTGCATTATACTTTTTTAATCTTCACACTTTTGTAATAGTGGAATTTTGCTGCAACTGATGAACTGATTAAACAAAGATGGGATCAGGGAAAGTTTGAATATTATATGTCTTCAGCCAAGTAACCAAAGAGGGAATGTTTCCAGAATTTTCACACCCGGTGGCCCATATTACTCGTTTTAATGATGTATGATGGTGCCTACACAGTGTTTCATCTAATGATGAAATAATTCCCTGAAGGGTAAAGAAATCATTCTCTGTTTTAGCCTACAGACTGATTCCCACTATGATTGATATGCAGAGCTGTACTTCATTTGAAATAGGATATATGTCTGGTGTTTTTACTGAAGATCTTAAACGTTCATTTTTCTGCCTCCAGAAGTCAAATTTCTATTGTTAACTAGTTGGTTCATGCTTATTATTTTCTTAAAGGAGAACTGCAGCCCAACTAAAGAAGTAGGTAAGAAATGTGTTACATTAAGGGGCCGATTTTATTAAGGTTGAGGTGAATTTTCGAATTAAAAAAATGTTGAGCTATTTTTTGTGTACTTCAATTAGGGAATAGTTCAAATTCGAATTTAAAAAAAAAAGTGCAAAAATATGAATTTAGAAATTTATCATGAACTGTCTCTTTAAAAATTTGATTTCGACCATTCGCCATCTAAAACCTGCCAAATTGCTGTTTTAGCCTATGGGGGACCTCCTAGAACCTATCTGGAGTCAATTGGTGGACTTTTAAAAATTAAAATGCGCAATCAATCAAATGCGCTATTCCTTCGACTCGTACAATTCGAATTCAGCCGAATATGAACCTATTCGATTGAAAACTGACCTATTCAACCAAAAAAAAAAACTTCAATTTAATTTTGGTTGGTCTTTTTGAATTCGAATTTCAAAGTTTTTTAAATTCGAAATTCGACCCTTGATAAATATGCCCTTTAGGGGCAGATTTATCAAAGGTCAAGGTGAATTTTCAAGTGAAAAAATTTTGAGCTATTTTTTGTGTACTTCAACTAGGTAATAGTCCTAATTCGATTCAAATTTGAAAATTCTAATATCGAAATTTATCATGTACTGTCTCTTTAAAAATTCGACTTTGACCATTCACCATCTAAAACCTGCTGTTTTAGCCTATGGGGGACCTTCTAGAACCTGGTTGGAGTCAATTGTTGGACAAATCGAAGGTTTTTTTGGGAAAAACTTTGAATTGAATTAGATCGAATGCGCCATTCCTTAGATTCGAATGATTCGAATTTGGCCGAATATGGACCTATTCGATCAAAAACAGACCTATTCGACCCCAAAAAAAACTTAGACTAAATTTCGGTTGGTTTTTTTCAATTCGAAATTCAACGCTTGATAAATCTGCCTCTTAGAATGTTATAGAGAGAGCAATCCTTAGCAACTTTTCAACTGGTCTTCATTTTTTATAGTTTTTGAATTGTTGGCCTTCTTTTTCAGCTTTCTTTCTCTTCCAGCTTTCAAATTGGGGTCGCTAACCCCAGAAGCCACAAAACTATTGCTCTGTGACGCTACACTATATACTGATGTGTTTTGTTATGTAATGTTTAGGGATTGAGGAATTTCTCCCGTTTTCCCATGAAATTCGCGAAACGGTGGAAAATTCACGAAACACGAATTTTGATGCCATAGTCAATTCCGACGCTGGCGACAATTCCAGCGCTTCCAATAATTCTGATGCCCATTAAAGTCAATGGGCGCCTAAAATTGTCGTTGGCGTCGGAATTGTCCCCGGCGTCAAACATAATTTGACACCGGCAAATTTTTGCGAATTCGCACCGGGCGAATAAATTTGCCCATCACTAGTTATGTTTTATTATTAATCGTTCTATTCAAGTATCTCCTATTCATATTCTAGTGTCTCACTCACACCACTGCTTAGTTACCAGAATCATTTGGGCCTCAGCCACCAGATAGCGGCTGCAATTCCAGTCTGGACATCTGCTGAACAAAAGGCTAAATAATTAAAACAGACATAATAAAAATGAAGAACAATTGCAAATTGTCTCAGAATATCACTCTCTACATCTGAATTACTAAAAGTTAATTCAAAGGTAAACACTTTTTCCAATTCAGTTGTTTTTAGATTGTTCCCCAGAAATTAAGACTTTTTCCAATTACTTTCCATTATTTATTTTTTACTGTTTTTCCAAAATCTAAGTTTGAAGTTAAATGTTCGTGTCTCTGGTGTTTGAGTCTGGTAGCTCAGTAATTCAGATGCAGACTCTAAACTCTAAGGGGCAGATTTACAAAGCTCGAGTGAAGGATTCGAATTAAAAAAACTTCGAATTTCGAAGTATTTTTTTGGCTACTTCGACCATCGAATGGGCTACTTCGACCTTCGACTACTACTTCGACTTCGAATCGAACGATTCGAACTAAAAATCGTTCGACTATTCGACCATTCGATAATCGAAGTACTGTCTCTTTAAGAAAAACTTCGACCCCCTACTTCAGCAGCTAAAAGCTACCGAAGTCAATGTTAGCCTATGGGGAAGGTCCCCATAGGCTTGCCAGCGTTTTTTTGATCGAAGGATATTCCTTCGATCGTTGTATTAAAATCCTTCGAATCGTTCGATTCGAAGGATTTAATCGTTCGATCGAACGAATAATCCTTCGATCGTTCGATCGTAGGATTAGCGCTAAATCGTTCGACTTCGATATTCGAAGTCGAACAATTTTAGTTCCTAGTCGAATATCGAGGGTTAATTAACCCTCGATATTCGACCCTTAGTAAATCTGCCCCTAAGCATTTAGTTGATACATTTCTCATCTGTGGAGTATTAGCAACTATTGTATCAATTCAAACAGCCGTCTGTAATGAAACCCAGAGATTCTGCTTAGCAGGGACAAAAATAAGAAATGTATCAACTAACTGTATCTATTTAGTTTACAGGGTCGGCCCCAGGGCTGCAACAATATGGGGCATATTTATCAAGGGTCGAATTGAAAAAACTTCAAAATTGAATTCAAAAAGACCAACCGAAATTAAGTCAAATTTTTTTTTTGGTCCGATAGGTCAGTTTTCGATCGAATAGGTCTGTATTCAAC
Organism: Xenopus laevis; assembly: GCF_017654675.1. Classification (NCBI taxonomy): domain Eukaryota; kingdom Metazoa; phylum Chordata; class Amphibia; order Anura; family Pipidae; genus Xenopus; species Xenopus laevis. The sequence goes on along the minus strand of NC_054380.1, from coordinate 108,548,241 downwards.
CGAATTAGAATCGTACGACTTGAAGTAATAGTGCAATCGATCAAATGTGATTCAAAGTTTTTCCCAGAAAAAACTTTGATTTTTCAAAGTCCACCAATTGACTCCAAATAGGTTCTAGGAGGTCTCCCATAGGCTAAAACAGCAATTCGGCAGGCTTTAGATGGCCAAATGGTCGAAGTTTAATTTTTTTCAAATTCTAATAGAATTTGGACTATTCCCTAGTCGAAGTAGAGAAAAAATAGCTTGAAATTCAAAAAAAATTCACCTCGACCTTTGCTAAATCTGCCCCTATGTATCCCACTGTCAGATCTATACAGTGTGTGCTGATGTTTGTTAATATGTAATTTTTTAAAAAACAAGGGCAATTTAAATCTGTGTATTAAAAGTATGACATTGGCAACTTTAATAACATTTATGAATACATTTTCCTTAAAGAGGTTGTTCACCTTCCAAACTCTTTTTTAGTTTAGTTGTTTTTCAGATTGTCCACCACAAATAAAGACTTTTTCCAATTACTTTCTATCTTTCATTTTTTAATTGTTTTTCCAAAATTGAAGTTTAAAGTTTGATGTTCCTGTCTCTGGTGTTTCAGTCTGGCAGCTCAGTGATCCAGGAGCAGATTCTGAACTGTTATAATTTGCTACGTTTAGTTCATACATTCATAAGCAATGACTTTGGAATATTAGCAATTATTTTATCAATTCTTATCATACTCAGAGATTCTGCAAATATAACAAACGTATCCACTAAATGTATCAATTTAGAACAGTTCCAGGGTCAGCAACTACCCCCCGAGCTGCTTTAGATGGTGAAAATTTAAATTTACACTTTAGTATTAGAAAAACGATCACCAATATCTGGTGAACAATCTAAAAACAACTAAACTGGAAAAAGTGTTTGAATGGACTTGACCACAAAGGAAATACAATAGTAAAAACCATTATCAACAAAAAATACATGGGTTTTATTTTCTAGCAAGAACAAGAACTTGAAGTTCCCTCCTGACCCAGTCATTCTGTATTTTTTTGGCATCTCTATTGGATGAAAACAGAATGGATCTGACAATTGATTATAGTATTCTTCCTTTGTTTTTTAGCAGCTCTGAAAAGTCTAGCACAAATAAGATAAAGTAACAGTTTCAACATTTCCTCCAAAATACTGTAATTATAGCAATACCTTAGCAAAAGGCCCATATTCTTCCAACAAAACAACAAATGTAAGATCTGAGGGACCCTTTCAAGACAAGAGATATGCAGTCTAGCTCACATTATGCTTACAATAATATAGGGGCATATTTATTATCCTGTGTAAAGGAAATTTGCTTAAAAAAATGGTGTAAAAAGCAGTTTAAAATAAATGGCGAGTTTATCAAGGTGTGTGAATTTTACGCCATGTGAACGCCAGATTTGCCACCACTATTTTACCTTGCTTCCAGCGGAAGTCACTCTAAGAAACAGGGCCGGAACTAGGGGTAGGCAGAATAGGCACGTGCCTAGGGCGCAAAGCTGAGGGGGCACCAGGCACGTGTACCTGCTCTTTCGCCTACCCCATGTCCGGTCCTGTGTCTCCCTGGCTGCCGCTGGTAATTTGTGTTTAAATGCGCTTGCGCGCATGCGTGTAATTTTGCGCACCACACACTAAGCCGGCGCCGTGGCTGGCCAGGTTGCCTAGGGCGCCTGGCCGGGTTGGCCTGGTTCTGCTAAGAAGGGTGATAGGTGAACAGGTCTTAGAGGTCTCTGAGGAAGTGCATAGACACGAAACGTGTCAGACCTCCGACGCTTATACATATAGCTAAAGTTCAAATAAAGCTTATACCTTTTTAACTCTTCGGCGGTCTGTGTGTGGGGTCCAGAGTGTGCTGTCACAAAAAATTGACTACTGTGGATGCCGTGACTTTCTTGACGACGGACTCGGGGAAGCTGCACTGGGTCAAAACACCTATTTGGTAAGAAATTAATCTTCTGTGTATTGTTGAACTACACTATCCAAGCAGAGGCTGTTTTATTCTTCAAGCACAGGGTTCGGGGCTTGATGCACCCGAACCAACATAAATAATTGTTGTGCCGTTAATAAGCCTTCCCTGCACTTACCGCATGGTATTACTGAACATTCTATATAGAAAAATATTCCCCGTTTAGAAATATTCACAGCGCTGGTAATATTATTTGGTGTTATTTTACAGTACTTCGCTCTCTGTGGCTTCTTTTTATCGACATTTTACAATGATGTGGTTTTTAAATACTTTGTTAAATAAACAATCCCTTCCCATAGAGAGATTACATTTTGCTGTTTCATCACTACATCTACGTTGATGTTCAGCCTATCATTAAGGGTACTTTTATTGGGCATCATTGGTATTATTATGTAGATGTCTAAAACATGCAAAAATAAAACCATTTAAATTAATTTTGAGAAGGTTTTTTTTTTTTTTAAAACTAAAACACGGTCCAAAAAAAACCAAAAACTTTAAAGGTAGGTTACGGAATTTAAAAACAAGCTGGATAATTTACTATTCTCTCTTGTTCTGAAAACAAATATCATTTATAAAGTTAATAGATTGTGATCGGGTTTATATTATACTGGGCAAGGTTTTAATCATGAGGAGATTTAATGTAGCAGCATTAACATTGCAACTGTGTTTCCAACAGTGGGACCAGAAATTGGCATTATTGCAGTAATGTTGCTCACCACTAAATATTTGTTTAATTACTAAGCAGTGATGCAATAAAAGTGCCACCAAATAAAAATCAAATCCTCTGCAGTCACTTACTTCAGTATATAAAAGGATATCAATGCATTTTCTGCAATGTATTTAAGTGTGGGGGACGTCATCGTCTTAGTTCTGAACAGCATTTGATTCACTGAGAATTCCTAAATTTTTTATTAAACTATATAGGTGCTATGTCTTACCTGCAAGTTGCTTTACCAAGGCTGAGACTGATTACCTTTTTATCTGGAGTTTTAATGGGATTGCTCCATGGTGCTTGCTGGAAGAATCCCGGGCCGGTGCAGTTTCTCCTGATAGGTGCACTGGTCTGTGGTATCAGGTAAGTAAATGTGATCACTCGGGTTTGCCTAACGTTTAGCACCCCAAAGTTAGAGGTTTGTCTTGTAAATTAAAAAGGCTCGAAATATTATTCGCATTAATGGAGCATAACGCAGAAGATCTACTGGCCAGTCAGTTAACAATTAAAAAGCTAAAAAATATGTAGATAATTGCATTTGGTTGTACAAATAACAAAAGTACACAATGCATGAAAAATACTTTGTGCAAAATATGATTTAATTTACCAATGTTGAAGTGGCTTCTTTTTACATGGTTTTAGACCTGATTTACGAAAGGTTAGTAGATAGAATGCTTTCTAACAATACTGATGCATGAATGACAGATATTCTAACCTTAAAATGCCAAATAAACGGTAAAAATATTTATCGAGCCATGGAAACAGATTTGGTTTGTTTAGCCGACATAAACATCTTGACAATAGACACGCTATACACAATAGCTGATTGTGGAATTTGTCAGAGAGAGACTGCAAATGTGGTATCCAAGACAACCATGGATTGCCGCTGTACTTTAGCACTTCTCCAGTGTTACCAAGGAATTTAATAATATAACGTACTAAAACATTTTTAACTCAATAACAATAGTATGAGAAAGGTTGCCACTTTGGCTGACTACTTATGTTTGAATTATAAACTGGGGATGCACCGAATTCACTAGTTTGGATCGGCTGAACCCCCGAATCCGAATCCTAATTTGTATATGCAAATTAGGGGTGGGAAGGGGAAATCATTTTTCACTTCCTTGTTTTGGTACAAAAAGTCATGTGATTTCCTTCCTCACCCCTAATTTGCATATGCAAATTAGGATTCGGATTGGTTCGCCAGGCAGAAGGATGCAGCCGAATACGAATCCTGCTGAAAAAGGCCGAATCCTGGATTCGGTGCATCCCTATTATAAACTCATCTATGGTACAGAAATGTACTGCGCAGACAGCATTAGTGTTGCCATAATATTGTCTATATCCATAATATAATACAAGAAATTTCTCAGCACTTTTGCATCAATTGCCAGATTAATTTTCCCATGAGGTTGTAGCAGCACGCCATAGAAACCACCCCAGAAAATACCATGGCCATGGTGCGTGTCAGATCAATATATGATTATGGTCTGTCTTTCCCCATGTATGTATGTTATTTGCGAACAGCCTCATTGGTTATTTAAGTTCATCCAATTATGGCTGAATAAGGCTTTCATCTTCCACACTTCTGGAGCTTAGACTAAGGGGCACATTTACTATGGGTCGAATATCGAGGGTTAATTAACCCTCGATATTCGATCATCGAAGTAAAATCCTTCGACTTCGAATATCGAAGTCAAAGGATTTACCGCATTTACATCGATTGAACGATCAAAGGATTTTAATCGATCGATCGAACGATTTTCCTTCGATCAGAAATTGCTTAGAAAGCTTATGGGGAAGGTCCCCATAGGCTAACATTGGTGCTCGGTAGGTTTTAGGTGGCGAAGTAGGTAGTCAAAGTTTTTTTTAAAGAGATAGTGCTTCGACTATCGAATGGTCAAATAGTCAAATGATTTTTAGTTTGAATCGTTCGATTCGAAGTCGAAGTAGCCAATTCGATGGTCAAAGCAGCCAAAAAAAACCTTCGAAATTTGAAGTTTTCATTCTAATCCTTCACTCGAGCTAAGTAAATGTGCCCCTAGGTCTTGCTATTACTGGCTCCTACTGATCCGTGTCACAGTCTTGTGTCCACCTTTGCCTGTCTTGCTTTTACTCTCTGGTCTAGTCTGACATATATCCGAGTCCTGCAAGAATACAAAGGGGGTTGTGGGTGCATTTTGAATATAATTTAAGTAAACATACATATAATTGAGGTACAACTGGTATGAAAAAGTGAGATTCACAAAAAGTGAGATTCAATGAGACAATGAGCATGTAGAGACATATAGAGTTAACAATCCCTATGCTATTCCCCTAGTTACTGGCCAGAAGCCACAGTATCTAAGTTATTTTATTTATATAACTATGCTACTGGCCCATAGAGTTAGAGACCACTTCCGGTCACACTTTAATATAGTGATTGGAAAGGGTTGTTTTTTTCACTTGGGCCTCAATTTTCTGATCCTTATGGGGTGTCTGGGGAGCCTGGTGTCAACAAGGTCCTGTAAAGAGTTCTGCCCCAGAGGGACAGCCCTTCTAGAGAAATTTGGGAAATTTGGGAAACAGTGACCCCAGTCCGTTTCAGAAGTAGCATTTGTCAGGGATTCATTCTGGGAATTTAAGATAAGGCAATGCAATGAAGAGAAGCTTTGAGCTCCACCAGGAGGATTGTAGTTGGATGTACCGCAGATAAGAGAGTAGGTAAGAAAGCAGGTAAGAGAGCTGGGGAAGGGGGGAGGTTTCTTGTTAATTATAGAGGAAGCAGATCCATCAGTCTTTTCCCTGGGTCCCCCTTTTCCCTAGGCCCCCCTTTGACTGTGGGGTTTGCTTTCTTTATGGTTACATCACTGGATGTAACTTTCCTTGGGCATTATTGGCCTAACAAGACAGGACCATAGTATTGAATGGATTCATGCTTAGAACATTGCTCCCTAAATAGATTCCACTGGAGGGGATCCAAACCATCAGCTGGCAGCCTTAAAGGGGTGTTCTTACAGTTGCTTCTGGATTTCCTCAAGGACACAAAGTATCCAGGACAAAGTGGCATCACAGCAACTTGCTCTGCCAATTACAGTGTCTGATTGCATATCATTCTCTATTTTTAGGCCAAGATATGGTCACACACACATATAAAAGGCATACAAGTTTAATGTCAGAAAATTGCCAAGCAACCCTGCCACATCAAGGTAAACCGCTTATATTCTAGTCCTGCCTTACCTGCTACTACCTAGTGCTACTACCTATATAGTTTTACACCAGCTAGGTCAACTTCCTTCCTTGTCCTGATCCTGTCCCTGCCTAGTCCCACTCTTCCACTGAGATCTTTTCTGAAAATCCTTGACACCAGTGGAGAAAGGGACTTTATAATGGTATTAAAAAGCTTCATTATACTGCACAGGATCTCAAGATACAAGAATGTGGGGGAACTTGAAAGTGTGTGCAGGGCTAAGTATAACAATCACTATATGCCCCATCTCAATCTGTGTCTCTCTCTCAGTGCATTTTATTTCTATCTCTCTTTCTCTTATTTTTATATCTGTCTTTTCTGTGCTTTCACTACAGCATGTCTACTTATTTGTTTGAAACTGTTCTATCGAGTATTTCCTTTGTGGAATTGTGTTTCTCCCTCTGTTTTGTACTGTGTCTTACTTTTCTCTTTGTACATGAACTTGTATCTCTCCATGTCTGTGTAAATCTATCTCTCTCTCTGCCTTGCAAATTCTCTCTAGGGGGCAAATTTACTAACCTCCAGAAAATTCGCCAGTGATGGCTTCGCTCACATCACAACAGTTCGCCAGGCGCAGATTTGCCAATTCACTAAAATCCGAAGTTGCATCCAGGGCCCGAAGACTGGTGAAGTTGCGCTAGCATTACTGCGCAAAATGAAGCAAAGTTGCGGTAGCGTTGCCTAATTTGCATACGGCGGGAAGTTAAAGTTCAATGGACATATATGTTGCAGCATATACATTACACTACACAAGCCCGGGAAACCTTAATAAAATAAAATAAAGTTGTTATATTGCCCTACACATGAGCCCAGTGTATAGTTTATGTGCCATATGTAAGGAAATGTAGAGGGGAAGCCGGTTACCCCCCAAAAAATTTACTCTCTTTTTCAGCCTATCACACTGAAAAAAGGAAAAGACGCCACCGTTTTTTGGGACAATTTTTTAGGAAGTCCTATCTACTCTATTGCACTTCACCTGGTCTGAGGTGGCGAAGGCAAGTTTGGCGCAAGAGGTAACGTTCTGTAAAATCTGCATCTTAGTGAATTTGCGCAGTTACGTCCATTCGCCAGAGTGCAAATTTGCCTGGCGTTAGGGAGCGAAGTACCGCTAAAGTCTATCTCCTTCGCTAGCGAACTTACGCTGGCGAAGTTCCGAAATTACGTCACACTGGCAAATTTTTGCCAGCATTAGTCACTTCACCCTTTAGTAAATTTGCCCCTATATGTGGGATGCTCTCTCTCTAACTCCCTCTAACTCATTCTGTCTCTTCTTGTTTCAATACTTTACTAAAAAGTGAAGTGTACAGTATGTATTGAGCAGTTGCTAACACCTTGCCTTTGTCCGAAGGATTGAACCAAAGCTCTGCAAATTTACCATGAATGACATGGCATGTGATTGACGTTTATCATTTTAACTAATTGTATTCCCAGTAACTTATGTGTAATTTGGTTTGTCAAGTGGGCCCACAGGATCCTTCACGGCAGCCTTAACTGTTTGAGATTTGTAGACAAACATAACATTTTTAATAAACCATAATTAATGTGTGGCATATTCAAAGAGTGCCTTAGAACTATATGTAAGGACAAGGTTTTCCATTCCAGTTTTAGGAGTTATAACGACAAGCTCCTTCATAGTATGCTTCACTCCTTTCAATAATATGACTTTATCCTCTGTGTCCTTTAGGGTCCAATGAACAATGAAATAATTTCTGTGAAAAATTCCACGGCAAACACTGAAAACATTTTACCTTTTATCTATAAAAAAAATCTATTGAGTAAAGGAAACACTTTTACAATAGGATGAAATTGGTATTTGAGAGGAATAAAAAAATCCCATGGATGTCATAATCACTGAAGCCCAAATATGAAAGACTATAATGCACAGATTCAGCCCACAGTGTCAGCTTTCCATAGTACAGGTATGAGACTTATTATCCAGAATTCTTGGTACCGGAGGTCCTGGATCTTTATAAGGGGTCTTTTCGGAATTAGTATTACCAGATTCTGATGCTAAAAAAAACTATTCTTCAAAATATTAATGTTCATGTACATTTCTGAAGCTACGATTATTTATGGTTGAGTTTTTTTAGAGGAAAAACTAAAATTTTTAGAGGAAAAAAAAAACCTAGAATTTTTTGAGATTTATTATGCTCCAAAGCTGCTAAAAATTCAAATCTGAAAATACTCCAGCTAAGTCATGTAAAAGTAAATTGCAGATGTCCTTTTTACAATTGGAATATGTTATTTTTTCCTTCATGATGTTTGTGGATTTCGGGCTGTTTGATGCTACTTTTTGTTTGAAAACTCCAAAAATTCATATCGAAAAAGTTACACAATTTGAATTGTCGCAGGATTTTGCTGCGACTTTTCCCACACATACAATTTTTGTTTCGAATTTTTAGTAAATTAAGCCAAATCGTGGTTGGGGGGGATTTGGTAATTTTTTTTTTAATATAATCAGTAAAATTCGAGTTTTAATAAATACCCACCTAAAATTTACCTATGTCATGTTGATCGTTTTTTGCTAATACTGCAGGTCTTCTTTTGTAAGTAACTGACTGTTTTGCCAACCAGACTTTCAATCTCAAAGTTTCTAGTGCTAACAGTCTACTGATGCAAGAACATGGCAGCCTCCTCACAGAGAGATCAGATAATGTAAAAGCATCAGGTAAACACGTTTATGGAAAATTATATGTTATGATATCGAACAATTGTTGAAAGGACTGGGGATTTGGCAGCTGTGCTCTCGATCTCACTAAAGCACCCCCGCTCCAGGTGTAGGAATTGAACCAATTAGTGAGAGAACTGAGAGAGAGCAGGCAAAAATGCAGAACTTGCTGCTATGTGCTCTTTATTGCACACAACATGTTTCAGGCCAAAAACCCTTTATCAAGTGTGCACACTTGATAAAGGGCTTTTGGCCCGAAACATGCAGCAAGTTCTGCCTTTTTGCCTGCTCTCTCTCAGTTCTCTCACTAAATGTTATGATTTATATTAATAAAGGTTTAATTTCTGGCGTCCGTATCTTTTTAAGACTGCTAAAAATCAATGAAACGTTAAATAAAGGGGTTATGACCATAGAGAAATAGAAAGCAATGCTATGCTAAGGCAGCCGGAGAAATGCAAAGAGAGAAACTTTTAAAATATAAACCTAAGGATGGTACTAAAAAGAAATGCTCACCATTTGTAGAGCCAATATTGTGCTCAAAGCAAAGAAATTGAAAGAAATGTTTGCAGATATTGGCCCTTACTCCTGCAGGACAAGACACTTAAATAGGAAGTTTCCATATCCCCCCCTGCTTTAGTTACAGAAAAGGGAAAAGTATAAAGGATTAGTGATGGGCGAATTTATTCGGCAGGCACGATTTGCCGCCAGCGAATAAATTTGCGAAACGGCGTTTCGCACATTTTTCGGTGAAACGGCGCAAATTCGCCCATCACTGTAAAGGATGTTTTATGTTCTGCAGAGTTTGACCCTCCTAAACAAACAGGTTCTCAAAGGTTTTTAGGTGCACCTAAATCAGGCACATTTGCATGTATGGGATGCATCTGCTGCTTGTCTATCATTAAAGGAGATGTAGTGAGACATCCAACACAAGGCACTCCCTTAAAAATGACTTTAATGTATTAATGTATAATGTGGTATACCTACTGAAATGTTCTTGCAGTCAGGGGTATATTGTCCAGACAAGCAGGGCCATTACAATTTGAATTAAAGAACATCAGGGAAACATACATCATTTGGAAGCAGGTTCCCCTACAGACACTCCCATGTCTAGACACTTTAATGAATCCAATCACAATCAAGCACAATTGAAGTGGATGGTTTTGGAGGTGGTGGAGCCCTGACAAGGGGAGGCTATTTGAAAGAGCATCTACTACAGAGAAAATCCCTTTGGATTAAAAGATTATATAGATTATACCAGGCAGGTATGAATGATATCTGGAGTGTAAAATTGTAGAACAATAACAGTGTAACTTAAATTTAACTTTTAGTATGTTGTAGAATGGCCAATTCTAAGAAACTTTTCATTTGGTCTTTGATATTTGTTTTTTATATTTTTTTAATTATTTGCCATCTTTTTCTGACACTTGCCAGCTTTCAGATGGGGGTCACTGACCCCATCTAAATACAAATGCTCTGTAAAGCTACAAATGTATGGTTATTGCTACTTTTTCTCACTCATTTTTCTATTCAGGTCCTCTCCTGTTCATATTCCAGCCTCTTGTTCAAAGCAATGCGTGGTTGCTAGTGTAATTTGGACCCTAGCAACCAGATTGCTGAAATTGGAAACTCAAGAGCTGCCAGATAAAAAGCTAAATAACTCAAAAAACACAAAAAATACAAAATGAAAACCAATTACCTCAAACTGAAAGTTAACTCAAAGGTGAACAACCCTTAAAGGAGAAGGAAACCCTTTTGCAGAAAACCCCGTACCCCCCATCCCACGTAGACCCCCCTTCCTCCTCCTCCCAGGCTAACTACCCCCTGGTGAAATGCCCCATACTCCATACTTACCCCTCGGGACAGATTCTTCCAGCAGAGTTCCACACATCAATCTTCCGCATCCTCGGTAAGATGACTGGGAGATCAGCAATTTCCGTGTAATTCCGCGCATGCGCAGTTGTCTCAAACCGGCAAACTGCTCCAAGTGCGCATGTGCAGGAATACCAATCTCCCAGTCAGCTTACCAAAGAAGCGTAAGATGGATGCATGGAACTCCGCTGGAAGAATCTGCACAGAGGGGTAAGTATGGAGCATGGGGCATTTTCCCGGGGGGGTAGTTAGCCTGAGGGGAGGAGGAAGGGGGGTCCACGTGGGGTGGGGGGGGGGGTACGGGTTTTTTTTGCAAAAGGGTTTCCTTCTCCTTTAAAGGGCCCTTTAGTTATACAGGAGTTAGATTCCATTTCCTGGGTCTAAGTATGCCATTAATTATCCTAGGTTTAGAAACTAGGTTGCGCTGTGTTATAATATAAAAAGCTGGGCACACATGCTCAGGGTCCATTTTCGTAGTTCTCTTACCTGAGCAGGCAGGAAGGGTGAAGTGAAACCTAGAGGCAAATTTGCTAAGGGCAAAGTGACTAACGCTGGAGAAAATTAGCCAGCATGACGTCATTTCGGTACTTTGCCAATTTACTAATGGGTGCAGGCATAACTTCGCTAGCGAAGAAGATAGACACTAGCGCAACTTCGCACTCTAATGCCAGACGAATTTTCGCTCTGGCGAACGGACGTAACTGTGCGGATTTTACTGAACGTTAGCTGTTCTGCCAGACTTGCCTTCACCAGCTCAGACCAGGCAAAGTGCAATGGAGTGTATAGGACTGTTCTAAGTCCCAAAAAATGCTGGCGTCTTTTCACTTTTTCAGGGTGATAGGCTGCAAAAGTCCGTAAAAGATTTTTTGGGTACCCGGGTTCACCCCTACATTTCCTAACATATGGCACATAAACTATACACTGGGCTCACGTGTAGGGCATTATAACAACTCTATTTTATTTTTTTAAGGTTCCCTGGGCTTGTGTAATGTGATGTATTTGCTGCGACATATACGTGCATTCAACTTTCACTTCCCGCCGTATGCAAATTAGCGAACGCTAGTGCAACTTCGGTTTGATTGCCGACATAATGCCACCGAAAATTCGTCTGTGTTCGACACCCTAGACAGGTCAGGTCTAGTAAGGATAGGCTAGTTCACTTTCATAGATCACTCTAGGAGTGATAGATAGTTAGAAGTGTGAGTGGGAATATGATCCTGGGTACTAAATGTCCAGAGTAAGGCTGAAAGCTGCGTGTACCTGGGTGTATCGTTCCTGTGGGAACTTATACTGACCAATGGTACTTGTGAGCATATGCCTAGCCACTGCTGTTCTATGTTCCTGCTTATATCTGTTTGATCTCCTACGTGGATTATTTTGTGCTTCAATAAATCTGTTCAATGGTTACATGTTCAAGAACCACTGGTGCCCAGTTATTGACTGTTACAGTTTACTACACACCATTGTGAGGGCTTACTCCCTGAGAATTAGGATCTCATCCAGAGCACATATTAGGGTATAGCTACTAGTGCACAGCAAGAGTTCATTTTACATTACATTTACATTTTATTATAAGATTACATAATATTACAGTGTACAGGTATTTGGCATAACCCTTAGAATGAAATTAACACTTTGTAGGTATATTGGACAGAGCCACTAAATGTACAGTAGTTAAAAGTGCCCTATTGGTCAGCTGGCTCAGGGAATGGTTGCTGCCTTTATAAACTTGAATTATCAAATGCCACTGTACTAGAATGTGGTCTGAAAGTGAAAGATCCTATAGTGTCTATATCATAAGTACACACAGATATTAGATTGAAAGGTAGAGCATTCAACAGCATTTATTCATACAGCAAACAATAAATTGACCACAAATTGTAGCTGCTTTACAGGACTGCGGGTGAGTGATCTTATAGATGCCCTTATCTTATTCTGTTTGGACTTTGAAAATAATATGTTTCCATATGCTAATATAATGTGGACTATGGTAAAAAAAAGACACATGTATTTCGGGGTTGTCTGGTGAGAGAAATAAAGATATTAATTACATTTAATTCCTAGTAGAGAAAAAAATGCATTTTAAAACATTGCCATTGTTTTTATGTAAATATTCATAACAATATTATCACAGGAGTTTAAAAGAAACGGAGGTTATTATAACTTGGACTGTACTATTGTTCATTTTGGGACAATTAGTTGCCTGGCAACTACACACTTCAGACTTTTCATCCATGCCCTTTATTAAAGCAAAGATGTAGGCTCCCTTGTGAGATGATTTTGTAGAATTTTAATTGCTATTTCTCAGTTAAAAGCATATTTTCAAAGGATTATTTGTAAAACTTTTAATTATAGTTGTATCATAAATGCATGTTGAACAACCTGCATGAATGAGATTGTCATTATTATTCCTTTTAGAAGTCTTGTGGCTCAAATATTGTCAAAATCCATTTAACCATTGAAAAGGCAAAGGGAAAAAGGAAAACAGTAAATGCCAAGATGTGAGAAAACTGAAAAAGTAAGTCATGTGTGAAAGCAAATGTCTCAAATCATTTCTCCAGAAATTCCCTTTACTCGGGGGATAGATAGAAGTTTAAAGGTTGCCGTTTCTAAAACGGACAGATTGCTTAAATGGATAAATAAAAATTGGGCATTATGGATTTATACTAGTAATCATGGGTTCATAGTATGAATTCCCAGCAGGTCAAATTTTATCACAGTTATTAACTCTTTCCATTTTCCTGGCAAGTGATTTTAAAAAGTCACAGATTTTTTAAATTCTTTCAAGGGGCATATTTATTATGCTGCGTAAAAAAACGGCGGGATAATACACCATAAATGGAGTGAAAAACAGAGTGAAGTTCACGGAAGCAATGTAAAATAACAGCGTTCGCATGACATGAAATTACATAGTTTCATAGTTAAATTGGGTTGAAAAAACACCAAAGTCCTTCAAGTTCAACCCCTCCAAATGAAACCTAGCATCCCTACACACACCCCTCCCTACACTCACATAAACTAAATAAACTCATACACTAACTATAGAGTTTAGTATCACAATAGCCTTTGATATTATGTGTGTCCAAAAAATCATCCAAGCCATTCTTAAAGACATTAACTGAATCAGCCATCACAACATTACCCGGCAGTGCATTCCACAACCTCACTGTCCTGACTGTGAAGAACCCCCTACGTTGCTTTGAATGAAAGTTCTTTTCTTCTAGTCTAAAGGGGTGGCCTCTGGTACGGTGATCCACTTTATGGGTAAAAAGGTCCCCTGCTATTTGTCTATAATGTCCTCTAATGTACAGTACTTGTAAAGTGTAATCATGTCCCCTCACAACCCCAACCATGACAGTCTACCCTCAAAATTTAAGTCTTCCATCCCTCCAACCAGTTTAGTTGTACTTAGTCTCTGCACTCTCTCCAGCTCATTTATATCCCTCTTAAGGACTGGAGTCCAAGGAGCAGATTCACTTAGCGCCAAATTTACGCTAGCGTCTGCTTCGCTCACATCGCAACACTTCACCAGGCGTAAATTCGCCAGGACAGCGCTAATTCACTAAAATCTAAAGTTGCATCCAGGGCGCCGAACGCTGACGAAGTAGCGCTAGCGTTACTGCGGCAAGTGAAGTGAAGTTGCGCTAGCGTTAGCTAATTTGCATTCGGCGGGAAGTTAAAGTTGAATAGACGTATATGTTGCAGCTAATACATTACACTACACAAGCCCGGAAAACCTTAAAAAAATTAAATAAAGTTGTTATATTGCCCTACACATGAGCTCAGTGTATAGTTTATGTGCCATATGTTAGGAAATGTAGGGGGGAAGCCGGGTACCTCAGAAAAAATTTACTCTCTTTTGCAGTCTATCAGCCTGAAAAATGTTTTTTGGGACTTAGAAAAATTTTCAACTATTTTTTGAGTAAGTGCTATCTACTCTATTGCACTTTGCATGGTCTGAGGTGGCGAAGGCAAGTCTGGCACAAGAGGTAACGTTCAGTAAAATCTGCATCTTAGTGAATTTGTGTAGTTACGTCCCTTCACCAGAGTGCAACTTCACCAGACGAAAGGGAGCAAATTAGCGCTAGAGTCTATCTCCTTCGCTAGCAAAGTTACGCCTGTGCCCGTTAGTAAATCGGCGAAGTAACAAAATAATGTCGCGCTGGTGAATTTTCGCTAACGTTAGTCACTTCGCCTTTTAGTGAATCTGCCCCCAAAGCTGCACTGCATACTCCAAATGAGGCCTTATGTTTTCATCCCTTGAGTTAATGCTTTTATGCAAGACAGAACTTTATTTGCTTTAGTGGCCACAGAATGACACTGCCTGGAATTAGACAACTTGTTATCTAGATCCTTCTCAGTTAAGGAAACCCCCAACACACTGCCATTTAGTTTATGACTTGAATTTATATTATTTTTGCCAAAGTGCATTACCTTGCCTTTATCAACATTGAACCTCATTTTCCAGTTTGCTGCCCAATTCCCAAAATGGCAGCATCCTTCTGCACAATTTCATATCATCAGCAAAAATAGAAACAGTACTTTCAATGCCCACCTCCAGGTCATTAATAAACAAGTTGAAAAGCAAGGGACCTAGTACAGAGCCCTGCGGTACTCCACTAACAACACTGGTCCAATTAGAAAATGTTCCATTTACCACCACTCTTTGTAGTCTATCTTTTAGCCAGTTCTCTATCCAGGTACAAATACTATGTTCCAGGCCAACATTACTTAATTTAACCAGTAACCTTTTGTGTGGCACTGTATCAAATGCTTTAGCAAGTCTAAGTAGATCACATCCACTGCCTTCACACCTTCATCATTTATTTTACACAGCTTTTTACATGGTTTTTTTTGGCAAATTTTGTTTTATACAGCATAATAAATATGCTCCTAAGTTTTCTATTAGAGTTTAGAGGCATCACTGAACTATTATACTAGATCAGTCTCAATGCATGACATCTTTCTTAATATGCCATATAATTTACACTTTTACACTTTTTTTTTAGCATAGACTATTTTGCTGCACTTTATAAATACAGCATGTCCTAATAACTATTTCATGTTAACCATTTTTTTCTCAGTAATAATAGCAAAGTACTTTTTTTTACTTTACTAAGCTCTTATAAACGATAACCATATGTCATATTAATAAAGACGCCTTAATGCCATCTGAATGTAAGAAGAAAGGTTTGATTATTCTGGGGGCTGTATAGAGTAATCTTATACTATAGATAGAATAAAACATTTACTTATTCTTTAATGTATAGTGCTCCATATAGCTCTACATACCCTTGCTGCTGGGAATACCACTGGTCCCAGGCATATAATAGATGGTATACCTATACTAAACTGGCCTTTTATTTTTGAGGAAGATGTTAAACATTTGCTCTTAAATTGTAAAATATTATTATTATTATATTCTTTTATGGATAAACATTGTTCCATTGAGATGCATCAGCTTGCCTTAGAAACCACTCTCTCCAGGATTCACAGAACCATATGTTTATGTTGTTCCTCAAAACAGATTGATTTTACGTTTTTGATGGCATTGACGTATTTTACTTTCACTTTATTGGAAATAAACATATAAATGACAATTAAACATTAATGTTACACACAATTGTATAGCTGTTTTAGGGAAGCACACACACATTCATTATTATCCATTATTAATTTTCGAGGCAATTGAAAAAAAGTAGTTTGCGTTGATGAGTTAATGTTAAAAGAAATTGTAATTCTAAGCAACTTTTCAATATGCATTAATTACAAATTTTCAGTGGTAGTTTCTAAATTTGGCTGCAGAAAAGTATATATATACTGTATTTATTTATCCAAATTGACTCAATATTTGTTAAGGGTTGAGTCTTTTTTTACTTTTTTTACTCTATAAATGTATTAATTTCACTTGTTTATTCTGCAAATGCTTTTTTTTGAGTTTAAAGGTAAACAAAAAAATCACTGGATAGGGTCTATAATATAACAGAGAAAATAGTGGAATGAAAATCTAAAGGATTTGTAAAAGAGCAACATTCCCCATCTGGTTGTTTACTTAATAATAGGAAAACATTGCTTCCATAATATTCGGAATAGTATAAAAGTCATGATTTTCATTATAAGTTTTGAATCCACTATATGTTGATACTAAACAGACAGCATGGGAGTTGCTACCGTTTTGGCTGCCCTCACTTAATATATTTTTAGTAGCTTAACAACGTCAGCACCAATTTTTGACCAGATTTTAGATTTCTCCCAGTAAGCAGGGAAAATATGCTGTCAAAATTCTCCAAGTAGGGTTCTGTTTATTTACTTACTCAGCATTCCCACCAGGTACTCACGGATCACAATGCAGCTTCTCCTGCAACTCCCACAATGAAACAGTGCTTGGGGTTGAGTACAGGTACTAGACATGTGGAGTAGTGGAAGGAGTGCTGTATATTGTAGAAACACTTCATGACAGGGGTCACCAACTTTTTTTTACCTGTGAGCCACATTTTAATGTAAAAAGAGTTGGGGAGCAACAAGAGTTCAAAGGGGGTGCCCAGTAAGGGCTGTAGTTAGCTATTTGGCAATACTTATGTGGACTGGAAGCCTAAAGGAAACTCAGTTTGGCAGTCAACCTGGTTATTATGCAACAAAAACTTGCCTCCAAGCCAGGAATTCAAAGATAAGCACCTGATTTGAAGCCACTTGGAGCAAACCATAGCTACCATGATGTTTGCAACCAGTAACTGCTATCTGTTCCTATAGTTGTTTAGACCTTTAGGAAATGTAGGGGCCCGTAGGTTTAAAGTGTCCCTTTGGCTTTAAATACCTACATTTCATTATCTTCCTAGTTGCCCATGCATCAACAAGCTGCCTAATAGGGATGTCGCGGACTGTTCGCCTGCGAACTAATTCGCGCGAACATCGACTGTTCGCGTCCGCCGAATGTTCGCGAACGTCGCGCGACGTTCGCCAATTTGGGTTCGCCTTAGCTGGCGCTTATTTTTGACCTCTCACCCCAGACCAGCAGATACATGGCAGCCAATCAGGAAGCTCTCCCTCCTGGACCACCCCTACACCCCCTGGACCACTCTCCTTCCATATATAAACTGAAGCCCTGCAGCGTTTTTTCATTCTGCCTGTGTGTGCTTGGAAGAGCTAGTGTAGGGAGAGAGCTGGTTAGTGATTTGAGGGACAGTTGATAGTAACTTTGCTGGCTAGTAATCTACTTGATACTGCTCTGTATTGTAGGGACAGAACTCTGCAGGGATTTGAGGGACATTTTAGGTTAGGTAGCTTTGCTGGCTAGTAATCTACCTTCTACTGCAGTGCTCTGTATGTAGCTGCTGTGGGCAGCTGTCCTGCTGCTGATCTCTCATCTGCTGACTGCTGCCTGTAACCCAATAGTCCTTGTAAGGACTGCTTTTATTTTCTTTTTTGTTTTTTTACTTTGCTACTATAAGAGCCCAGTGCTATTAGTCTAGCTGTGTTGGGGAGTGGGACTGGTGTGCTGCTCCTCCTAGTAGTTCACCACTACCAGCACCAACCAGAGTCAAAATTGTTACAAAGTATCTTATTTGCACCTGTTAGCTGTTCTGAACTCTTTGCCAAATGCTAATTAAGTTAGCTGTTCAGTTCAGAGAAAAGAGGGACTTTCCAGTACAAAAGAGGGACAGGGGGTTGAGTGGTCAAAAGAGGGACAGTTGGGAGGTATGCAAGTGCCACCTAGCTGTGTGAGCTTTTTCACATTCTGTCTAAATAACAATAATAATTCTGTGTCCGTAAACATCACCTGAGTGATACAGCAGCAATAATATATTCCGTATCCACTACTGTATACGTTGCCCTTGCAGGCATTTTTTGCCCAGTCTTTAACCAAGTGCCACCTCGCTGTGTGAGCTTTTTCACATTCCGTGTCCAGAAACATCACCTGAGTGACGTCGTGTGATTTCTGCCCTTTACAGCACAAAACGCAGCGCTGTGTCAACAATGTATTTTTCAGATACATTTTTGCCCTTGATCCCCCTCTGGCATGCCACTGTCCAGGTCGTTGCACCCTTTAAACAACTTTAAAATCATTTTTCTGGCCAGAAATGTCTTTTCTAGCTTTTAAAATTCGCCTTCCAATTGAAGTCTATGGGGTTCGCGACGTTCGCGAACCGTTCGCATTTTTGACGCAAGTTCGCGAATATGTTCGCGAACATTTTTTCCGCCGTTCGCTACATCCCTACTGCCTAACTGGAATATTTAACATCTGCAAAACCTTGCCTCTGTGGATCTGTGAGTATAAA
This sequence comes from Xenopus laevis, assembly GCF_017654675.1. NCBI lineage: Eukaryota > Metazoa > Chordata > Amphibia > Anura > Pipidae > Xenopus > Xenopus laevis. The sequence goes on along the minus strand of NC_054380.1, from coordinate 108,529,515 downwards.
ACCTGTGGATCTATTGTCTTGGACAATAAACTTGTTCTGTTGTTTTCTGCAAGAACCTCCTTGTGTCCTTTATTTTTAAAGGAGAATTCAACCCTTTACCCAAAAAAAGTCCCCAAAAATTCTGGCGTCTTTTACTTTTCTAAGGGTGATAGGCCGAAAAAGATCGTACATTTTTTTGGGGGTACCCTCCTTCCCCCCTACATTTCCTAACATATGGCACCTAAACTATACAGTGGGCACATGTATAGGGCAAAATAACAACTCTATTTTATTCTGTAAAGCTTTCCCAGGCTTGTGTAGTGTAATGTATTTGTTGCTACATATGCATCCATTGTACTTTAACTTGGCGCCGCATGCAAATTAGGCATCGCTAGCGTAACTTCGCTTTGATTGACGAATTAACGCTAGCACAACTTTGCTACCTTTCACCTCCCTGAGTGCAACTTCGGATTTTAGTGAATTAGCGGTGCCCCGAAGAAACTTCGCCTGGTGAAGTATGGCGAAGAGCGGCGAAGCCAACGCTGGCACAACTTCGGAGGTAAGTAAATTTTTAGTTCAACTACACCCTTTCTTCCTACCTTCCACATATTGAAGACCCTGCCTTGTGTGTTGGAGTCAAGTGTAACCCTTGCTCTAGCTGGACATAGCCTAGTTTAGCCTAAAATAGCATTACAGAAACTTTTCACCTTTACTTTTATAACCCCATTTCAGTCTAAAAGTTCCCAAAAATGGCGCCACTAGGGAGGAAGCCATCTATTCTACTCAGATGATGATTGTCTGTGGACTGCATTTATCTCTGGGTCAAAACTGGACCAAATTAATTTCATGCAGACTGCTCATGTTTATTCTGGGGTTAGAACATGTAGATACTGGGTATTTTGTTTGCAGTTTGCAAATCACAAAGAGCAATTTCCTTAATTACTGGAACAAAAAGCTGTTGAGCTAAACAGGGTATTAATGATACTGCACATGTGTTTTCTTTTCTATCATTCAGATAAAAGTGGATTGTGCACGGGACTAGGATAGAGGGCATGATAGTATGTACTAGATAGAAGACAGCTATTCCACATTTTATTTAGTAACTCTTTGATGAATATTTGTTTGCATTTGGTGCAGTATAAGACACTCCTAAAATAACAGGAGGCCAGACAAAACATGCTGTGACCTTACAAGCATTAGACACGCTACAATTATTTCCTTTGCATTTAAATGACAGTATTAACTGATAATAAATACCACTCCTAACGCTTTATGCGTGACTCTTAAAACTTTACTTTCCTTGCGTTTAGATTAAAGTTAAGAGAGAAACAAAAGGACCAAGGGTACACTTGGTTTCAACATACTTAAAACAACTGATAACAAAGCACAATATAGGCTACGTTGTTCAGAGGAAATCAGCAGATCAAAAACATATTTTCAATTAATGGCAGACATGCAGTGGTGCTAAAGGAACATTTTCTGCCAGGTTTTCCTTTGCAAGAGATTGCTTCTCTGGATCTAGATTTACTGCCCACTTAGTTATACTGCCTGGGTTCCGTACTTAATTAACAACTTTCAAAGCCGAGCTTTCTGTGAGCAGTCTCGTTACCATATGTGAAATAAGGACAGATTATTGAGAGAGGTTTTAATAGTAAATTTGTATTCATTACAAAATGTTCACTTAACATCAGGGATAAAACATACAAGGTCAAAACAGATGGCAATTAGCATCATTGGTTCTAATTAGAGTACATGTTATTATCGAGATGTCTACTTCATACACTGCACACTGGGCACTTAAAAGATAACCAGAATTATTACTAATTTATTATGTATGACAAAGAATGGAGACAAGGAGGATGCACTCATATTTTTATCCTTGGTTATTATACAAATTGTATCAAAAAGTTGTCACAAAAGATTGGATTTGAAGGGATTTATGAAGGAAATCAAAGTAATCAATTACGCCGGCCAATATAAAGCACCAACATTTCCTGCTGTTCAACTGGGAGAAATACAAGGAAGCACAAAAACTGCGCTACCTGCAGGTTTTATTTCTAAAAGGGAACTTTAAAACTGAACGGGAAAGAAGATTTATGAATTCAAATGTATGGAGTTATTTAAAGGGGGGGTTCACCATTAAGGTAACTTTTATTATGTTATAAAATGGCCAATTCTAATCACCTTTTCAATTGGTTTACATTATTTTTTTTTATAGTTTTAAAGTTATTTGCCTTTTTCCCTCTTACTTTTTCCAGCTTTCAAATGGGCATCGCTGACCCCTTCTAAAAGGTAAATGCTCTGTAAGGCTACAAATTTATAGTTATTGCTCATTTTTATTACTCGTCTTTCTATTCAGGCCTCTCCTATTCATATTCCAGTCTCTTATTTAAATCAAGTATGGTTGCTAGGGTAATTTGGACCCTAGCTACCAGATTGCTTAAAATGCAAATTGAAGAGCTGCTGAATAAAAAGCTAAATAACTCAAAAACCTTAAATAATAAAAAATGAAAACCAATTGCAAATTGTCTCAGAATATCACTCTGTACATCATACTAAAAGTTATCTTAAAGATGAACAAACCCTTTAAAACATTAAGACAGGGCCTTAATTAGGGTCAGGGTTCATGTCACACTATGGGGCACATTTACTAATCTTGAGTGAAGGTTTCGAATGAAAAAAACTTTGAATTTCGAAGTATTTTTTTGGGTACTTCGAACATCGAATCGGATACTAGGACCTTCGACTTCGACTCAAACGATTCAAAGTAAAAATCGTTCGACTATTCGACCATTCGATAGTCGAAGTACTGTCTCTTTAAAAAATACTTCGACTACATACTTCGGTAGTTTAAACCTACCGAGGTTCAATGTTAGCCTATGGGGACCTTCCCCAGCACTTTTGTAAGTTTTTTTTGATCGAACGATTTTTATTCGATCGATCAAAGTATTTGCACTAAAATCCTTCGAATTCGATATTCGAATTCAAAGGATTTTACTTCGAGGGTCGAATTTGATGGTTTATACCCTCGAAATTCAACACTTGATAAATCGCCCCCCCCTGTGTGATGGACGAATTTGGTGCTTTTTGCTTTGCCGAAATATTCGCTGGCGAATTTTTGCGGCAGTTTCACAAATTTATTCACCGGCGGCGAATCGCTGAAATTCGCCGAGAATTCATGCCTGGTGAACAAATTCGCCCATCACTAACTATGTGACCTGACTTAATCCAGACTCCTGGACTATTTACAACCCACCCTAATTCATTGTATTATCTCTACATTTGATCTCTATCTATCTGTAATTTCCTAATTTATTGCCCATGAATACCTTTCACTGATCTAACAGAATATATGCTGTGCCTTTCTAGCTTTCATTTGTATTTTGCCTGAGGAAGGGGCCTCGGTGCTCAGAAAGCTTGCAATCTATTTTTATTATTGTTAGCCAATATAGGTATCACTTCTACAATACATTTTGTATTTGTTTGTTCTTTTATTTGTTATAAATACAAGGAAGGAAACAATGCAAGACAGTTTGTTCACAAGATTTTAAAATCACAAGTTCTACATGAGTTGTAAACTTACAGGACTGTTGCACAGAAGTGGATGCTAAACACATTCAAAGGGTGCCAAAGATTAATTCAAAGGAGGACAGATATAGAAACTGAAATATAAATATAGAGAGTGGAAAAGATGGACGTTATTTAAACGAATATGGAAAGGTTTCTCTTGAAAGTTGAATCTTAATAAACTATTTGAAAGTAGGTACTGTAAGTTTAGGGTTTGGGCCTTAGGTAGTAAAGAAGAGATTTTCTAATGCTGGTTACTGCTCCAGAGAAGCCCTGGAAAAACATATAAGGGGTCATTTTTAGCTGGTACTCTCCATGTTTCCAGATTTCATAAATTTCAAGAATTTCAAGAAATTTCATCACTGACCAATTACTATTATTTTCTATCTAGTATAGGTCAATCTAAAAACAACTGGACTTGCTGAGTAATCAATGAAGACGTTTCACTACTCATCCGAGCAGCTTCTTCAGTTCAACTGACTGGTGTGGGAAGATCTCGGCATATAAACTCTTCCACTAATCCATTTACAATGGCACATTGTAACTCTTCAAAGAGGTGACATCTGAAGAAACTCACAGAGGTGTTGATTCTGTGTAGTTGTGATAGGATTATCCAATGTGTCATGCAACTCCTAGATACAGGTGTTACTTGTGAGAGTTGCATGAATGGATGTGTGAAGTGTTCTGAATCCGCCGGGGTACAGATGTTAGAACAGCATTGTATGTAGCAGACAGGTGGTGTCGAAGGCCCCCACCTCTGTTTAGAGATGGTCTCTCCACCTTCGACACCACCTGTCTGCTACATACAATGCTGTTCTAACATCTATACCCCGGCGGATTCAGAACACTTCACACATCCATTCATGCAACTCTCACAAGTAACACCTGTATCTAGGAGTTGCATGACACATTGGATAATCCTATCACAACTACACAGAATCAACACCTCTGTGAGTTTCTTCAGATGTCACCTCTTTGAAGAGTTACAATGTGCCATTGTAAATGGATTAGTGGAAGAGTTTATATGCCGAGAACTTCCCACACCAGTCAGTTGAACTGAAGAAGCTGCTCGGATGAGTAGTGAAACGTCTTCATTGATTACTCAGCAAGTCCAGTTGTTTTTAGATTGACCTATACTAGATATACTATGACCTGGATGAATGAAAATCTTCATAGTCATATTATTTTTCTACATTTCATAATGATCGATAATGAAGATCATGATGCTCTAATGTTCTATGTGTGCCATTTTTATCTTCTTTATACCAATGCCTTGTCCGGTGATACTGTATGTTACGTCAATATGTTTTTAGGTTCCGTTATTCCAGCATAAAACCATACAGAAGTTCTAGAAACCCCAGTAAAGCCATGCAGAAAACAAAGAAACATTTGGTAACTATTGCCTATTTCAATCTTAAAGGGATACTGTCATGGGAAAAAATTTTTTTTTCAAAATGAATCAGTTAATAGTGCTGCTCCAGCAGAATTCTGCACTGAAATCCATTTCTCAAAAGATTTTTTTTATATTCAGTTTTGAAATCTGACATGGGGCTAGACATATTGTCAATTTCCCAGCTGCCCCAAGTCATGTGACTTGTGCTCTGATAAACTTCAATCACTCTTTACTGCTGTACTGCAAGTTGGAGTGATATCACCCCCTCCCTTTTTCCCCCCAGCAGCCAAACAAAAGAACAATGGGAAGGTAACCAGATAGCAGCTCCCTAACACAAGATAACAGCTGCCTGGTAGATCTAAGAACAGCACAGTCACTGAGACACATTCAGTTACATTGAGAAGGAAAAACAGCAGCTTGCCAGAAAGTATTTCTCTCCTAAAGTGCAGGCAAAAGTCACATGACCAGGGGCAGCTGGGAAATTGACAAAATGTCTAGCCCCATGTCAGATTTCAAAATTGAATATAAAAAAATCTGTTTGCTCTTTTGAGAAATGGATTTCAGTGCAGAATTCTGTTGGAGTAGCACTATTAACTGATGCGTTTTGAAAAAAACATGTTTTCTGATGACAGGATCCCTTTAAGTATTTGCCCATTGGCAATAATAAAAAGCAGCAAATAGTTAACATTTTCGAATGCTTAAATTAGCAGATATATTTTTATGATTCATGTCGTCCAATTTAAATGAGACACAAATAAGGTGTAAAAGGCTTTTAATGAATATAATTCACATTGACTTTTTTGATCTACATGAAATGTTTTCCAGTAAATGAAGAGTGGTAAGCAGTTAATTGGTTTAGATGAAAAGGAAATGAGATTGTTGACAGCATTCATTAAAGCAGACGATAAAATACAAGAGCAGACAATTTAAGACTATTCTGTCAAATGAGGTTGCTTGATTTTAGGAAATACATCTGTGTCCTTGCTTTACACTATTTAAAATTCTTTAAGCCTTCTTAATTGGGTAAAACAAAGGTCTTTTGTCAAGGTATTGCACAGATATTATACAACTATTCTTATGATCGTGGACCTTTGTAAGATCACAATAGATACTCTCTAAAATTAATTTGACTGCACCTTTCCAAAAAATATAGATTTCTGTGATGTATCCCTTTAGTAGTAATAGAATAGATGTTGTTCGGTGTAAGAACTCACAAGCTTGAGCGCTAATACGCTATTTTAAAAGTCATATATTCAGGGTATGAGCTCAATAAGGACCTACTCTTGAAATGAAAACAAAAAACATTATAGGACTTGTTTATTAAAGGAATGAATGCGCAAAAACTTGGCACAATTTGCCATATTTTTAATCACAGTTCAACTTTTTCTCCTAGAATCCCAGGGTAATTGTACCCATAATGATATCTGCAAAATATTGCAGCAGATACCATAGGCATAAAGATTTTGCAGGTGGAGACTGTTCCGGTGTGGCATAAGAGTGCACTTGTATATGGTGCAAAACTAAGGGGCACATTTACTAAGGGTCAAAGTGAATTCAAAGTGTATTTTCTAATTCAAAAACTTCGAATTTCGTTGTAATTTTTGGGTACTTCTACCATCGAATAGGCTAAAATTCGATTTGAATTGAAAAAACGTAGAATATTCGACCATTCGAAAATCAAAGTACTGTCTCTTTAAAAAACTTCAACTTCGACACTTCGCCACCTTCAACCTGCCGAATTGCTATGTTAGCTTATGGGGACCTCCTAGAACCAATAGCCAATATTTGGCTACGTTTTTAGAAGTCAAAGTTTTTTTTTTTTGGAAATCATTAGATCGATCGATTAAAACGTTCGAATCGTTCGATTTCTACATTCGATCGAACGATTTGAATTTGATCGAAAATGGCTAAATTCACTCAAAAAAATACTTCCACTATCGAATTTCTACAATTCAATGGTCGAATTTTCGAAGTTTTACCACTTTGAAATTCGACCCTTAGTAAATGATTCCCCTAAGTGCCATTTTCTATTTGGTCATGGCAGGTATTAGACACTGAGGGGCCGATTCATCAAGGGTCGAATATCGAGGGTTAATTAACCCTCGATATTCGACTAGGAATTGAAATCCTTCGACTTCGAATATCGAAGTCGAAGGATTTAGCGCAAATTCTGCGATCGTACGATCGAAGGATTATTCCTTCGATCGAACGATTAAATCCTTCGAATCGAACGATTCGAAGGATTTAAATCCAACGATCGAAGGAATATCCTTCGATCAAAAAAACTTAGGCAAGCCTATGGGGACCTTCCCCATAGGCTAACATTGACTTCGGTAGCTTTTAGCTGCCGAACTAGGGGGTCGAAGTTTTTTTTAAAGAGACAGTACTTCGACTATCGAATGGTCGAATAGTCGAACGATTTTTAGTTCGAATCCTTCGATTCGAAGTCGTAGTCGATAGTCGAAGGTCGAAGTAGCCCATTCGATGGTCGAAGTAGCCCAAAAAACCACTTCGAAATTCGAAGTTTTTTTACTTCGAATCCTTCACTCGAGCTTGATGAATCGGCCCCTGAATCTAATACGCATTAGTCCTCATATACTAAAGTAGCTGCAACCAAACAACTGGCTCACAGCTCTCATTGTAAATTAGTACATGCATTATACTAGGAACAATTCTAAGATGATTCCTATGCCTTGTTCTACAACTAGCAATTTAAAATGTAGTTGCTGGGCGACTAAATCTCCCCATCTGCCACCATTTATCAAAAAGTGAAGTTAGAGATCACCACAGTCCACTAGACTGAAATGCCGTCACTCTCCATTCATTTCTATGGGATTTTGAGAGGAGTATTTATCAAAGGATGAACTTTCACTTTTACCCATTGATAAATACATTTATATTTCAAAAAGTCCATAGAAATTAATGGAGAGTGGCGGTATTTCCCTCTAGAGGACTGTGGTGATCTCTAACTTCAATCTTTGATAAATATACCCCAGTGTGACAGCAGCACAGAGTATCTGCAGTTAATCAGTAGAAAAGATAAGCTAGTGGGGAGCTACTGCGGAAACTGTGAAGGCACAGATCTTTACTGCTAAAGGGCTGGGATTACCTTGCCCTACTTTTTTTAATCAAGCTTTATTTCTCCTTTAATAATCTCTGGGTGTGTAGGATTACAAAAATACATCCTTTTTTTTTTAATAATAAAAAAAAGACTCTTTCCACTGCTTCTAAAATCTTGTTCTATGGCAGGCACATTTATCTATCCTTATTTTCTGTAAAAGTCTGCAGACTCCTGCAAATTTATATGGCAGTACATCAATCAAGGAACTTTATTTATGCAGCCTGTCCTGTGAGAATGATCTTTGGGCAGATCCGCTTTATTATCATAAAAATGTAGGAACCATAATAGAGTTTGTTTATAGGTGTTAGGATTACAGAGAAGCAATTCAGTAGAAGAGAAGCTGCTAACTGGGTACAAGTTAAGCATTTTTGTAATTCCATTTGCCAGTGTGATGCATCATTATTATTATATCTCAGGTGCATTTGTGGAAGTCAAAAGTCTAACCCTTAGATGCCGAATTGGGTATATTTCCTTATTCATCTTTGTACCCTAAATATGGCAGTTAATGTTGTATGTTATGTTCTTTTGTTTTTGTTTTTTTAGATAATTTACTTTCTCATGTTAGGCTTACAACATTTGTGCTGAGAGATGAATGGATTGTTAGGCAGTATACAGAATATTTAGACAGCATGCTGGCCACTAATGACTTTTTATACAGTAAGTAAGCACAAGCCAAAAGCATGCCACATGGAAGGTGAGAGGATTGTTCAGCTAAAGGGCATCTCTGGGTGAAACCATAAAGATACCGCATTTGCCATATTCACATATGCAACAGGAGGTCTATGTGCAGGGGACTCTTCAATTACCACCGACCATCTCCACCAACAATCTGGCTATGACTCCCTGTGCATCCTGAGCAATCTGCAACACCTTGTAAATGTTGTAAATTACATAAGTAAGTTAGGTTGAAAAAAGACACACATCCATCAAGTTCAACTTTTTATGCCTATATATAACCTGCCTAACAGCTAATTTGTCAAGGATTAGATAGGGGGTGCACTGTGGAGACTGATGAGAGAAGGGTGAGTCCTTGAGGCAGGAGCTGTATGTGCCTAGGGAACATGTAAAGGGAAGGCAGGTACAGGTTGAAGAGGGCATTGAGTCAGACTGGAACAGGTGCAGAATGGAACAGGATGAAGAGGGCGAAGGTTAGGGCTGGACTAGACAGGATGAAAAGGGCAAAGGTCAGGACAGGAACAGACTGGATGGGACAGGACGGTGCGGGTGTAGATCAGATCAGGAGACAGGAGCAGACTAGAAGTATAGGACAAGACGGTGCGGGTGCAGCTCAGGAGCACACTTGAGATTGGGAACTGGAGGACTAGATAGCGGGAGGAGACTGGAGCGGATAGCAGGAGAGGACTGGAGCGCATAGCAGGAGAGGACTGGAGCGGATAGCAGGAGAGGACTGGAGCGGATAGCAGGAGAGGACTGGAGCGGATAGCAGGAGAGGACTGGAGCAGATAGCAGGCGAGGACTGGAGTGGAAAGCAGAAGAGGACTGGAAAAGGCAGGGCAAGATGCAGAGCGAGGTGAGGGGGTACAAGGTACAAGGCAGGGTCAGGAAGCAAGAATCAGGAACAGACGAGGCAAGGTCAGTACAAGGTCAAGGCAGGGAAAGGTTTGGAGTGAGAAGCAGATTGAGATACTGAATAGCAAGGAAAGCAAGGCAAGGTTACAAGTCAGAACAGGAAGTAGGAACAGACAAGGCAAAGTCAGATCAAGGTTAAGGCAGAAATAGGTTAAGGCAAGGTAAAAGGTAGGACTGGAGCAGAACTGGGAGGGAAAGACAAGGCAGGAACAGAACAAGGAAAGATAAGGAGGTACAAGGTAGGGCAGAACAGGACAAGGCAAGGTGGCAAGAGCTGAAACCCTTAGCTAGGGACAATGCCACACTGCTAGTCTGGGAAACAATGCTCTGGAAAGGAGTGTTGGAGGGCTGCCCTTAAATAGGGCAGAGTCAGCCCTGGTTGGCTGACTGCAACCTATCAGGCTGCAGCTGGGCTGGGGCGGCAGAGGCCAGGTAACATATAGTGAGCAACCCTACAGGCTGCTCACCTGGCCAAACAGTTAAGACATCAAGCCAGCAACCCAAAAGTCCCTGGCTCGAATCCCAGCAGAGCCTGACATAGTTGATCCAGAGAAAGGAAAAAAAACGTTCTGAAGCCTCTCCAATTTGCCTCAGAGGGGAAAAATCATTTCTACCTGACTCCAAGATGGCAATCTCTCTGGTCTCTAAATCAACTTGTGCAATGAGCTATCTTCCTGTATTCCCTCACTTGCTTTAGCCACTTCTTAAAGCTATCTAATCAGTCAGTACAACTGAGGCAAGTAGAGAATTCCACAACTTAACAGCTCTCCTTTCTTTGAATCAGAATATGTGCCCTGTGTCAGCTGGAAGGGTATCTAGATCCTGTCACCAGGTCTCTCTAGGACAGATAGCCAGATATAGGGCTACCTATATGAGCAGTTCTTTGCTTCTGAGGAGTATTAGAAGGGATTGGACTCCCATGGGCATTGTTGCCTAGTCAGGGAACCAGTTTGCAGGCTATAGGGATTAGATAGATTCCCCATTGGTTCCACATAAGAGGTGGCCTCAGAGGAAACAGGAGAAACTCTGGGTGGGCTGATATTTAATCCCCTCTCAAGTGCTTCAGGAGTGAAGGCTCTATGTATTGGCTACTCAATGACTTTGCTCTATAATATTATCGTATTCTCCTTTGTGGATTTGTTCTAATAAACACTTATGGTTAATGCTCAAGAACCACTGGCGCTAATGACTCGCGTCTATGGTACAGTGCCTCCACACCGTTGCATGGGATCACTCCTTGAGAATAAAAGGTCTCATCTGGAGCAAATATTGGGGTAAAGATACTAGTTAGAGTAAAGGTGCTACTCAATTTACAAAAGCCTTGCACAATCATTTATCAACACTGGGCATATTTACCTGTGGGCAGTAACCCATCACAGCCATCACGAACAGTCACTGTCTTTTTTCAGCCAACTTCAAGGAAAAGAATGAATGCAACAGTTTAGTTTTAATGGGTTAGCATGCAAATGTACCCGGTAAATTAGTTATCAAAACAAACTTTTTTTTAAATATCTTCTTTATGAAATGTTTTAATACTGACACCATTATCAGCATTGCAGAAAGAAGTTCATGGGTTATAAAAATGATTTATGCGCAGCATCAAACATGACACATTTCTGGATCTTTTTCCCACGAGTAATACTTGATCTGACAGTTCATAGGTGTTAATGCCAGTAGATGGCAGAGAAACATTTGCAGAGATGTGTTCTCACCATATTACAATGATCTCAGGGAACGGAAGGTTAGAATCTGCAACGCTGAACCTCTAAGCACTAGTTAATGAAGAGCTATTTTTCCACTGCTAAATATTGCTGGCTGATTTCTCGATATACTGTATGTTGTATTCTTTGCTCTGAAACCCATTATGATATGATTTTGTTACACAGTATATCTTTATTTGAGCTAATAGTTTGGAGACCTATATAAGACTGTGTTTTTGCTTTCCATCGTCCAGTCTAAAATTCCATGTGCACTGAATTCAGCCTCTTACATTCTTTGCAATAATATATATGCGACTAAACTCCTCTTTATGACACCTACTTAGAACCATATGAACTTATTCCCCAGGAGTGGATTTGTAGGCAAATATTTCCATGAAACTGCAGCAAAATTTGATGCAACCGTTTTCTCCATGCAACAATAAAACACCCCAAGACTTCAGTTTATTCTGTGTGAAAAAAAAACTGCTGTGAAAAAATGCCCATAGACTCCATGGTGCAGACTCGCTAAAGGGCAAATTGTCATCAGCGACCATTCCGCACACTTCACACCACTACGCCAATTCATTAAAATGCGAAGTTGCATCCTGGGTGCCAAATGCTGGCGACATTTCGCTAGTGTTACTTCGGCAGTGCGAGCGAGTGAAATTACACTAGCGATCGCTTCTGCCTAGCGAAACTTAGGTCAATTTGAATAGGACGGGTACATTGAAGTCATATGGAGGTCTTTATTACAGATGTTGGTGCTAATGCTTGAAGTGCTAATGCTTGAAGTGTCCACTTTTTATTACAAATGTCCAAGGAAGCTAAATAAAGACAAAAGACATTCTCTAATGCCCTATACATGAGCCCACCCTAAAATGAATATTCCATGCCCCTTAAATGTCTGGGGAAAAATGTTAACCCAAAAAAGTGTAAAGTGCAGGCGATTCCACTTAAAAAAAGGAAATGTTGCCAGGGTTTTTACAACTTTAATGCATTTCCAGCAGACAGGAGGTGGCAAAGTCAAATCTAGCGAAAGAGGTGACATTCAGTAAAATTCGCACTTTACTGAATTTGCGGAGTAAATACCGTTCTCAAGAGCGAAAAGTCGCCTGCCGTTAGAGTGCAAACGAATACTATCGACCATCCCGTTCGCTAGCGATTATAGTGATGGGCGAATTTATTCGCCAGGCGCGAATCCGTGGCGAATTTGCGCGTTTCGCCGCCAGCGAATAAATTCGCAAAACGCCCGCGAAAATTCGCGGCAAAAATTCGCCGGCGTCAAAAAAAATTTTTCCGAAAAAATGGACGCTGGCGCCAAAAACGGGCAAATTCGCCCATCACTACAGTAGCGAATTGTCTACACCTTTTAGTAAACTGGTTATGTCCCTGCGGATGGGATTTCTGGCAAAAAGTTGCTAGCCCTTTATTAAATCTGCCCCCTTGTATTTTGCACAAATAAAGTAATTTTGGAAACAAAGTCGCCATTGAAAAATGGACTTGACTTTTTGCTGTTTGGCAAATTTGCCTATCTCGCAAAATTTTAACCACGAGAAAATGCAGCAACACAATACCCATAGACGCCAATGTATTTTGCATTTCAAAAAGTCACTGCCAAAAAAAAAATGCCCATAGACCCAATGTCTTCTGCGTGATGTGGTGCATAAGAAAAGTCACCTGGAACAAAAAGCCATTGACTTCAGTGTATATTGGGAATATTAACCAGTTTGCAAAATTTTCACCGAAGAAAAACAGGACAGATATGCTCATCCTTATTCATTAATAAACATTCCATTCAGCTTAGTTACAGAACACCAATGTCCCAATCAATATGCCCTGATAAGATTCATAAATACCTTTATTAGCCCCCACCAGTCCACCAAGCCAAGTTCTAAAAGGCGAAAGTCAACTCAGCTCCTACAAACTGAGATAGCAGCTTATTTGGTACATGTGCAAAAGATTCCTTTATCAAAAGATAACTGTCCCGAGGCTTTTTTCAGTATAAAAATATCATTTTATTTAAATTAGCGTTAAAACTCAGATACATACTGACCCCACCAGGCCCACCTTACGCGTTTCGCAACCTCCGGCGCTTAGTCATGACACCTACGACTAAGCACCGGAGGGTGCAAAACGCGTAAAAAAGCCTCGGGACAGTTATCTTTTGATAAAGGAATCTTTTGCATATAATTGCCTGAGAACTGGGGCGAGTCCCTTAGGCTTAACTAAGTTGGAAATCAGATGTGGATTCCCAATTGATGAATAATATATTTGGTACATGTGACACTGATTTTTGAGTGGCAAAAAAGGCAATGACTAATAATATTCTGTAATGTTGGACATGAAGGTTACTCTGAGTAGTTCTAAACCCTTTCCTTATACAGTGTACAAGGAGAAAATCAGTTTGCAAAATTTGTTAAAAACAAAACAACTTTACCCTTTTCATTTTTATATATATAAATTGAAGTCAAGAGGCGACAACCCCCCCCCTTTTTTGCGCACGACAATTTTTTACGTGCTCTACTTTTTGTTCTCAATCCAAATGCATTAAAGTCAATGGACATTTATTCTTGTGGAGACTTTTTTTGTCTCTGTAACTTGTTTGTCTCTGTGACTTATTTGTCTCAGCAACTTTTTCTCCAGGGGCATTAAAGTCAATGGGTGTTTTTGTCTCTGTGATATTTTTGTGTTGGTGACTTTTTTTGTGGCTAATTTTTGTGGCAGTTTTGGAAAAAAAAATGCAGATGGAGAAATGTGGAATTTCATTGCGAATCCATGCCTGGTAAAAAAAAAATTTTAGAAAATCCTGTAATACTTACCAAACTATTTAATAAACAGCGGGGTAGGACTAAGCCCTGTGATTGAAACCAATGCCCAGGTCGGGAGACCTTTATTTCAGGTCATGCTCTTATGCCGGGAGGCTTTAGCATTTGAAATGACCAGAGTCATTTGCAGAGTCACTTGCAGTCATAAATAAGCCCTTACACATCCTAGCAGGCCTGGATTTGTGGCGAGGCCACAAAGGCCTGGGCCTAGAGCAGCAAAATATTAGGAGGCGACATGCCGCCCTGTCGATTCCCGGAGAGCACTGGGGAGCGCAGCCGCCCACGAAATCCAGCGCTGCATCCTAGTAGCTCCACTTTGACCAAAAGGATCACATTCATTTTTTAATCAGCTTATCTCACTGTTTATATCATATACCTAGTGATGGACGAATAAATTCGCCTGTCACAAATTCAGGGCGAATTTCTGTATTTAATTTAAATAAATTTGCGAATCTCCCGCGAAAATTTGCTTGCGAAATTTTGTGGTGTCAAAATTTGTTGGACGCGCGTCCGAAAAGTTGCTTGCGTCAAAATTGGCAACACTATTCTGACGCCCATTGACTTTAACACCAGCGTCAGCTTGAATGCGAACTTTGGATTTTCACGATTTTTCGTGAAAATGTCTGATTTTCAATTTTTTGCGTAAAAATGTCCAAATTTCACGATTTTTTCCCAGAAACTTTTCTGATTTCACTGAATTTTTTTGCAGTTTCCAGAATTTTGCAAATTTTTCGGCGAAGTGAAACTGGAGAAACTTGTCCATCACTACATATAACGAGATAGAGATACCCATGCAGAATAGTTTTTGAAAACATACTTATACTATATGGGCTAATGTTTTAAAATTGTGCAAGTGTTTCTGAAGATCTAGTAATACACAGCCACTAAGGCAATGCAAGCTTTCATACAGATGGCAGTATATGATACTCGTGGACTGAATACTACAGGTTAGGCAGACTTTGTCCATGTTACAAGTTAAATGTACATTTTTGGCAAACTAAATAAAATCAGGCAACAGTTTCTCAGCATTTGAAATGACACATATATACGCAGGTGTCCCACCAGCACATAAGTACAGCCACAGAATCTCTTCCCTCCTAGGAAAGATGTCCAGCTGGGAGGCCTCAGCATATGTCTATACTGTAAGGGATGTACAGATTTATTTTATTAATTAATGTCACACTTTTTTCTGTGTGTGTGATTAGTTTTCAAATTAACTGTAAAATTTAAGACACAGCAAAGAGCTTACAATTAGAACTATTTACACTATGCTTATATAGGCA
This sequence comes from Xenopus laevis, assembly GCF_017654675.1. Classification (NCBI taxonomy): domain Eukaryota; kingdom Metazoa; phylum Chordata; class Amphibia; order Anura; family Pipidae; genus Xenopus; species Xenopus laevis. The sequence continues at coordinate 108,514,057 of NC_054380.1, read as the reverse complement.
GGAGTTAGATAGCAACTCAATATTCTGATTTTATGCAATTGTCAGAGGATCACCAGAGGATCCACCTAACAGTATTCCATTGTTTTACAGTTCTATAGTTCATTTTGGTTGAAATAAAGGTCCATCAAGAGTACCCCTCCTAACAACCCTTAGTCCACATATATGCACATACTTATATACTCACATGAATAACAATATTTCTAAACATATCTATACTACAATAAGGGCCCCTTTTTGTGTTCAAATATTGGCTTTTTGTCATTTATAGCAGCTGGTCGACTCCAGAATGTGGATTTTGTGTACAAATTGTAGCCAAATTGCAATAGCTGCCATTCAGCCTTTAAAACAAGGAATGGTTTACAGGTGTAAGTTAATGGGCTGGGGCTTAAAAGTCACACGATTGGCAGGGATGGCTTGTGGGTGGTTCATGGACAGACAGTAGCACACCCTTAAATTGCATTAAATTCAAATTAAGTGTCAGAAAGCAAATTTTTTACCTGGGGACCACACAAAGGGAACCATGTATTTACTAGAAAAAGTTATGGAAAGTATCAGGTACAGGGCTCCCAGAAGCAAGTTGGTACAAGTGCATTTATCTACGGCATTCTGCTGGACCTTTAGGGGGATATTTATCAAAGTCCGAATTTATCTCAATATTTTCTGCTACAAACTCCGATCAAATCTGCTCGGGGTTTTTTACGCTTATTTATTATTACATTTTCCCTAAAAGTTGCTTAGTGGGAAAAAAAATCAGATTTTCACGATTTTTTTGCATTTCTCATCCAATTTTCACGATTTTTTCAGATTTTTGCCCAAAACTTTGAAAACTTCGGGGAATTGAACGAAACCCAGTGCACATCAAAAAATCGTTGGTACATCGCCCATTGGCTTATATGCAACCTCGACAGGTTTGAGATGCCGGATTTTTTGATTCAGACTTTTCCATCCTCGGGGTTTAATAAATTCCGAAAAATTCATTATTCGATTTCATTAAAAAAAATCACAAATTTTTCGGGATTTTTGCATTCAGGGTTTAGTAAATAACCCCCTTATTGTCTATTTTAGTTCATGCTTTAATATGCACAGGTATATACATAGCTATCAACAAGGAATGTTTTTTAGGGTTACAGGGCTGAAAGGCATAACTTTCTGAAAATGATTCACTATATGTCACCATACTGTAAATCCCACACAGACCTTTCACCACAAATCACTCGTCCAGCAACAAACCTTTTCCAGTCAACCTACTTGCTCAGGGTAAATGAGCTGAGATTGAGAGATTCAGATTTCAGTAAAGTGTATTTTCAGAATGAGGCAGTTTCCACTGTGCCCTTGGAGAATACATATTAAGATTTGTCATTATGCAACAACTGGAGCGCTGGAGGTGGCCTATTCTTTGAGTAGATATATCAATGCTGACATCCATTTACTATAGAAGTTGTATTTGTCTGTTACAACAATCTAAACAATTACTGAAGCCACTGAACTTGTAATAATTTTCTGCATTACTCCTATATTGACAAAACTTTTTCCACTTAAAGAATTTGCAGCGAAATATGATTAAATCAATATTAGATAGACCATAAATTCATAACATTAAAATGCTGTATAAGGAGATACGGGATATGCGCTTAATGAAAGGAATCGCTAAGATTTGTACATCTTTGCCAGATACATTAGTTTTTATGTAGTCCTATAAGACCATATAAAGAAATTACCTTGGTTGAAATGATAATTTCCCATCAGGATCTGGAATAAATGAATTGGTGACAAAGTGTTAGTGGGGGAAAAGCCATTTAGAAAAATGAGCAAACGTCTATGAATAGAAACAGCTTTCCCATATACTAAAGTTTCTGTGTGTCATATAAAAATGTTCTGCTCCACTGTGTAATCTTTAATATTGAGACAGGGGCGTAGGTATATCATTTAGTAAGTAAACATCTAATGCATTTGCCAGCCTCCCACTTGCAGAATGGCAACTTTGCTTATTGTATCTAACAGTGTAAAACTAAAATTTGCATATTTTATAGATCTTGTTTTCTTGTACTACTGCTTGAACAATTGGAACAATTGGAAAGGCAGTCAATGAATCATTAAAAAAAAACGTGCTTAATCAAACTGTATGAGTTAGCCAGGAATCCATCAGAACAAGGTTGCTAAAGATGCTGGCTACTAAATATAATTATCAGTAAGTAATCAATTTGCTTGATTAGAAAAGCAAAATCACTCAGGAAATATATTTTAGAGGTCAAATTACATTAAGACGTACTGTCTTATTCTTTGATTTGAGATGCAGAATAATCAAGACTACAATAAGAGCCTGGCAGTGCTGTAACTATAGAGGCCGCAGACCCTGCAGTCGCAGGGGTACCTAGAGAACAGGGGGTGCCCGGACTGTGGGGTCTGCTTCCTCTATAGCTAAGAAAACTCCCTCCTCCCCAGCTGCTCTCTTACCAGGAAGGAAGGTGACAGAAATTGGGGCAGGGCATGGGTGGAGTCAGGGTGGGATGTGGGCGGAGTCAGGGTCAGACATGGGTGGCAAGATGGGGATAGGATAACTTAAAATCACACTACCTATCTCCTTATTTGATTTCAAGGGATCTTTTGTTTAACCTTATTTAACTGATCAAAAATGAGATTTTTATTGAGTTAATTTATTTCACTTTTCATGGGGTACAAAGATTGAATGAGACTGCAAAAATACCATTCCATTTTGAGCTCATTTCTTTTACTTTCACAGTAAATACATCTAGCATTAGAACCATATGCCACCTACACGTCATCTTTTTTCTAATTGACAACACTCATTAATCATGAACCATACTGCTATCAACAATGGCTATCATTGGTTTTATAGGCAGCCCCCTCATACAGGAACATGGGGCATCAGACAGGTAATGCAAAAGCATTGTGCAAATAATTTATGGCAAAGTTATAAGTAGCTTTCAAAGGCAATATTATGATAGATGTAAAAAAGAATGTAATTTCAGGTGTCAGTATCTCTTTAAAGGGTTGTTCACCTTCAAACACTTTTTTCAACTCAGTTGGTTTCAGATAGTTCACCAGAAATCAAGATTTTTTCCAATGATTTTCTATTTTCTATTTGTAACTGTTTTGTAATATTGAAATGTAAAGTTTTTGCACTTTCTAAAGCAGCTCAGGGGTGGGGGGGTCTGTTCTAAATTGATACATTTAGTTGATACATTTGTTATCTTTGTCCCTGCTGGGCAGAATTCCTGAGTTTCATTAAAGGCAGCTGTTAGCAAAGCCGGGCCAAGGTAGTTTGGCACCCTAGGCAAGGGTTCCGATCAGCGCCCCCCCCTCCTATATTAGCCATTCCCACCTTACCATTACGTTTTTTTAATATAAGAAAACTCATTATTGAATGAAACTTTTAATTTATATAAATATTAAATATGTAATGTTTACAAACAAAAATAAGGTACACCAAAAAAAAAATGTTAAGCTGGTAAACAAACAAAAGCAGCCCCCCCTAACAGTACCAGCAGCCAGCCCACATGCCCCCAAGGCAGCCCCCCCCACAGTACCAGCAGCCAGCCCATCATGGCCCCTAAGGCAGCCCCCCCACAGTACCAGCAGCCAGCAAATCATGGCCCCCAAGGCAGCTCCCCATCTGTACTACCTATTTGCTAAGCCAAGTGCCATTGCCCCAAGGTCCCCAACCCAAGCCCCCATGATCTCTGTACCTGAGCCAGCAGCAGCCGAGCAAGCAACTTCAAGGAAGGTAGGAACTACAGCAGGGCCCCAGCCAGCAGTACAGACTACAGAGTGTTTTCAGCGCCGAGTTACTGCTCCCAAGTCCCTCTAGGTGCGCACAGTCTGCAGGTCCTGTCTATGCCCCATTCCTATTTGTAATGACTTGCGCCGCAGTCCAATGCGCATGCGCGCCAGTGAGTCATCGCGACATCGCGTCACAGAGGAAGTCACGCTCCCAGGGTGGGGGAGTGCTGCGGCTGTTCTATAATGCTATTAAGATTAAACAGAACCCAGAGGGGTTTGGGGCCCTTGGGGGCATTCAATTTCTTTGTAAGTATGATTAATACTAAAGGCCAGGCATGTGGAACTAAATTTTAATACTGAAAAAAAAATTCCCCCTGAGAAGTGCACCCCCCCAGTTATTGCGCCCTAGGCGCTTGCCTACCCTGCCTACCCCTTGGCCCGGCCCTGGCTGTTAGAATTGATACAATATTTGCTAATATTCCACAGAAACTTACGGAAAGCATTTTAGGACATCCTGCAGCAAAATACCCTTCCTTCCTGTGATGTCCTATGCCTTCTGAATGGTGCATCGGGTGCTTTTACCGTCGCTCATCGTCCAAATCTGCAGTCACACCTCCGTCCTGTACCCTCCCTTCTCAGCCGTCAGTCATGCTAACTCCGCCCTCAGCCCTCAGCCTTCAGCCCTCAGCCCTCAGTCCTGAGAAGAGGACTGAAGGCTGAGGGCTGAGGTCTGAAGGCTGAGGGCAGAGTTAGCATAACTGACGGCTGAGAAGGGAGGGTAGAGGACAGAGGTGTGACTGCAGATTTGGACGATGAGCGACGGTAAAAGCACCCAATGCGCCATTCAGAAGGCATCGGACATCGCAGGAAGGAAGGGTATTTCGCCCTAGGATGTCCTAAAATGCATTCCGTAGAAACTGCTGAGAAATGTATCGACTAAATGTATCAACTCAATGTAGCAAATTGTAGCTTATGGATCACTGAGCTGTCAGACTGAAACACTAGAGACTTTGGGATATTTTGGGAGAACAGTAAAAAATAAAAGATGGAAAGTAATTGAAAAAAGTCTTTGTTTATGGTGTACAATTGAACTGAAAAAAAGTGTTTGGAAGGGGAACAATCCAGATAACAGATCCCATGCCTGTACTGTACTATTCCATATAGTCTATTGTGGGAATGTAATATAGATTGCTAAAGTAAAATTTGTTCACAATGTGAATAAATGTTCCCATTGGGAAAAATATTGCCTTTGTGCAACAGTAGGATAGTGACTGTTATAGTTTTCGGGCACAGTATATTTAATAAAACTTCTAATTGAAAAAGTTGCTAGGTTTGCTCCACAAGTATACACCACCTTCAATCAAAAAAAATGCACAATCAAAATTTGCAATGCAATAACAGTCTAAGGAAGAATATTAAATTGCAACAGACACATTTTTTTAAATATTTGTGCACAAATTTGTTCTCTTTGCGAATTTTATTACATTTCCCCCATTGTCTCTTAGGGGAGGTCATATAACAATAGTTGGCAATATATGGAGATTTAAAGGAAAACTATACCCCCCCCAAACAATGTAGGTCTCTATTAAAAGATACTGAGTAAAACAGCTCATGTGTAAAACCCTGCTTCATGTAAATGAACCATTATCATAATAATATACTTTTTTAGTAATATGTGCCATTGGGTAATCATAAATAGAAAATTGCCATTTTAAAAAATAAGGGCCGCCCCCAGAGATCGTAAGATTCACTGTGCACACATACAAACCACATGTAAGGTCACATGAGCCAATTAACAGACAGAGTTCTGCCTTTTGCTTCCTCACTTCTTCCTGTTACAGTTAGTGTTGTAGTATTTCTGGTCAGGTGATCTCTGAGGCAGCACAGATAGAGTCACGAAATGGTGGTTCAAGGCAAGAGATGTAAAAGGGCAATATTTATGTAAATATATATTCCAGTTTGGTAAGATTCTTTAATATATCATTCAATTTGATATAAACTATCTGTTGCTTAAGTGTTCATTTTGGGGGTATAGTTTTCCTTTAATTCTGGCTTTGAATATAGTAATCAGCATCAAATGACAGCAGTAGGGTTAAGTGCAGGAGACCATATTCTCCTTTAAGAGATTATGCATCAGATGGCATCAAATATATACTGATACATTTCAAATGTGAACGTCATATTCCATTTGGAAGATATTTTGTAGGCACGTGTTAAAATCACCTACTACTATTTTCTACTTTTAAAATATAATATCACATTCCCCAGCTGCATTTTATGAAATTGTCCTCCTCTCCATCAGGTTAGAAGAAATTTAATTATAGTTTTTATGGTAATCTATGCCAGTACAATGTGCATCGATGAAAATGTTATTTTAAGTAAGGCAATTACTGTGGCATTTTCCTTTCACTTCCTTTCAGAGTAACATAGAATGCCTTGGCCATCTGTTTTGTTATAAGATATTGCAAGCCATTTTTCTCTTTATTGAAAAGAACAATGCAGAGAAAGAGAAGCAAAGGAACAGTAGTACATTAGCAAGGAAATGCAAGGAGTGATGAAAAGAATTTTTGACTTTCACATACTGTACATTTGCAGCAATGGGCATTATACAAATGGGGAGCTTAGATTCACTGTGTGCATTTCTCCAATACAATTGTAATGAAATATCAATAGCAAATGTTTAGCAACATACCAAATAATGCTTTGATGTTGACATATATAAGGGCTCATTAGAAATAAGTGCAACATTTGGGTGCACATTCCCTTAATTTTGTCCTCGATACAATATAGCATTTATTTTTAAGTGGGTAATAAACGTAGATTGGTAGGTACTGTATACATCTAGAAAGGTAATGACACTGAGAAACAGTTTCAGCATGATCAAGGACATGTCATTCTCAGGCATCCTACATATGGTTTAGAATACTTGTCATTACAGCTTTATTGAAAATTAAAGCTTTTTCTACAAGGGCAGGACAGAAAGAATGGTAGAATTTAAATAACATTCTAAAGGCAACATACAATTAATAATTATCCTGTTAATGGATAAGTTAGCTCTTTTGAAAATGAAGGGCATTACTTTTGCAGAATTAAGCAACCATAAAAGATAATAAAACCTTATTTTGCAGGTGCTAATGCATACATTCACTTTCAGTGTAGTCTATTCACACTGAGAACAAGTTATTAGAGCTGTACTTATACTGTCAGAACCAATATTGATAACAAAAAGGCTGTATAAACACTTGTATGTTGTTGCTGCCAACAGTAATTTATTGTTATCAGACAAAAGGTGCCTACCTAGAAGTAATTCTATACATTTGATGGAGGATACATTACATTTCCAAGCCCAATATCTACTTTACATCCTATACACACATTTTTTTAAATAGAAAGTAATGTGTATAGCAGTAATTAAAGTCACACAAAGCTGTGATCCCGAAGATCTGCTGTTCCCATCTCATTAAAGGAATGATTCATTTTCTTGTTCCTTCTAGTAAGCAGCGACTCTTCAACATGAATCATATACCAGACAGATTACTAAATCCGATACAATATTGCACAATGTAATAATAATCATAATACTATACAAGAACAAGACCTATCCAGTCCTTTAGCTGGAGAGTGCAGAGGTATGCAACTAAGCTGGTTAAGGGAATGGAAGATTTAAATTATGAAGGTAGATAGTCAAGGCTGGGATTATTCTCTCAGGAGAAAAGACGCTTGAGAGGGGACATGATTACACTTTATATGTACATAAAAGGCATTATAGACAGATAACGGGAGATATTTTTTCATAATATGAATCATAGCACAACAGGCCACCCCTTTAGACTAGAGGAAAATAACTTTCATTTAAAGCAACATAGGTGGCTCTTCACATGTCGTTGTGATGGCTGATTATGGTAATGCCTTTAAGAGGGGCTTGGATGATTTCTTGGACATGCATAATATCCAAGGCTACAGTGATACTAACATTTACAATTAATATAGATATTTGTATATATAGTTGTGTGAGTGTATGGAGAGGTCGTTGGGAGTGTGTGTAGGGATGTGCACTAGGTTTCATTTGGAGGGGTTGAATTTGATGGACTTTGGTGGTTTTTCAACCCAAATGAACTATATAACTATGCAACATTATCTTTCATTTAGACATTGAATTAATTATACTTTTCAAGGACTGTCCTATGATCTGTTAGGTGTTCAATGATTACTCTCAGTTGACAAAACCTCAGATTTCCATCACAGATCAGATTCTGGTATAACATAGGATATGACCAAATGCAATATTTTCAGAGACAGTACTTCTACATGAGTCACTAACTGTTGAATAAACAATGAACCTCTGCCTGCAATTTCCCCAAATATGTATCTGTGAGAACTACTTCAGGGGGGGGGCAATAAGGGACATAACTGTTCAGTTAATTTGCAATTGATCCTCAGCATACAGCTCAGATTAAAAGCAACAGTTATGACCCATGTAGCCCCCCGCAAGTCACTGATTGGTTACTGCCTGGTAACCAATCAGAGGAAACCAAGCCAGCTGTAAAGCAGGAAGTAGTGTTCTGGCTATTATATTAGACATCCAGTCACTCCAGCCTTTATACATTACATTTTTGCCTAACTAACTATATTGGAAAGATTTTTTGCACGGGTTATCTATTTACTCAGTTTTTATTTTTATACTGAACAATTCCTTTAAAGATTCTATATTCCTCTATTATTCTACAGTCCTGAGTTGGTATATCCAAAAAGTTTCTAGTTACAAAAGGGCCCATTCCCTATCTCCTCGCCGCATATTGCATTTTGGACTATCAATTATCTGAAATAATACCCTAGATACTAGGGATGCACCGAATCCACTATTTTGGATTTGGCCGAACCCTCGAATCCTTTGTGAAAGATTTGACCAGGCACAAGGATCCGGCCGAATACGAATGCTGCTGAAAATGGCCGAATCCTGGCCAAATACTGAACCAAATCATGGATTTGGTGCATCCCCCCTATATACACCATAATGTTGCTCAGTTATGTGTTTGGCTATAGCTGATATACAGTCTCCTCTCTCTACTGCCAACCAATGTTCCAAAAATCTAACCACTGCACTACATGACAGAGCAGAATGGCTTAACAAGTTTTTTTTTAAAATAAACAGATTTGGGTATGCAGCAGTAACTGGTTTATCACAAATCTAGGGGTAGAGTACAATTGCATGTATCTAGAATCAAATATATATATCTATAACAAGAACAATGACATTTATATGCATTTTATTATAAACTAACAAGGCAATGCCTACAAACATACATCACAGTGATGGGTCATTAGCAAAATGAGTCATATCTTTATGACCGTAACAAGGTAATGAAGAATATATATTAAGAAATAACGTTTGCATTCTGTTTACAGCTAATTAGTGCATGTAATGTGCTGTGTGGGAGATTGGATGCAGGGTTATTAACAGTAAACCTTTTAATTTCAAGGCTCTACTCTGTGACATTTCCTTCAAAGCTTTCCTTTTACAGGGTAGAAGACTTTTATTTTTAACCTCATGTTTTCAGTCTTAACTTCATGTACTACTGGGCACATGTGAATTGTCTATTATAAACAGGAGATATATTACATACAGTATACATGTGTTCCTCAGACTGCACTTACCTCCCTAAGTTCATATGTCCATACTACATAGAGCAATAAATACACAACTCACAATTCATACAAAAAGATGCATTTATTAGCACAAAAAAGTGAAGTGTAATGAGGGTGAGGGTACACCTACATATTCTGCAACACAATACAATGAGTCGGAAAGAACGCAAACGGTGTGAGGAGAAAAAAAAATTGAACAAACATGAATCAGAAGACATTGCAAGGGAATGCTTACAGTAGAGGTGCTACAGGAATAATAAAACATGGTTATTATTATTGATGCTTACATTTTAGTTTGTATTTTTTTAGTTAGTCTCTCAAAGGTGTTTCCTTAAAGATTAGGCTCCAACACATTTGGACAACTACAGGCAAAACAAGATTTAAATAGGAGAATTCATGTTTAATATGGTTAGCTGTCTGGTCAAATCTTTAGTAAAGAATTAATGTTTAGAACAATTTTTCCAAAGAAAAAACAGTGGCACCTAAACTAATTGCAGCATGCAATATAAATCATTTCACCCAGTTCCATAATTAGGTTAAGCTCCTTAATCATCAGTCATGTTCATAAAACAGTCACAAAACTCACCAGGAACAGAAATATAGTTTTTATATAGATGCATGAACATAAAATATTTTTTGCACTTTTCAGATAGCTAATGGGCAGTTATGGCTAAATATGGGGGTGTAATTCACAGGGGCGATTCTGGACCCTCCGCCACCTGAGGTAGGTTGCTGCAGCTGCAGCTCCCCCTCCCCTGTGCGCTCACCTTTTTGCGCTGAAAGGGGTCGAGTGAGGGTCCACGAAGAAGGCGGAGGGGTCCAATGGTGCCAGGACAATAGCAAAGAGAGCTGAATTTCCGGTTTGAAAACCAGAAATTCGGCTTTTTAAGTTACCAGGAGTGGCATTTTTGCCACCCCTGGTAATAGTGGGGCGCTTTTGCTTGAGGCGAATTTCTCAACTCTCCTCATTGGCACAGCGCCCCTGGGAGTTCAGTGGATGGGGGTGCCACAATCAGGTAGGAGAGAGGGCATGTGAGGGGGATGCCTAGACAGGCAGAAGAAGAGATCTCAGTTGTATTCATGTATCATAATTCATGGTGCCTATGATTGTATATGTGTAACATATCATTTTTATAGGAAAAAAATTGAGTTTTTCAAGATTTATTACGCTCCAAAGCTGCTAAAAATTCATATCTGAAAATACTCCAGCTAAAACCTGTCAAAGCCATGTAAACGTCAATGGCCAATGTTCCTTTTACAATTGGAATATACTTTTTTCCTTCATGCTGTTCGAGGGTTTTTCAGGCATCAATTTAGAAAAAGTTGCATGAGTTTGACAAGTCTTTTCTGGTAATTGATAATTTGAGATCTGAATTATTAGTAAATTAAGACAGATTGTAGATGGGAATTTGTCTTAATTTTTATTATTAAAATAATGGGAAAAAATAGAGGTCTAATAAATAGCCCCCTTTGTATTACTTAGGACTAGTGATAAGCAAAATTTTTGCAAAAGACTCCAGTGGGGGAAAAAATTGTTGCATGTCAAAAAAAAAAACTTCTTGCCCATTGGCTTCAATACATTTGGCAAATTTGTTTCACAATGCTATGGTCAAGCAAAACGGGTCAGATATGCCCATCACTGCTTAGATATAGATCGGTCTCTATAAGTATATGCGTATAGATGCACTGGGGGTCAAGGGTCAAGGGTTGAACGCGATGGACATTTGACTTTTTTTCAACCCAATGTTCTATGTAACCATGTGTCTGTCCTGAGCGGCTGAAGTAGCTTGCATGAGCAGACATATTTATCTTTCAGCTTTACCAATTCTCCACTCTGGGTAGTATGATGAATGCTGAAGAAACTAAAACAATGGCATGAGGGAGAACTAAAGCATTTGTTTTGTTGGTTGTTTAATGGATGGCCGGCTTTGGATTACCAATGACACAACATCCAATATTTTCATAATATATGATATGAGAATGCACTGGCATTTATAATATTTTCATTCTGAACCTACAGTACAGCATGTTCATGATTAAAATGATTTATACACAGTAAATGGATATAACCTTCAGTTCATTTTAAAACACTTTTCTGTACATGAAAAAGTGAGACACAGAATATAGTAGTCTAATTATCATAGCACTGGCTTGCCCATTAGCTATTCATTTTTCTGTGGAAGAGAAAAAATATTATCTATCATATTTTAATTAACATTTTTGGAAGGTAATTAGACTTTACTGCATATATATCTTGAGAGGTAGCTTAATGATCCAGAATAGTGCTGAGTGGACAGAGACGAATTAAGATAATGATTGCTCAAAGCTTTCTAAACTGAGTAAATCATTGTTTTCCAAAATTACTGTAAAGCAAGAATGCTGCAGAGGGGCTGCAAAAGTTATTTTTTTTTCATCTTTTTAAAAAGTAATTTTCTTGATCACAATGATGTTTCTTAACTTTTGTTCAAAAGAAATGAAAAAGTTATTAAAAGCAGACATGTAACTATAGTGTTTTGTATAGCAAAATCATGCATCTTGATCTACGGCAATGAATCTAGATCTGGCTGGAGCTGGAGTTGTCTATTGTGGTTCATCAGAGCACGTAATCAGCATACACATTGTCAGGAGTCATTGAGTAATGTTGGACCAGCCATAGATCAAAGGAAAAAAATATAGTTATATGAAATATATCACGTGCATTTCCACCTGAAATTCACGCCCCTACTTACACGTAAAACAATTGGTGAGATTTATCCACGTTTTATTCTAGCTAGTGATATTTTTCACCAGGTTTCTCTGCGAAAAAGACACCTAAAGACTCCAATGGGTGAAAAAAATTGTTGAAAAAATTGTTGAAAAAAAAAAGATTGTCACCCATTGACGTCAATGCATTCGGCTGAATAACTTGTATGAGTTCCCAACATTTTTGACTGTGGCCCTGACTGCCAAAGTCAGAAGGAGTTGAAGCAGGTAGCCCACGGTATTCAAACAGTCACAAGGATTCCTATACCTTTGTATCTACTGTATATGGAGGGGAGGCTTTCATTTCAGTGGAAGTTTATATACTATTTCAAGAGAGTGGGGCTCATTTATAAAGTTCGCACAGCGCATATTTATTTGCAAATGGTTGTCTTGTCCATGTTTTTTCCTGAACGCTAATATATTTCACTGTTCTGCCTGTCTTTCTGGTTTTTGCGAATTCGCATTGTGAATAATTTTTTGCAAATTGTGTGTGAGGTTGTTGTGTGCGAAAATAGCGTTGACTAACTCAAATTCGCAAATTGCAAAACTGTTTTGCAATTCACAATTTTTGACATATTTAAGAAGCAGTGTGAAAATTTTTTTTTGTAATTCTGTTTGCACACTCTTATTCAGCTTTATGTAAATGTAACCATGCGCAGGACAAATATATTCACTGTGCAAACCAATCCGCCCTGCACGAAGTTTATAAATGAGCCCACATATTTTTTTAGCCATATAATATACTAAATATACTGCAGTTAGTTTAAAGGAGAACTGAAAATGAACATGACTATAGATGCTGCAGTTTATATACTGAACATACAGTCCTGACAGAGAGGTTCAGCAGCACTATAACAATAATAATTTAGGCCTTTAAAGCTGTCCACAGGAGCTAGCCATCTTTTGAATATCAGTGACAGTATCAGGGACAGTGACACTGAATGGCATTACATCTGGTATGAGGAGGATTGATCAATGCACATCCCTAATTCCCTGTTTCATATGCGGTTTACCTTTACCTGGTTGTGTGGCTTGCCAGTTTTATGATCTTAACTTTTTAACTAGAAACCGCTGTTTATGAAAATACAGGTATGGGATCTGATATCTGGAAACCTGTTTTCTAGAAAGTTTGGGAAGCCCAATATCGGGCTGATCTGATCGTGGACCCTAGGGCCCAATAATCAGATCATAACGGGCGGTCGGATTGCGGGACCGCATCAACGAACAGATGCGGTCCGCGATCCGACAGGATTTTTACCCCTGCCTAATCAACATCTGCCCGACTCTCGGCCAGATATCGATTGGGGAAGCCTGTTGGTGGGTCCCACATGGGCCAATAACTGCTGACTCTTCTATCTGTCTGTCGGCAGCTTTTATTGGCCCATGTATGGCCAACTCAAGATATAACGAATCCGTTTTGGAGGCAAAACAATCCTATTGGGTTTAATTAACATTTTAATATTTTTTAGTAGACTTATAGCATGGTGATTCATATTATGGAAGGGCCCCTTATGCAGCAAACTCCAGGTCTCCAGCATTCTGGATAACAGGTCCCATACCTGTTTATGCCCTTGCACACTAAACTGCTAATGAAATTGGAGACATGTGAATGTGCATTGATCAATATCCTCTCTTTTGTGTGCTTTTAGTTCATGTGCATTAGATCATTTGCACTCTCAGTAAATTTTTATAATTTTACTTAACCTTGGAATTGTGCATTGTGTATCAATAATGACGTTGGCATCCAATTCACTTGACCCAATGCCAGTAATGCATTCTGCTAATGGAATCCTGGACTCAGTGGCGTAACTAGAGTGTGCCAGGACCCCCTGCAAAAAAAACTTCAAGGGGCCCAGCTTACTCCGATCCCCATCCTGCTGCCCACTTTCTGTCCACCCTGCCTATGTCCTGCCTCTGCCCCACCCACATCCCACCCTGACTCCACCCACTTCGACCTGCTACCCCCTTCCTCGTCGGTAACAGAGAGTGGCTGGGGAGGAGGGTAATTTTTTATTAGCTAAAGAGGAAGCAGACTCCACAGTCCATGTCCCCCTGCTTCCTCTATAGTTACTCCACTGCCCAGACTTACATTTATGTCCAGACTGTTAGGGCTTCTCAGCACCCAGCACCCCAGAATAGCATACTATTCATTACAGCAGATTGGACAGGAGCACTGTTATTCCCAGCATGTAGCTGCAAGTTGCTTTGATGGATGCAAGAAGCTTTCGCTAATACAGGTATGGGACCTGTTATCCAGAATGCTCGGGACCTGGGGCTTTCCGGATATTGGGTCTTTCAGTGATTTGGATCTTCATACCTTTAGTCTACTAGAAAATCATGTAAATATTAAATAAACCCAATAGACTGGTTTTGGTTCCAATAAGGATTAATTATAACTTAGTTGGGATCAAGTACAAGCTACTGTTTTATTACTATAGAGAAAAAGAAATTTGTTTTTAAAAAATTGAATTCTTTTATTATAATGGAGTCTATGGGAGACGGCCTTACTGTAATTTGAAACTTTCTGGATAATGGGTTTCCGTATAAAGGATCCAGTACCTGTAGTGTCAATGTGTGCTCTGTTTTGCAAACTAGTTCTTTGCATTTTGTTTAATGAGCCCTACTATCTATGTATAGATATGTTTGATGTTCTGTGATATAAAAGAGAACAAGAAAGAAAAAAAGAACTGACCCATGTATTTGCACACTCCCATCAAAGCATGTCCACAAGCTTGTATTTATACACAATTAAAACTTAACTTTTATTACTGATAGATAAGATAAAAAAGTCCAGTGATAATTAAAACATGGTTAGGACCAGGGAGACGGATTAACTTGGGGTAGTGGGCTGGTGGTTCGGATAAATGGTAAATGTATGGTAGTGGAGGTCACCCCAAAAGACTCTGTTTAAACACTATTCAGTAATAAATATGGGGGTAATCGGGGTAGTAGACTACATGCAATGTTATACAACACAAATCGCCCCCTTAGAATCACATAATCCAAAGGGTCAGTGGGGCCTAAAGCAGTGGGTTTGTGTAAGTTACTCACTTAATTAGCCCCGATGTGTACAACATTAGTATGGGTAGTGGTGCTGCTAATCGTTGGAGAGGCAGGCTTGGTAAATCCCAGAACTTGTGTCTCTATTGGAATAACCCCCGTTGTGCAGCCCTTGGTCAGCCAACCCCTTCACCCACAGCACAACCCTCCCAATTGGCTGATATCTGCTCTGATATGAGCGTTGAAGCTTCCACCTGAAGCAGTACCTTGTAAACCAACCCCTTCACACACAGCGTAGCCGCCCCCCAATTGTCAAAGCTGCCTTAAGTTACAATTGGCAAAAGTTGCCTTAAGTTACAATTGGCAAAAGTTGCCTTAAGTTACAGTTGGCAAAAGCTGCCTTAAATTACAAGAAGGTGGTGGTTGCAGAGTGTTGAAGCTTCCACCTGAAGCAGTACTTTGTAAACCAACCCCATCACCCACAGCCTAGCCCCCCCCCCAATTGGCAAAGCTGCCTTAAGTTACAATTGGCAAAGCTGCCTTAAGTTACAATTGCCTTAAATTACGAGAAGGTGGCGGTTGCAGAAAGTTGTAGTTGCAGGTTGCGTACTGCTATGCAAAATTAGTGGGAAATGCCTGTAAAAACCACTTCCATACCAACCCCTTCACCCACCACACCATGCCCTCCCAGTAAACGGTGTCAATCCCTTATTTTCGTCCGTTCTGGCGCCCTGCCTAACCAATTTTAAAATTAATAGAGCGCCTGTCGCGCGTTTCACCCAAATCTAATGGGCTTTGTCAAAATGTTCTGTGATATACTCTGCAGACCCTAAGTACAACTTTAGAGAGAAATACAAACAAAAAGCATTATAAAGTATTTGCTCTTTTCAGCCAATTGATTTTACAGAACAGTCTGTACAGCTAAATCTGAAAAAAAAAATTGTACTGAAAAAAACAATACAAACATGCCACAACTAATAATTCCGAAACCATTACAATTGTTTGAAATGAACGGTGAAATACAGACTGCAGTGCCATAAATTTTTCGTGAAATGTTTTTGACAGCCTTAACAGAATTAGGACATGTACTTTTCAGTCTTTGCTAAATTCTTGGATTTACGGGAAACTCAGTAGGTCTTTTGATCTGATTTCAAGAAAAATACTCTTTGTAGAACAATATGTTTCCAACATTGGATGATGCATCATTTCCATTTATTTCATCATGTACCCCACAACAAATTGTATAATATATATATAACAAACAAGGGAAAGTTGTGCTCACCACTCATTTTTAAAACCATTAGGTGGGGGTGCAATGAGGCTGTGACCACAAAATACATATAGACAAATACAAGAGTCCTCTGCACTCAACCCATTATCAATATATTTATGACAGAGAAATTTTGTGCATGAAAAATGCCTTACCCTTTAAAAAAAACAGGGATTGTTTGTCCATATATTGCAATATATTTAAGCTGGCCAACTACGTCCAAGTCATCCCATATATGGCCAGTCCTACACTCAATTTTCATTTGAGTCATTAAGAATTCAATTGCTTAATTATATATTTTACAAAGGGACTAAGTTTTACCTGCAACGTACTTGCTGCTTTCAAAGTAAAACTCCCAAACTTGGCTGCCCTTTTATTAGACACCAGTGGGATCACCTGACTATAGCTGGGAAGGGTGGGAGCTGCAACATAGATCTGTTGCAGGTAAAACTTAGTCCCTTTGTAAAATGTATAATGAAGCAATAGAATTATTAATGAATCAGATGAAAATTAAGCGTAGGACTGGCCAGATATGGGATGACTTTGACGTAGTTGGCCATCTTAAATATATTGCTATTATATAATTGCTAAGGTCAAATCCATAAATCCACCAAGTGTCACATTTAATTTTAATACTTGGACAGATCATTGTAATAATACTTGTTAACAGTTATAATTGTCTCTAATAATTGAGAGTGAAATTTATAAGGGTATAATGTAATGAAATAATGTGACATTTTATCTATTTTATGGGTAAAATGGTTATTTTTAATCCTTAGGAAATGCTATGGGTGCACTATTTACCAGGGATCTCATCATAGTTTGGGTCAATACTATTGAGTAATTCCACTAGAAATTTGCACAACTTTTATAGAGTTTGGATGCCTCCAGTCCTCTGCCAGGCAGATAATGTACAAATGGAAGCAACTCAACACCACTGTTACCCTCCCCAGGTGTGGTCAGTCAACAAATATCACACCACACAATATTGTCTTAGGTCTCTTCATTCCTTCTGTCCTGACTTTAGATCTACACCAATAGCTCAATTTTACTGTTGTGAAGCTGAATGTGTGTGTGTCTACTCCCCTTTTAAGTGCACCATCTCTGCACTGAGCTGTAATGCAATTGCCCTGCTGAGAAATTAAATAAACCCTTTAATCACCGGACAGGTCTCTGCAGCCCCTATCATGCACCAGAAATGCACACAGTCGATATTTTTCTAGGTCACACAAACTTCACAATATAGAAAAAAAGCACAGAACAGACCCCTCATCCTTAAAACTCATTATCCAAAAAGACCTTCTCCTACAGAGTCCAGTTTAAGCAAAAACATTTGAATGCAGTAGTAATAAAACAGTATATTGTACTTAATCTTAACTATGGTGCAGGAATCCGTATTTGTTGCAAAACAATCCTATTTGGGTTAATGTAATAATTAAAAGTTTTCATGCCACAATAAAACACTTTAGCAGATTATAGTGCTTGGCCTAGATTTACCGGTATGGGATCAGTTATCCGGAAACCCCTAATCGAAAAAGTTTCCAAATTATGGAAATGTCATATCCAATAGACTCCTTTATATCCAAATAATCTTCCTTTTTTAAAAATGATTTCCCTTTTCTCTGTAATAATAAAACAGTAGCTTGTACTTTATCCCAACTAAGATGAAATTAATCCGTATTGGAAGCAAAACCAGCCTATTGGGTTTGTTTAATGTTTCCATTATTTTCTAGCAGATTTTAGGTATGAAGATCAACATTATGCAAAGATCTGTTATTTGGAAAACCCCAGGCCCTGAACAAACTGGATAATAGGTCCCATACCTGTATTTTATATACAGTATTAAATGTACTGTACCAACCCAGGATTATATTTTTAGAGGTGTCCACAGCAGCATCTTGGATCTTGTTTTTTAGTGCCAGTGGCACTGCATATTTGAGAAACTTGCACTTAATGGCAATTAATAAGAACATGAGCAGAAAGTGAGATCCTATCTGTCACAGAAGCCGATATTACAGGGCTGATTCAGAATGTGAAGTTTTCACCTAATAGTAATTTGAATTATGACTATGAAGATTTTCATTCATCCAGGTCATGGTATATCTAGTAGAGGTAAATCTAAAACAACTGGACTTGCAGAGTAATCATTGAAGACGTTTCACTACTCATCAGAGCAGCTTCTTCAGTTTAACTGACAGGTGTAGGTATACTGGTGTATATCTGATGTATACCTACGAGAGAGGCAATTGAGACTGTAAAAAATCTAACTGCAACAAGATAACTCCCTCAGCAGTAGAACAAAGCTCAGTCCTAACCAAGTATGTTTGTTGTTAGATTTGTGCCTTAACACCACATACTTCAAGTACAAGGACCTTTTTGATAGACAGAAACATGGCTGTGCAATGGGTTCTCCAGTCTCTCCCATTGTAGCAAACTTGTACATGGAGGAAGTGGAAATGAGGGCCTTACTTACATTCCAAGGAACAACACAGAGTCATTGGTTCAGGTATGTGGATGACACTTGGGTTAAAATCCGATCCAATGAAGTGGCGGCCTTTACAGAACACATTAATTCAGTGGATAATAACATCAAGTTCACAAGGGAAGATGTCCACGAGAACAAACTTTCCTTTTTGGACTGTTTGATATGCATCCAAGAAGGGGGTTACTTGAAAACAGAAGTATACAGGAAACCCACTCATACGGATCAATATCTGTTGTTCGATTCCCACCATCCGCTGGAAAACATCTCAGAGGAGCTTTGAAAGTGTGTGGCTACCCAAACTGGGCCTTTGTCAAAACAGCAGCAACCAAGCCCAACAGGAACACCAATAGAAATAACCGCCCAGAGACACATAGTAGGTGAAACATAGTCATCCCATATGTAGCTGGAGTGTCAGAGAAACTCAGGAGGATTTTCAACAAACACCACGTCCCTGTGTTATTCAAACCTAGCAACACACTGAGACAAAAACCGGTACACCCAAAGGGTCCAACACCAAAAGAAAAACAAAGCAATATTGTATACAGAGTCCAGTGTAGCGAGGATTGCACAGATCTGTACATTGGGGAGACAAAACAACTGCTCTCCAAGCGAATGGCTCAGCCTAGGAGGGCAAACTCTACAGGGCAAAACTCAGCTGTCTTTCTACACCTAAAAGACACTCCTTTGAAGATAGCAAGGTCCAAATCTTGGATAAAGAAGACCGTTGGTTTGAACGAGGCGTGAAAAAAGCGATTCATGTCAAGGTGAGGAAACCTTCGACACCACCTGTCTGCTACATACAATGCTGTTCTAACATCTGTACCCCGGCGGTTTCAGAACACTTCACACATCTATTCATGCAACTCTCACAAGTAACACCTCTTTCTAGGAGTTGCATGACACATTGGATAATCCTATCACAGTAACTACACAGAATCAACACCTCTGTGAATTTCTTCAGATGTCTCTTTGAAGAGTTACAATGTGCCATTGTGATTGGATAAGTGGAAGAGTTTTATATGCCGAGAACTTCCCACACGTCAGTTGAACTGAAGAAGCTGCTCGGATGAGTAGTGAAACGTCTTCATTGATTACTCAGCAAGTCCAGTTGTTTTAGATTTACCTATACTAGATATTAATGTGAATTAATTACAAATCAGCCTTTTTCATCAATTTGATATGAATGGTATATTTTGTATAAAACTATATATTGTGAGTTGCCCATAAACTCAGGTAACTGACAGCAGCTCAGAGCATTTTCTTTGATTTAGCTAAAAGAAGTTGGTGGAACAGATTTTCACTGGTGCCTGGTACAGAATCCCAAAACATATGGTGTAACATCTGTCATCTTTGTTGAGATTTTGTTCTTCTTTAAATTGTATTTTTCTCTTTTATGCCTCTGTATGTGTGTTTGTATATGTGCGTGTGGACTGTGACTTGAAAGAGAATCATCCTGACACTCTGACATTTTCAGTAGTCAGACATACAGTATTGTGCTAATTGTAGGAACTCTTCAAAAGGATTTCTTTTTTCAGGGAGGAGAGGCTGTTGGGATAGTAATGGGTGTTTTTAAAGGGATTGTTCACCTTTAAATGAACTTTCAGTATGATGTAGAGTGATATTCTGAGACAATTTGCAACTGTTTTTCATTTTTTACTTATTTGTGTTTTTTTTTTTTAGTTATTCGCTTTTTAATCAGCAGGTCATCAGTTTGCAATTTCAGCAAAATTCCAAATGACCCTAGCAACCATGCATTGATATTAATAAGAGACTGAAATATGATTAGGAGAGGGCCTGATTAGAAAAATGAGTTATAAATGATTAATAGAAAGCAGCAATAACAATATACAGTATTTGTAGCCTTACAGAACATTTTTTAGATGGGTCAGTGACCCCAATTATAATTCAAAAACTATATAAAAAAAAAAAAAAAAGAAATGCTTAGGGGTTATTTACTAAATTCTGAATGAAAATCTTACTTTTAAAATATCCTGAATTTATTAAACCTCGATGATTGAAAAGTCAGAATCAGAAAATCTCAGACCTGTCGAGGTTGCATATAAGTCAATGGGAGAAGTCCCAATGATTTTTTGATGTGCGCTGGGTTTCGTGTAATACCCCAACGTTTTCTGAGTTTTCGGGCAAAAATCTGAGATTTCAAAAATCATGAAAATCAGATTTTTTTCCCACAAAGCAAATTTTTGGGAAACTGTAATAATAAATTAGCGTGAAAAACCCGAGCGGATTTGAGCAGAAAATATTGAGATAAATTCGGACTTTGATAAATAACCCCCTAAAAGTTACATACTAAGAACATAATAACAGTTTACTTAAAGGTAAACCACTCCTAGTAGCTGTGGAGTAGATCAGAAATATACACTCTCATGTTATTCTGTTCCTGCCAGTCATATCAACTGATGTGAAAGTCTACCTGGCCCACAGTGCCAACGTTTGCATCAATACAACAGACATGTTTTCTCAGCAACATAATGTATTTTCTCAATATTCTAATTGTGTCATTGTAAGGGTGCTGCTACAAAATAAGGTCAGAAAATACATCTAATTATGCCATTGTATTGTTCTAGTGGCTAAGGGTCTGGCCACCCGAGCAGATTCAGGGAGATTAGTCACCAAGCAACAAATCTCCTCTTCTTTGCGGTGACTAATCTCCTTGATTTGCCTTCCACCGGATAAAATGAAAATCACCTGGGGGCCGGCACACGGAGCGCTTTGTTTTTTGAAGTGCCCATATGTGCCTCACAAGGAAACTTCGGGCAACTTCGGAAAACGAAGCGTTCCGTGTGCTTTCCCCCAGGCGATTTCCATTTTAGCCGGTGGAAGGCAGATCGAGAAGATTAGTCACCGCAAAGAAGAGGATATTTGTCGCCCGGTAACTAATCTCCCTCAATCTGCCCCTGTGGCCAGACCCTACAATAATTAAGTGCTCACTAGTGATAGCGGATTTATTCACCAGGCATGGATTCACAGCAAAAATTCCACATTTTGCCATCTGCAAATCTTTTTGTAGAACTGCTGTAAAAATGTGCTGCAGAAAAAATTTGCCAACAAAAAAGTTGCTACTAGAAAAATGCCCATTGATTTCAATGCATTTGGACAAAAAAAGTCACTTAGAGAAAAAAAAGTCACCAATGCAAAAAAGTCACTGCAAGAAAAAACGGCTATTGACTTTAATGCAATTGGATAGAGAAAAAAATTGCACTTAAAAACTATTTTGTTGCCTATTGACTTCAATGTGTTTTGAGAATTTTTCAGCAGTTTTACTCATTTTTTGGTGAAGCGAAATGGGACAGATTAGCTCATCACTAGTACTCACCCAAAATGTCATAATAACTGGAGTTTGGGAATCAACACCATAAAGTAATAATGTACAGTATGTAGGATGTAGGTGCTATTGATGAATTGGTGTATTTTCAAGGTTATGCATTTTTTATCTTTGTGAACTTTTGTCAAATTCATACTTTTGTAAATATGTCCTAAGCTCTGTTATTTTAGATGGCAATCGGATGTGCAATGTGCTCCATTAAGCAACTCAGCTAAAGCAAAAACCAAGAATCATGTGACCATAGTAACTAGAAAATATATTTGGGCAGGCAGTGAATGTTTTTTCTCTCATTTATACTGCATTGGCCCAAGATGCTTCATGAGAACACAAAATAAACCTGTAGGTGAGACTATTAGTCAGTACTTAGCTGATCTCTGCATGAGACAGGATAGTTTTCTTTTTTTTCCCCCCACTGTTTATTAGTTCATTAGTGCCTAAATGCTTTGATCTTGTTCCAAATTTTTTTCCAAAGCAATTTTCCAAAAGCAATTTAATCTCATCTTTACTCTAGTAATATTATCCTCTATCTTTGAACATACAGGCATGGGATCAATATTCCCCATTATCCAGAAAGCTAAAAATTATGGGAAGGCCATCTCCTATAGGGGCAAATTTTCTAAAGGGTGAATTTTTGCCTCGAAAGGTACTGCCACATTTCGTGCCTCTTCACCAGATGTTAATTTGCAGCGCATACGCTAATTCATTAAAATGCTAAGTAACGTCTTGGCAGATGAACACTGGTGAAGTTTTGTGACGAAAAATTCGCTAGCGATAGTATTTCATAGACAACTTTAATTTCTGTGTAGCGAAACTTCATTAACACACAAAATAAAGACAAAAGAGATCCTCTATTTTACTAGACATGAGCCCACCCTAAAACAAATGTGGCATGACCCTCAAATGGTTAAAAAAAGTATTAAAAAAATTTAACAGCTACAACTTTTAAACTCAATCCCACTTTAAAATATGAAAAACATTTTGTCTTTTTTTTTATGACTTTTCGGCATACAGGATATGATGTCACTTAGATAAGATTGAGGAGGATGTAGCTTCATCTTATCAGTTCCAGAGGAATAACCTGGTGAAGCCGACTCTGGCGAGTAACGTAATGGAAAATTTGAGGAGTAATGATCGTTCGCCTGAGCGGAAATTCACTTGGCATAAGGGGGCAAAACGTTGTTATTGTTGAGCTCTTTTGCTTACGAATTGTCTATTTTGTGTGATTTTTTTTTCTCTGTAATAATAAAAACCCTACCCTTATACTTGATTCTAATGAAGCTGCATATTGGTGGCAAAACAATTCTATTGGGTGCATTTAATGTTTAAATGACTTTAATCAGGTATAAGGTATGATGATTCGAATTACGAAAACATCCCTTATCTGGAAACCCCCAGGTCGAGAGCATTCTGGATAATAGATCCTATTCCTCTAATAGGTTTTCTGTTAGGTTTTCTATAGTATTCAGAAGTTTATGGGATATCGAGCAATAAGTAGTGATGAGCAAAATTTCATCAGGTTTCGCCGCAAAAAAAATGGCCATAGAATCCAATGCGGCAAAAAAAATTGTCAAGCATCAAAAAATATTGTTGCCCATGGACTTCAATGCATTTGAAGAATTTTTTCCCAATTTTTAGGAGGAACGAAACCAGTCAGATTTGCATATCACTAGCCATAAGCAATGGGGTCCCATAGCTTTTGGGATCACACACAGATAATTTAGACCTGAGAACACATACAACTTTATAGAACTGAATTAGAAAGACAGTCCTGATTCCTTTGTTCCCAAAGAAACAAAAAAGTGCATTACTCTGCAGGTAAACCTGAATTGTACTGTAACTCTAAATTAATACTTTATCTCTTTTATTAGACCTATTTGGAAGTTACTGTCAAATCAGACTGTAAGGGCAAATCTAATGAAAGCCGCATCAACCCAAAATTTTGCAATTTGCAACTTTATTGCCTTGCTTCTCTGTGATGAGAGAATAAAAAGGGATATTACTTCTATAAAATATTGTATTACTTCTGGCTGAGTTTGATTACAAAAAAGTTTCATGTGTGTTTTCAGTGAAATGACTTACCTTATGTCTGTTTCAACCAACACTTTCTTTGCAAACAGCTTGATCTAACAAAGATACTAAACTAAAATGCACTGTATTTGATTCATTCATTTTAAGAAAAAAAAAAAGAATATAAAAAATACATTTCAACAGATAAGGATAAAATAGGCAGAAAATGAATGATAAAGCTAGCCCTACACAGGCCAGTTTTCATCTGGGACAATGAGCAAAATATTAGGGCAACATAACTACAAAGATGTAGGTTTAATTGCCATGATCTGACACATTGTACATGAGTTCAACAGAAATGGAGCCCAGTGACCCATAGTGGACAGTGCTAGACAGGATGTCCCACTTCCCTGGGTTGTGATTGGTTGGGATAATCCCTGGGTTAGAGTCTTAAGGGCAAACCAGGAAGTTACCTGGGATCCAAGCAGGTGGAGGACCAGAAGAACATTAGCAGCCCTCCCACTCAACCACTGGGTTTGGAGACATGGTTTTGTTGCAGTTAGCAGGGTTTGTCCTGACTCTGATGCCCAAGAGTAAGTTGAATGGACAGTGGGCAAAGTGATTTGGTAAGTACAGTATGAAGGCCGGGGGGGAGGTGGACAGCCTCATTTAGGCACTTTGATAAGAGGCAGGAACTGGGCTTCCAGCCTGGGCTTTGAGTTGTTCTTGTGAGAGAGGGTAAAACAGACCTAAAATCATACTTGCTACACCTATATCATGCAAAAGGTTAAAATAATGTGCACAGTTTGAGAAAATGTACTCCATATGTTTGTGCCAAGACCATTTACATGTGTAGAAATCATTTTCATTTTGTGGCATAAAATTGCAATTTACAGGATTATATTTATAAAACTGAGTCTCCTGGTGGTGCAAACGTGATTTTGGTTGATCCATTTGTCTTTTATTGCTTTGGATACATTAAAAGGGGACTTACGTAATTACAAGAACACACTTAACCACAACTTTGCATTGGCTCGTTGGTTATTAATGACCATAATAAACAGAAAGCAGAATGATTTTTATTATTTACAGTTTTCTATTGATGCCCTCTCCTGTTTAATCAATTGGCCTCTCCTTCATGCTACTGTCTTGATGCTAATTATCTGTAGAGCAGCTTAGTGCTAAAGTATAAATGGTCTTGTAATACAATTCTCTACACCATATTGAAATGCCATTTAAGGTACTTCACCCTTTCCTTGAATGTACAGTATAGAGTGAGGTTAAATTAAATCCTTTGCTATTTGAATCGTATCAACATAATAACAATTACAAGCTTCTAACAAGTAATTGCTAACAAGTAACTGTCAGCCATGCAGTAACACAGTGGACAGATATTTTTCAAAATAATCAGATAACATTGTGTCATTTTAATGGCCTAAACCCCAGCAAAGAGAGCAAGATCATCTTCATAAGGAGAATATCTGCTAAAAGGCAAGTTTGTTAATCATATGGATATAAACCTTATCTAAATTCAATTGTGACTTGGCACATACATTGAAATTATAATCCAATCTTGTAAAATGTTTTCTGCACTGGGATAGCTAATTTTAATTGATTCTGCTGTATGAAGTGTTTATCACATTTTAGGAAAATGTGAATTCTTTTGAAGCTGTTACAATATTTTCCAGCTGTCAAGAAAACTTCAATTTTTTTTTTCTTAAATGATAATTTTTTAAATGAAAATATGAAAACCAAGAAGAAAAATGAATCTGCCCAGGATCGGGGATATAATTAAAAAGCCACATAATAACATGTAGGGACTATAGCTGGATAGCCAGTTTCCTAGAAGTTAAATGTGATTTGCATAATAATGGTAACACATTCAGTGGGAGTTTTGTATGCTCCAGTGTAATATAACTTGTGTGTCACACGAGTAAATAGGCTAAAAGAATATACTGTTCTCGAATGATGAAATTAATCAGTGGATGGTCAAGAGGGAACTGCACATTTATATTAATGCTAAATTAATTTTAGAGAGTTAATGCCTCCTCCTATACTTGTGAGCAGCTGGGTAGTGGTTTGTTATTTTCAGGAAGAATATATATCTGTTTCCCTTTATTGCATAGCTGTTGGGTATGGGGTAAGTAGATATGGCTGGCATTGGCCAACACAATGCAGTACTCTAGACTAGAGAGTAGTGATGGACGAATTTGTCCCGTTTGGGTGAAAAATGTGCGAAATGCCGTTTTTGACACCGGTGTCAACAAATTTGCAATAATGCAATTGCCTTTGTCTTGCTGCATAAAATGCAATTGCAGAAAATCAACTTTTTGCACAACCAAATTTATGCTACAATTATGGAAAATGTACTGTAGCTTTCTTAATTTAAACAGTTGACCAATGTTGGAGTTCAGTCTGCAGCCTCTAAGATTGGTTTGTAGGGGAATTCACATGTAGGAGCCTATATAAGGAAATACAGGAGCTGTGCACTTCCTCTTTGGCCTTAACAACATCAAGAAGGCAGGACTGAAAACTGTTGTGGCCAGTCCAGGTGGGAGACTGTACCTTTAAGGAGAACTAAATTACCTCTACCTAAAGCCCCCCCTAAACTTTCTGGCATTGCACCCCCTCCCCTCTTCCTCCTCAGATTTTTTTAAAGGCTTATTAAAGGTTTTGCAAATAACAGGGAGTGGAAGGGGGGCAACGCCAGAAGGTTTAGGTCAGCTTTTGTCATGCTGTGCAAAAAGCGGAGTAAAACATTACTGGTAATGTTTCACTTCACTTTTTACACAGCATGATATATAGGCTCCTAGGTGAGAGATAAAGAAAGGCTAGATAGCAAGGACGTCTGTTTTCCTGATGAGGAATGAGTTTTTGAGGTAAGGCCCCTGTGCGATTGTAAAGAGGCAAAATAGAAATTATTAAATAGTTAATGTATAGCTAGTTTGGCCACTAGGTGGCAGTGCGTCCTAAGTTGAACTGTCAAGAATAAAGTTGAATAAAAGTGAATAAAGAAAACAGGAATAGAAAATACGGTGGCCATTCTGGCAGTGATAAAGGACGGGACAGCAGTCTGTGTCAAAGGTGAGATTAAAGGATTATGCCATTTACCTGTTATGACAAGGTCACAGCAATAAACTGGAACTGTTTATGAGAAAGTCTTCCATACCTTGTGTCTTAGGGTTACGAGATTGTGCCCCAGTTTAGGGATTTGAGTGGTCAGGTATAGGTTAGAGGGAAACTAGGGGCTGTATTGAGACAGCCAGAGAAAGCTTGGGCACCGCAGAGATTTACTGTTGTCCTTTTACCCAAATAATACTATTGTAAGGGAAGAGTCAGGTCAGAATACTGGATGTTCTGTCTCAGCAATTACTCTCGGCCAGTCTTTTTTGGTGGGCTGTTCATATTGACTCAAAACAATTTCTACAATATTTTCTTTGTGTTATACACACAGACAAAATATTTATGCTGGAGCATGATTAAATTGAGTTGTATTTCTATAATGTCACCGTAATAATAGAATATATTTACCTCTGAAATTGATTATATTGTAAACTAGACTGCTTTGAAATGTATATTAATGGTTGTTACTGCTTTTAGTAATATGGTGATAGATAATAATTCAGTTTTTGAACAGTTTGTATATACAGTATATATAAAGATGGGCACAGGCAGTTCTTTTCTTATGACAGTACTGAAATAAAAGTTACAATCAGAAGCAGACTGAGAATGCATTGAAGTCAAACCGCTAGTGACAATCATTGCATCTGAGCCATCAGTGAAATCAGCTGACTCTGTGGAATGAAATACTGATTGAATTATATTGGAGAAAAAACAGCATCTTGTAGTTTCCAGTTGCATCAGCATCAAACTGCTCCTATCAATATAGGGCTGAATACCAATCAAGCAATTTAGATAAGTTCTTTAAAGCAATACCTCTTATAGGTTTCTAGTTGTCATTTTATTTGTTGTGTTCCTGAAGGTTACGGGTTATACGGTAGTACCAGCCAGTTACAATTTCCTTGTGTTAATTTATTCTATTCTAACTGGAAAGCAGAATTACAAGTAATAAAACAGGAGTTTTTGACATTTGTTTTGATGCACATCAAGCATGGCCCCAAAATAAGAAAAAATACACAGGAAAAACTAACAAGCATGGAAAAATAGCTGCATCGTGTAACCAAAAGTATTTTTATGTCTTTGTAAATCAAAAGTATACAGATATCTCGTTCACAAAACCTCTTTTTTTTACCCACTCACTAGGCTATTTGATCTGTTACAGGTGGTAGTGGACTAAACAATGGTGTCTTAATCCATTTTTTGAGGGTGGGACGCAAAAAATACAAGAGAGAATTAAAATGAAAGTAGGAACTAAATTACTCCACAATGGTCTTGGAAAGCAGTGAAAAGAAAATTCTATTCACGACAACCTCTCAGAGAGAACAGAGCCTTTGGGCTTATCAGAAATTGCTAGGATAAGGTTAGTCTTCCTTCATTTTACTTAATGGCGGTCTGGGGTTGGTGCACCTAGAACACCCTTGAGACAGGGTGAGTTTGATTGTACAGTCCACCCACTCAGTTCTACATGGGATTACGTAGAACTCATGTGTCTGGACTGGGGGGCCTGGGGCCCTCTGGGGGCTGTTGTCTGAGGGGCCCACACAAACCCAACCTGGGCCCCCATCTGCAACTCCTCTCCATCCCAGGGCCCCCTGACCTGTGCACCATACAGTAGTTTATCTTGTTTCAATCACAGTCAAGGCTGGATGGGGAGGAAGGTATGGATGCAGTACCCTGGGAAGGGAACAGGTCTGGTTCGAAAGGGCCCATAGCGTTTTTTTCCCAGTGTCTCTGCATTAAGCATTAA
The DNA here is from genome assembly GCF_017654675.1 of Xenopus laevis. Classification (NCBI taxonomy): domain Eukaryota; kingdom Metazoa; phylum Chordata; class Amphibia; order Anura; family Pipidae; genus Xenopus; species Xenopus laevis. Next base: position 108,484,956 of record NC_054380.1, on the reverse strand, counting down.
GGAGGCACATTTTCTCTGCAATTACTGTAGCTCAGCCTTGGGTCCCATTGCTGCTCAATTAATAATTGCCTTTTAACACAAAACCATAGAGGCTACACTAGAACATTATGTAATGAAAAGATAAACTTTAGGTATTCCTATAACTGGTGAAAGTTATTCAGCTTTGAGCATTTTTATAATTAGAAATATACATGAAGGCATTTCCCCTAATATTAATAATGGACACATACTGAGAACATGGGATTCCATACCACACAATAACAAGAGAAATTTAGGTCAAGGGCAAATCTTGGTATTTTCAATTAATTATGAACCACATCTAAAAAATTTTGTAAAAGTAATCAGAAGGCACATGGTGTGTTACTGAAAGAAAACAGTTTAACTGCATGCAAACCTTTCAGGCATACATCATAATCCATATTTTTCCAAGATGGCTTTAATAGCTGGTATTGCAATCTGTGATTCTCTTTTATTGACTATAATCACACTAGTAGAACAATGTTCACATATATAAAGTATATATGTCAGATTTTAACGGTTTGCAAAAATCCCTCTTCCACACAGTTTGATCATTGCCTCCAAATACAGCTGTAGCATTTCCTGGTGCTGACTTCAATTGATTAAATTTTTAAAGCTTATCTTCGAAGAGATAATTACACACACTTGATGGCCTCTGTTGCTGCCAGTGGATGTCTCAGAGGTGAAAACACTCAATTTCTACAAAGAAGTGAACAGAATATGAATACAGAGCTGTTACTCTTCACCATGAAGCAGAACTTGCAGGAATTGTTGTTATCAGTTGGATCTACATGATTTTCTGGGATTGTGATAGGTAAGATTTAGAAAGAAGCAGTATGTGCAAGGTTCAGCAAGTACTTGGTGTGGCTTATGAAGAAAACAGGAGGAAAGCAGGCAATTATTGGGTGATAGGTTAAGTCAAATTGTGTGTGTGTGTGTGGTTGAGGTTAATACAGGTATGGGACCTGTTATCCAGAATGCTCAGGCCCTGGGTTTTCTGGATAACAGATCTTTCCATAATTTCATACCTTAGTCTACTAAAAAATCATTTAAACATGAAATAAACCCAATAGGCTGGTTTGCTTCCAATAAGGAGTAATTATATTTTAGTTTAGATCAAGCATAAGGTACTGTTGTGTTATTACAGAGAAAAAGGAAATCATTTTTTAAAAATGTGGATTATTTGGATAAAATGGGGTCTATGGGAGATAGCCTTTCTGTAATTTGGAGCTTTCTGGGTTTCCAGATAACAGATCCCATACCTGTATAGAAATGTAACCCCTTTTTCAGTAATAGTATTCTGCTAAGTTGGATTTGTGTGGCAACACCAGATTCTGCACTGAATAAACAGAAATATAAAATTTGTGGTTTTACCACTTTGTAAATTGAATGCCAACAATGTAAATTCTACAGTCTGCAGAACCAAATACAGGTATGGGGCCTGTTATCCAGAATGCTTGGGACCTGGGGTTTTCCAGATAAGGAATCTTTACCATACTTTAACTCTCCTAAACAATTATTTAAACAGCAAAAAAAAACAAACCAATATATTATATCTTATAAATTGGGATTAAATACAAGGTACTGTTACTTTGTTGCCAGCCAATCCAATCCAAGACGTCTGTCTGTCTGTATGTCCGTCCGTCTGTCTGTCTATCTATCTATCTATCTATCTATCTATCTATCTATCTATCTATCTATCTATCTATAGGTATAGAATCTGTTGTCCGGAAAACCAGAGAAAACCGCAGAAAACTATAAACTACAGGAAAGTTATTTCCTATAAACTTATTTTAATCAAATAATTGAAAATGTTAAAACATATTTCTGTTTTCTTTGTAATAAGAAAACAATGCCTAGTACTTGATCCAAACTAAGATATAATTATTCCTTATTGGATGCTAAACAATCCTACTGGGTATATTTAAATGATTTGTAGCAATCTTAAAGTATAAAGATCCAAATTATGGAAAGACCCCTTATCTGGAAAGTCCCAGGTCCCGTGCATTCTGATTAATGGGTCCCATACTTTACCATCTCTATAGCTGTATATACATCTCTCTCTCTGTTGTGTCATATATATGTATGCAATTGTTCTGCCTTAAATTGTATTAAGGCAGGAACATTCCATTATGCACAGCTATGATGCATTTATATATAAATATAGTAGTGGCCACATGGTGTTGACAGGGTAATTAGACGTATCTAGAATTGCAGGCGTCTTGCTTGGCTACATATAATTAATTGCTCTAGTCCAACATATTTCACAGACAGGAAAATAAAACTGTCATGTGGTTGCCAAATAATATATCAGAAAGCTATTGTCTGATTCACATGCAACATATGGCCACTGATTTTATTTTTATTTAAAGGGCTGAATGATTCCTGTTCATCCTTGTTTTTACCTTTTCCTTTGGATTTTTACGTGAAAGTTGCATTTGCCAGTTACATGAATAAAGTATACCTGACAGTTTGCACGCTATTTCCTGCTTTTTCCAATGGATACCCAGATGGCTTCCTTTAAATGGCTCTTGAAGTTCTGTTACAAAGCATTACCACACCGGTACTGTTTTGCTATATCTAAAATGGTCTTGAAGATAGATTGTGTTAACACATAAAGTTTTACAAAACATAATGGCGGAATGGTTTTGTTTAAAAATTTGGCATTATTTCTTGGTAGCTGATGCACATATGTTACATGAATGGGAACATTTATTTACAGGGGTTTCTTGCCAAAAAAAGCTCTACTATCTTTTGCCAAAAGTTTGCCCAAAGAGGCTTTTATAATAAAGAAAAACTTTTGCAGGTTTTAGGTGACAAACTTACGAAAATTGCTGAGCTTTTTTCCATTTGAAAACCTGTGTGATTAGTAAACTCACTCAAGGTATCCTTTAAGATTGTCTGAGCATGCAAGAACAAGCAATCATAAATGGACCCCTTACAGTTTGAGAATCACTTCCCTAGAAAATCATTCTTTTTTACCAAAATCACCTGGGAGTGAATTTCGCTCCCTTCTGCTTTTTTTTCAAAATAAAAATGCGGCATCAAATTGCTCTAAATCACCCCACTACCATAGCATTTTCTGGTGATGGCATTTTTTTCATTTTCTTGTGGATGCTGTTGATGTCTATTAGGCCAGAAAGTGAGGACTTCAGACATTGGAAGTGGTATGTTAAAGGGATACTGTCATGGGAAAAAAAAAAAATTCAAAATGAATCAGTTAATAGTGCTGCTCCAGCAGAATTCTGCCCTGAAATCCAGAGCAAACAGATATTTTTATATTCAATTTTGAAATCTGACATGGGGCTAGACATATTGTCAATTTCCCAGCTGCCCAAGTCATGTGACTTGACAAATTGACAAAATGTCTAGCCCCATGTCAGATTTAAAAATTGAATATAAAAAAAATCTGTTTGCTCTTTTGAGAAATGGGTTTCAGTGCAGAATTCTGCTGGAGCAGCACTATTAACTGATGCGTTTTGAAAAAAACATGTTTTCCGATGACAGGATCCCTGTTAATATTTTTGACAACGGACTAATCATACACTTACATATTATTGTTATTTATATACAGTAGCTTCATTGTCTACAAGAGTTTTACAAAGTAATGGAATGCATATACCGACAAACATTTCACCAGAACAGGTACATCGTTATAACTGCATAGTGTTAAGAGGCAAAAGGTGGAGCTTACATAGCTACCATTATAATTATGTTATTATACAGAATACAGAATGGTTTGCTAAACTTAATATAACCAAGAACAATTCTGCTGCATTTTCTCTACTATTTTCATCACTTGAGTGTAATTTAATTTTCAAGGGGTTTCTACCAAAATATTTATACTCACATTTTATTTTGGTGCTTCCTACCAAGTTTGAGAGGAAACTAAACTTCTGTACCTCTGTTTTATATGAGCAGAGAGCTTAGGCTCTGGTTTACTGTTATTGGTATCTCTGTATTTCCAACTAGGCATAATGTGTTGCCTCTGTTGTTAATCTGGTCACAGGTGATCAGTTTCAGCCATTACTCACCCCTGCTCTGAATTGACTCACTGCCCATTGTACTGTAGGTCAAACTTGCTTGTACATTGGTGCTCTGATTCCTGTGATTATTGTTTCATGGTTCCGGCTTTCCTTCTCCTGCCCCCTTTGTGATTTTCTTGTTCATGAGCTAGAGTTTGTCTTACGACTCTACTGCTGTTATCTGGTTCTGACCCTGTCTGCCTGACTACGTCCAGCTCTTTTCTTACCAGCTCCTTCCCAGATTATTTGATGATTATTTTATTTGCCCCTGTGAGATTACTGGATTCTCGTAAATCCTAGAAGCATCGAAGTAACAGCCAAAGCTATCGGCAGAAGAGCATGCCTAGACCGGAATCCCAGAGCTTGGGGTTTGGGTTTGCCATACGTGACAATTTTCATTGGTGAATTCAAACCTTTAATTTTTCCTTTTCAAACAAGGGCTGCAAAGATGTGAGTTGTGGATTAAACTCATTAGACAAAAATATTCAAAAACAAGATGTATTCAAGTATTGCTTGTGGTTCTGAAGTACATAGAAACGGCTATTTGTGATTGAGTACCATTGGCAAAACAGCACTGCACATATTTCATAACAAAGGCATTTTAATGAATTTAGGTGAAATGGCCCGTAACAAATACACTAAATACCTTTTCAGTTCATTAAAATCTTTGGTCATATCGATGCAATCTTTTCTGACAAACTATGGGAAACATAGTCTAAGAAAAACAATTCCAATAAATAAACTTTGGATTTGTTTTTGTTTCAGCAATGGATTTCCATCAGAGTAAAGATAACATAGCAAGTCCACACTGTTTGTGATAGGTTGCCAGAAGAGAGTAATAAAACATTAAAGAATGTTGCAGTATTTTAACATTTTCCATCATAAATGGAACATATGGAGCTTGAACTCAATATATTACTTGAAATTGCAATGTGTCTCACTATATTCCCCTGCAAACTGTACTGGATAATAACCATGCTTTCTGTGTATATTAGGTTGATACTCAATTAAAAGGACATGCATAGATAGAAACGAAAAAATATTAAATTATTTTCCCCCCAATTAACTGTGAAAAGAGCAAATATTATGTAATGTCCCAAAGTGGCATTTTATATGCATCACTGACTAATAAGAGTAAATTTACCTGACGTGGCTAATTCTCCTAACTACTGTCCTTTCTACCGTCATTTTTTTCTACCAGAAAAATACTTTTATTGTTTCTTGACAAAAAAAATTATACTTCAAGAAAGTATAAAGAAGTATATTTATACTTAAAGGAGTATATTTGCATAATCTCTGATCTGGCTTTTATTAAGCTGGGGTGCTTAAAGGGATCCTGTCATCGGAAAACATGTTTTTTTCAAAACGCATCAGTTAATAGTGCTACTCCAGCAGAATTCTGCACTGAAATCCATTTCTCAAAAGAGCAAACAGATTTTTTTTTACATTCAATTTTGAAATCTGACATGGGGCTAGACATTTTGTCAATTTCCCAGCTGCCCCTGGTCATGTGACTTCTGCCTGCACTTTAGGAGAGAAATGCTTTCTGGCAGGCTGCTGTATTTCCTTCTCAATGTAACTGAAGGAGTCTCAGTGGGACATGCGTTTGTTCTTAGATCTACCAGGCAGCTGTTATCTTGTGTTAGGGAGCTGTTATCTGGTTACCTTCCCATTGTTCTTTTGTTTGGCTGCTGGGGGGGGAGGGGATGATATCACTCCAACTTGCAGTAAAGAGTAATTGAAGTTTATCAGAGCACAAGTCACATGACTTGGAGCAGCTGGGAAATTGACAATATGTCTAGCCCCATGTCAGATTTCAAAATTGAATATAAAAATATCTGTTTGCTCTTTTGAGAAATGGATTTCAGTGCAGAATTTTGCTGGAGCAGAACTATTAACTGAGTCATATTGATTTTTTTTTTTCCCATGACAGTATCCCTTTAAGTGAAAAAATACCAGAAGAGAAAGCGGCAATTCCGCTCACTTGCAACAGACAGCAGACGTTAAAAACTTGAGATGCATATCCTCAATGACGTGCAAGGATGGAGGACTCTCATGTGCCACAGAGAAAGGACAGGGGTCTTTTCGACTTATCACTCCATAGTTAATGGCTTCTTGGCTCCTTAGTTGTATAGCTGAAGTGAGGGTCAGGAGTGAAGAAACAAACAATACATTCTATCAATTGTATTATAATAACTGAATACCTACATGACCAAGTGATTAATTGAGGCTGGCTCTTTAAAGAAATGTTTAATGGGATTCTGTCATGGAAAACAGTTTTTTACAAAATGCTTCAGTTAATAGTGTTGCTTCAGCAGAATTTTTGTATTGAATATATTTTCCAAAAGAGCAAACAGATTTTTTTTTATATTATACAGTATTTTAAAATCTGACATGGACCTAGACATGTTCTCAGTTCACAGGTGCCCTCAGTCATGTGACTTGTGCTGTGATAAACTTCAGTCTCTCTTGACTGCTACACTACAAAGTGGAGTGATATCACCCCCCCATCCCCCCCCCCAAGCAGCCTATTAATAGCAATGGGAAGGTAACAAATAACAGTTCTCTGACACAAAATAACCTCTGTCTGATAGATATGAAAAAAAGCACAAAAATCTAAGTCCCAGTACAACTCTGGTTACATTGAGTAAGAGAAACAATAGCTTATCTGAAAGCAGTTCCATATTGCAGCACTGGCTCTTTCTAAAAGCACAGAATCAGGCACAATGACTTCAGATGGCTGCCTACACACCAATATTATAGCTAAAAAATACACTTGTTGGTTCCGACTAAAGCTTTATATGTCAAAGTGAATGATTTGCAGTTAAAAAACGGTCATTTAGAAATAAAAACTACACAATAAAATCATGACAGAATCCCTTTAACTATACACTACAGAGATAAGACTATAAGAAATTTCTATTAGGTCAATTAGAATGTACTTGAACTTGTACATGCATTAATAAATTAACCCTCTACTGATGCACCCACCAATTGTAAATGGACTCATTAACCCTCCTTAAACTATATGGTGGAGGGGACATTCAAAAATAAACAGAAAAAGTATATAGTGCGGAAAGCCAGTGACTAGATATACACCTCTGTCCTCTCTGTTTATGTAGAAGCAAGTCATTCGGATATAAGCTAATATGTTTGTTAATTTAATTTAATCAGTATGTATTATTGTGCACAAATCTTTTATACAATAGCTTTGCCAGTAATAAATTAATTGTTTTACTGCCTGCCATTAATCAGGAAGTGACCAGTCTTTAAAAAAGTGCATGAGTTAGTTGAATCCTGCAGAGGAGCATTCAAGTAATAAAAAATGTCATAACATTACTGCATGGAAGTAATGAGTCCAAGCGTAGTTTGAAGCCAGAGAAATTCATAAAGATATCTCTAGGAGGTTTACTCACAATGTTAGCCATTTAAGAAATAATACAAGGTGACCTAGATCCATTACTGTCGTTATCAATGTAATTACATTTAACAGCATTGTTTCAATCAAGTCCACTGAAGAGAATGAGGTTAGCAGTGCATGTTACAGAGGCCGTCATGTTATCTAAACATGAATTTCATTCTCTAAATTATTTTTATGCTACATAGATTCTGTTGCAGAAATACACAAGCAAATTTATCTACACACAATGATTACGTTAGAATGGAAGATAAAGGGGCCCATTTAGTTAGCTCGAGTGAAGGAATAGAAGAAAAAATACTTTGAATTTTGAATGGTCGAATATGGCTACTTCGACCATCGAATAGGCTACTTCGACCTTCGACTACGACTTCGACTTCGAATCGAACGATTCAAACTAAAAATCGTTCGACTATTCGACCATTCGATAGTCGAAGTACTATCTCTTTAAAAAATACTTCGACCCCCTAGTTCGCCACCTAAAACATACTGAGGCCAATGTTAGCCTATGGGGAAGGTCCCCATAGGCTTCCTAAAAATTTTCTGATCGAAGGAAAATCCTTCGATCGATGGATTAAAATCCTGTAATTGTTCGATTCGAAGGATTTAATCGTTCGACCGAACAATTATTGCTTCGATCGTTCGATCGTAGGAATAGCACTAAATCCTTCGACTTCGATATCGAAGTCGAAGGATTTACATTCGGCAGTCAAATATCGAGGGTTAATTAACCCTCGATATTTGACCATATGTAAATCTGCCCCATTGCCTTTGCTACACTTATAGAAAGTGTTCCCATTAGGACCAGTTAAAATAAGTTTAAAAACCCCAGTGAAATTAGAGCCTAAACTTGAGTAGTGATGAGCAAAACTGCTCTATTTTGCTTTGCTGAAAAATATGCAACACTGCATGGAAAAAATCAAGAAATAGCAACATTCTGAAGAATTTTTGCTAAATTCGTTAGTGTCAATGGTAAGATTTTCTGAATTTTTTTCTTATGCCAAATGTATTGTTGTCAATGGGTTTGTTTTCCTGTATCAAATTGGAATTAATGGCCATTTTTTCACCACTTTTTTGCATCAATTTAATTTTTTCCCATGCAAAGAAGGCTTTTTCCAGTGCAACAAAACGTGGCAAAATCCTAACTTACATTGCAAATATTTTTGAAATTCGCAAAAATTTGAATCTGTACAGGTATGGGACCTGTTACATAGTTACATAGTTATATAATTAAATTGGGTTGAAAAAGACAAAGGACATCAAGTGCAAACCCTCCAAATGAAAACCCAGCATCCATACATACACTGACCCCTCCATACTTTCACATAAATTAAATATGCCCGTATCTGTACTAATTATAGAGTTTAATATCACAAAAGCCTTTGATATTATGTCTGTCCAAGGATTCATCCTTGACAGTCTACCCTCATAATTTAAGTCTTCCATCCCTCTAACCAGTTTAGTTGCACTTAGTCTCTGCACTCTCTCCAGCTCATTTATATCCCTCTTAAGGACTGGAGCCCAAAACTGCACTGCATACTCCAGATGAGGCCTTACCAGGGACCTATAAAGAGGCATAATTATGTTTTCATCCCTTGAGTTAATGCCCTTTTTTATGCAAGACAGAACTTTATTTGCTTTAGTAGCCACAGAATGACACTGCTCAGAATTAGACAACTTGTTATCTACAAAGACCCCTAGATCCTTCTCATTTACGGAAACTCCCAACACACTGCCATTTAGTGTATAACTATAGCATTGTTATCCAGAATGCTCAGGATCTGGGGTTTTCTACCATACCTTTGGTCTACTAGAAAATCATGTAAACATTAAATAAACCCAAAAGGCTGGTTTTGCTTCCAATAAGGATTCATTATATCTTAGTTGGGAACAGTACAAGATACTGTTTTAATAGCATGGAGAAAAAGGAAATACTTTTTTAAAAATTGGATTAATAAGTTAGGGACCTACATATGGGGTTTACCTGGACGTGGTATGGTGGCTTATCAACTTTATGGCAGAAAGAATCCCAAGGCACACAGGATAATTGCAAGCAAGCTGCCTTGCGCGTTTATTGTACACGCAACGGGGGTCGGTGCGGGCATCGTTCAAGCAATGTCGGACAGGGCAGTGGTCGGTGCGGGCAGCGTTCAAGGATAGTCAGGTGGGCAAGGGGTCAATACCTGATCTTTCAGAATAGTAAGACAGGCAAGGGTCAGGATCACAGAATTAAGAATAGCTAGGCAGGCAGGAGTCAAAACAAGAATCAGATAATACAGGAATTGCACCCAGGAAACTATTAAGTAGAACCAACAACGGGCAATGAGTTTGAACAAAAAGCCCCTTTAAATCTCATGCCACTGTGTGATGATGTCATGACGTACGTAAAATCAGAAAGTGCGTGCCGCACGCGTCCTAAGGCAGACCGGCGCAAGTGGCTGATCTGGAAACATCATGCAGCGGGCGTCCCCACTGGACTACCAGGGTGAGAGCTCCTTACAATTGCCCATTTTATAAAGGAAAGGGGGGAGCTAAATTCAGTGAAAACAGACCAACTTTCAAATTAGTGCTTTTAAATGTCATAAAATAGGAAAACGGATTTGTTTTAAATTAAAATAATAGGTAAAATGTAATTTCATCATATAAGTTCTACTTTTTTTGTGTTCATTTTTAGAAAACTATTAATATTTAGAAATAATCTGTATCCACATGAAAAGAAATATTATATTGGCCTCTTATTAAGGTTCTGGTACAGTCTTACAGTCTGTATTCCCCTGATAGCAGCCTTGAAACTGAATGATATGGAAATCTAATTCTGTCCCATATTGTCTGCATCAAAAGTAATAAGCTTTCTTGTCACATAACAGTGCATTCAGCAATAAATTTAATGAGACAGGGGGAATTTGTTTTATTAAAAATGACATTCACAAAAAATTACTTTAATTTTATAAACAGTCAGTTGGGGGAGGAATACTCATAAATGAATAATAGTTTAAATTTGAATCGGGAAATCACATCAATTTCCCATTAGTTGGGTAAATACTTAAAAGGTTCAACCTTAACTAAATATTCTCAAAACATTAGATTAAATGGGGATTTACTAATTATGACTATTCATTGTTTTGAGCAAATAGACTGAGAGGTATGTTCCTGAATGCATTCAGTGCTTACGCTAGAGAATATAGACTGGCAGATATTCCACAACCAACCAGATGTTGCAGATATTACAGCCAATTAATTTGCGCATGAACTGAATGCATCAAGTCAGCTGCATAAACAATAAAATGAAAATGTCCTCTTTATGCCTAAAATACAGGACTAGGAGAATTAAATACAGTTTAGATCTCAAGGTTTTTTAAGAGCTGTGGATGTTTTTCCAGAGAAATAACTATTAAAGTGATTAAAATAGTTGTCAAGGTATCTAAGTGCTTGAACTTTTTGCTGGTATGATTAATATTTGTTTGTCACATGAGGCAACATAAAGCCACGGGTGCTTAAAGAACCTGGACTTGGTGAATAACTGCCCACTTTTCCCACTGGGAGAAGCCTACTTCTGTGCTTTTTCCAGGAACTATAGCGCTGAGTTGCCAGACTGCCTAAGACAATGGCACTAAACGTATTATGCTGAAAGAGGCTGGAGTTTAGAATAGACTAGAAATGACAATACCAACAAGGGATAAGGAAAAGACTAGTTGAATAGAAAGCAAATGCAAAAATAAGTACATCAGCAGAGAACATACATGGACATACTCTAATAAGGTGCAATTCTAGTACCATAGGTATGATAACATAAATTAAATAATACTCTCAAAGCAATGCTGTCCTGAGATGCCATTTGTTTACAGTGGTCTAACAGCAAAAATGTTGCATTCCAGTAGGGGGGAGTAACACACTTGGCAGTAAGAGGCAATGAGACAAACAAGGACAGAAGGCAGTGAATTTGCAAAGAGGAGGCTAACAGCAGAATACAAAAGTAGACATGTAGAAAAAGACAGATAAAAGAGTAATATAACTAATATAGACAGAAATAAAATATAATGCAAGATAGAGCCAGCACAGAAATGTAATATAAACACAGGCAAACCTGGGGTGAACCAGAAAGAAAAACAATAAAGAAGATATGTTAGGTTGGGTAAAAACTCCAAGCCAGGAATTCAAAAATAAGCACCTGCTTCAAGGCCACTGGGAGCAACATCCAAGGGGTTGGAACGCTCACAAGCTACTGGTTGGGGATCACTGATGTACATTATATATATATATATATATATATATATATATATATATATATATATATATATATATATATATATATATATATATATATATATATATATAAAGAACAAAAGATGAGCCGCACTCACAGGACTTAAAAAATAAAAAATTGCTTTATTTAAAAATATATGACCAACGTTTCGGCCTCCTCCAAGGCCTTTCTCAAGGTACAGAAAATGATCGAGTTAAACAATAGCTCCACATATGATATACTAACAATAACTTCTATAGATTTACTTAAGGACTGTTTTATATGGAGATTTCCACACATAGTAGTGGTGTTTAAAATGAACTTTATTTTTTTTTTTATATTTCTTTGATCTTCTTCATTTCTGATAATTTTTCCTTATGCACTTTAGTATTTTTGAGGATGATGTATTATCGTATATATTTTTACACTAACGTCTTGTTTTTTCGGCAGCTTATTTATTAATATGTTTTAATACATGCTATTATGCATGCAGAGTAGATATACTACACCTAATATGTTTTAGTGTATATAACATGGAGTGATTTGTCCAACACACGTAATTATTTATTAGTATCACATGGTGGGAGGAGTAATGATAGACATCATATGTGGGGGTGGCTAGACCATTAACTATTGATATATAAATTTGGTAACAACATAAAAATATAAACACAAAGTGGTAATAGACAGGGGATCTCCTTATAAGTATTACTGGGGAACCATGGAACTTAAAATTAGTTTGATCAGAAATCGAACGTAATAGAGAAGTATCATTTCATCTGGTAAATAACGATTTTTTACATATATTGTCATTTTTGGAGGAAGTATCTCGATATGTAAGATCAGTAGATGTATCCCGAGGGCCAAATCTTAAAACACCTTCTCAACTTTTAGCATTTACGTAACACTAGCAATTGAGTTGTTCATGCAGGATACATTATTACATGGGAATGTTACAAGGTTGCTACAAAGTAGATAGTGTTACAAGTTGCTTTGGTTTTAACTTTATGTGTTTAATATGTTACAAGATGACATGAAGTTTTTTAATATAGTCATATGGGGATGGTTTTAAACTTTATGGATTATTTAATACTACTAATGTGGGATTGTTTGAATAGGTCGCTGATTTAGTGACGAGGTATGTACGTCACTTTAGCTGCTTTTCCCGCCAGTAAGTGTATTTAAGACAATTGTACTGTCAGTATGATACTTTAAGAAAGGCTCTAGGGAGGGCCGAAACATTAGTCCATAATTTTACAATAAACGTATTATTTTTTAAGTCCTGTGAGTGCTGATCCTCTCTTTCGTATTGTATGCTGAATCTACTGATCGTGCACCCAGGCGTCCTAACAGTTTTTTACGTGAGTACTGGCATCTCTTCTATTGTGATTTTCTACTTAATGCCGCGCACCCGTGCTTTAGATATTCTTTTGAAACATTTACTATACAAATTGCTTGAATCACTAATGGAGATGGAATTGAATACGGATATATATATATATATATATATATATATATATATATATATATATATATATATATATATATATATAGTACAAAAAAGACCAGCAACACCGATATATTTTGTGAAAAAAAGGTTCAAGTGTATTGAAAATGCATGTACATGGGCTGTACATGCATTTTCAATACACAAACATTTTTTTCACAAAATATATCGGTGTTGCTGGTCTTTTTTGTACTATGTAAGCTTTTTTACCTTGCACCCGAGTTTAAAACAGTTTGGCGGAGTGCGGCCCCACAGGAACTTTATATATATATATATATATATATATATATATATATATATATATATATATATATATATATATATATATATATATATATATATATATATATATATATATATATATATATATATATACTGTATATAGAGAGACCAAAAAGGTGCACACCTTCCCTGCACGTAACTGCCTAGGTGCTGGTAAACAGATAGTGTTATATTGTAATAAAAGAACCGCACTCACAGGTCTTCAAAAGAAAGCCGCAAAAGGCTGTGATTTATTTATCTGACGTTTCGGCTACAACTCTAGCCGTCCTCAGGAAGGGCTTCCTGAAGACGGCTAGAGTTGTAGCCGAAACGTCGGATAAATAAATCACAGCCTTTTGCGGCTTTCTTTTGAAGACCTGTGAGTGCGGTTCTTTTGTTACAATATATACTGTATATATATATATATATATATATATAGATATATATATATATATATATATATATATATATATATATACTGTATATATATATTGATATTGTACATATTTCCATTCCAATAGTAAGAATAGCCAATAGTCAATAGGTGGGTCATGGTTAACAGGAGGTTATTATACTGTATATGCTGGGTTGTCATTTTTCAGAATACAATATTCTGCAGTGCAAAACAAACATGATTAAAATTATGTGGGCTGCATATGCTAGATATAAAATAATGAGGATCATTTATAATGAGCATTCATACATGATTAATCAGTATTCAGTTGATATGGGAAACTGTAAATGGGAAATTGTGCAACCATATTAATAAAAGAGCCCACTGGGTTTATAGTTCTCACCAGCTTTCAATACATTTCAAAAGTCTTGCATGTCCCAAGTAGTGACTGATCAAAATATAATTTCATTTGTGCTGCAGCCATGGGTGTCAACAAAAATGCAATAGCAAGTTTTACTCCTTTTTTTTATGATCACGCCTACTTCTAATGATGTCACTTCCAGTTTACAATGACAGCACTTCCTGTTTTACTCCTTTTTTCTGATAACGCCTACTTCTAATGATGTCACTACCGGAATACAATGACAGCACTTCCTGTTTCTTGATGGTCAGGGGGTCGCGGATTGGTTGCGGATAAGGAACTTGCGGGTCGAGTAGCGGGTCCAAGCGGGTAAGTATGCTCGTTGTGGGTCTGGGTGCAGTTTACGGGTTTAAAAAATTGGTTCCACACAGGACTCTAATATGAAGGCCTTACTGCCACTTTAACAGCTTGTGGGAAAAGTTCAGCAGCAAACAGAATACTTGCCAGCAAGTAACTGTTCAGTGCTTTATTGGAAATGATTTCATCGATTCCTGTTCCATTATTCAGAGTTGATGAGAAAAGAATCAATCGCATGCCAGAATGGATCAACTTTCTGCATACATTTCACTTGATAAAGCATATATTTATGACTTTTGATCAATGCATTTTTTCTTAAATTCATATTAGGCATTTGCAGAAGCATAATCAGGGCTCAATATTATAGTGGCCTGGACAGATATAGTGTATGTGAGATGCTTTAAGGAAGGCCATTGTCAATTCCATTAGTGGCTTAAGTAAAGCATTGATCTATAAGAATTGTGACAGTTATATGAGAGAGATTCACTTCTAAGCCCTTTAAACAATACACAAGATAAGCTTCAATTTAGACTACAGAAACATGTTATTAAAATTCAAGGAAGCTAAATTATGCCCTTGGAGAGTTTCTGAAAGACAATCAGGCACCACCATGTTATTTAAATTTCAGGATTTTTTTCTCCTCTAACTTGCAACTTGCAAAGAGAGCACAGTGATTTTTGGTTTAATGAATTCTAGACAAGACCTGTATTTCAAAAGTATGTAAGATTTTTAGAAACCTGTTTGAAGAGTAAAATGGAATAAATTATATCAAATGGATTCTCGTTAACTCTTGGCTTATTCTTCATTCTTTTTTTTTTACTCGATGGTTATTACTAATAACAGAAAGAATCTCTGTGATATGGGGGTGCTGTAACAATATTCTTTCATTTGGGATAGTAAAGTCTGTAATGAAAATGATGATAAGACATCTAGTGCAGATATACATTGAGATAAAAATATGAATCACTGCCTTTCACGTGGCATAAAGTGCTACCAGGAATGTTCCCTCTCAAAGAAATATCAGGGCTTTGGTAACAGAATAACAACTAACAAATCATATTTTTGATAAATGCTATATGATGAAGTTAGTTGCAAACTTAAAACCAATTTAAGCATTTAAAAAAAACCAGAGATTAGTTTTTTTAAAGGAGAACTAAAGTTTAACTAAAGTAGTCGCTAATAATGTTGTACATTATGTTTTGGACTTCTATACCAGCCCAAGGCAACCACAGCCCTTTAGCAGTGAATATCTGTGTCTCCAAAGATGCCCCAGTAGCTCCCGATCTTATTTTCTGCTAATTCACTGCACATGTTCTGTGCTGCTGTCACTTACTGAGCTTAGGGACCCACTCACAATATACAGTACACATAGAATAAAAATGTCACAATGTAAGGCTGATTTGTAATTAACACAGATAATTACTACATGTCAGCTCAGTAACCAGTGCAAATAGCATCAGAATTTAATAATCAGCCTTGCAGTATAAGCTTACATTATAGACAAACCTCATTTTCTGCTTGATAATTTGTGACGACCCCTAAGCTTAGCTTCTCAAGTTCAACTACTGCTCAGAGCCAACTGTGACCCTCTGTGACAAGTTTGAAATGCTGGATCATTGCTGCTATTAAGATGCTGACACTTTAGGCTGGTGCAATAAGTTCAGTATGTAAAATATGGCATTTTTAACCACAGTCATTGTTAGAATTTAGTTGTCCTTTAAATGGATAGCTGCTGATGGCAGAAATTAGAATTAAAAATGAGGAAAGTAATATAGAATTAATAAGTTTCAGTTATAGAAGAAAAATGGAGTACAGGTATGGAACTTGTTATCCAGAATGCTGGGGACCTGGCATTTTCCAGACAAGAGGTCCATAATTCTCATACCTTTCTCCCACTAAAAAAACCTGTAACCATTAATTTAACCCAACGTGAATGTTTTGCCACCTATAACGATTAATTAACTTAGTTGAGACCAAATACTAGGTACTGTTTTATTATTACAGATAAAAATTAAATCATTTTTAAAAACTTAAATGATTTCTTAAAAATGGAGTCTAGGGGAGCTTGGCTTAATTCTTGTAATTTGGAGCTTTCTGGATAATGGGTTTTCGGATAACGGATCCTACATCTGTATCATGCAAAAACAAAGAAGGTTTCAAGCACTGGAAGTATAGTATCCAGGCAGAGGTCCTTAAAGGGGTTGTTCACTTTTAAATTAACTTTTAATATAATGTAGAGAGTGATATTCTGAAACAATTTGTATTTGGTTTTATTTTTTTATTATTTATGGTTTTTGAGCTATTTAGATTTTTATTCAGCAGCTCTCCAGTTTGCAATCAGCAATCTGGTTGTTAGGGTCCAAATTATCCTAGCAACCATGTATAATTTGAATAAGGCACTGGATTATGAAGAGGGAATGGACTGAATAGAAATGAGTTATAAAAAGTAGCAATAACAATACATTTGTAGCCTTACAGAGTATTTGTTTTTTTAGATGGGGTCAGTAATCCCCTTTGAAAGCTGTACAGAGTTAGAAGAAGAAGAAGGCAAATAGTTAGTAAAATATAAAAAAAAAAAATAATTAAGACCAATTGAAAAGTTGCTTAGAATTGGCCATTCTAGAACATGCTAAAAGTTTACCTGAAGGTGAACAACCCCTTTAACATGCAGGTGGGCTCTCCCCCAGGCACACTCTGTGGTCATATGGTCTCTAGAGAGTTACACTGCTGCTTGCTGATTTGTTTTGTTCATCTTTGTTTATACCCAGTGTCGGACTGGCCCACAGGGATACCAGGAAAACTCCCAGTGGGCCCAGGTGTCAGTGGGCCCTCATGCTGCTAAACATTTGGCCTATTTCATGGTCATTCCCTATTTCTATGAGAACAAAGCTTAATAAATGGAATAATAGATTATAGTATGTAAAGAAAATAGACTAGGAGAATAGAGGTTGGGTGAGCAGAGGAAGAATAATAGTACTGAGTGGTTTTTTTGGTCTAAGGTTTTTGGGTGGGCCCCTGGTGTCCCAGTCCGACACTATACCAGTGCTTTGATTGAAGTAAAGGCACATATCCTCTATAAGAAATGTGTTATGTTTTGGTAGCCGAGGATGAGTAGAGTATAACAGTGCTTTATTAGCAGATTCATGCAGGCATTACACAACAGTAACTTTGTGACCAATCAGGGAATGGTACTGGGAAATCTTGGAAAGTATTTACAACAGAGTTCCTACATAACTACAGAATAACACGCCATGCAACAACCCAATCATCTCCTGCTAAATTATTACATGGCAGATAGATGCGCACTAAGTTACATGTTGCAGATTCATGCAGGCCTTACACAACAGTAGCTTTCACTTTCACTTTTAAGCAGAAAGTATGCACAGTAACTCACGTAGACAGTGACACCTGCAGGCCATTTGTATAAATACCACAAAATGCACAATTTTCTACATGCCTAGATGTTAATTTATATTAATTAGGTTATCTTGAATTCCAACACTTTAGTTATTATTTCCTTCACAGCAATGGCTTTGTTTTCACTGTTTACTTCACTTCATCCTAATCATTGTTTTTTTTTATCTATTGCAAAGGCTGCCTTAAAAAAAATTAAAGGGTCACATACACTGACCTGACCCTGGCTCAGTGAGCTTAAACATGCCACCAATCTGCCAGAAGCCAACCATTTATGCAGAACTTTACTATAGTATTATAGCAACCCAAAAACTCACAATAGTTTAAAGGGATTCTGTCATGATTTTTATGATGTATTTTTATTTTTAAATTACACTGTTTACACTGCAAATAATTCACTCTACCATATAAAATTTAATTCCTGAATCAGCAAGCGTATTTTTTTTTTAGTTGTAGTATTGATGTGCTATCTCAGATCATTTGGCATGTTCATGTGCTTTCAGAAAGAGCCAGCACTCTGGGATGGAACTGCTTTCTGAGAAACTGTTGTTTTTCCTACTCAATGAAACTGAATGTGTTGCAGTGGGACCTGGAGTTTACTATTGAGTGCTGTTCTTAGATCTACCAGGGAGCTGTTATCTTGTGTTAGGGAGCTGTTATCTGGTTACCTTCCCATTGTTCTGTTGTTAGGCTGCTGGGGAGAAAAGTAGCAGTAAAGAGTGACTGGTTTATTAGAGCACAAGTCTCATGACTGGGGCAGCTGGGAACCTGATAATATGTCTAGCCCCATGTCAGATTTAAAAAAAAATGTAAAAAAAATATCTGTTTGCTCTTTTGAGAAATGGATTTCAGTGCAGAATTCTGCTGGAGCATCACTATTAACTGATGTGTTTTGAAAACATGTTATTTCCCATGCCAGTATCCCTTTAACAAACACAGTTTATGGAATCAAACAGAATAAGAGGGTCCTGCCAAAAAGAGCTTACGATCTACAAAGCATAAAACAGATAGGTCAGAGTGGCCACCCACATTCTTAAGAAGCAATCGGCTCCTCTCATACCAATGACATTATCTTGTTTATTTGTTAAGTGCTTTCACAGTTGATACGTTGAATTGTCATTTAAATTTCACTTCCCTTCGATTTCCATTGATTGCTATATAATGATATCTTCATTCAGGGTTTTGCCTTGTTTTTCATTATTTACTTTGCTTTTATTTTAACCATTCCCATGGCTTCAGCTTATTTCTGGAGAGATGAAACCAAGAGATGCTGCACTAAATTATGGACAAGCTATTACAATCTAAGTATGTGAATCATATGTCATTCTCATACATTAAAAGGAATACTGTCAAGAGATGCTATTTTATTGCCCAGAGAAAAATTAAAACCATTAGTCTGGCCTCTGTGTATCCTTGCTAATGATTTCCAGGGAGCCCCAAGGTACTCTGAATAACCACTGTTTGAAGGTCACAGTCACAGCTATCATGTGAGATTCATCTGCTACAGGTATGTAAGGCCTCCGGGCTTCACTAAGGGCCTGAATGTGAAATATTCCAGTGGGAGTCTGGGAGAGTCACAACAACTCAACTCATTTGCGACCGGATGCCTCAAGCCTAACTAGGCAGCTCTAATAGTGGAGTTTGTCAGGGAGACCAAAAGGGATCACATTCTTCCTTTATAATAGCTGCCTAGGGGTAACAAAAAGTCCTTATATTGAGGATAGTCCATTTGTAACCAAATCATGTAGATTGTATCTATCGATGTATATTTTTACAATCATTTAAAGACCTGTGAGTGCTGATTCTTTTTATTGTATACATATTGTGAGGCCTTGCATAGTCTTTGTGTTTGCTGGTCAGTGCTCCCATTGGTTAAGCCACAGGTCAGGTTAGACTGGGGTGTCTGGGGCCCACCAGGCTCCCTCCTCAGACCCCCAAACTCTAGTTGTGACTTCCTCCCTGAACACCACATACCTTTACTTCCTCCTTGCATGGGGAACAAGGGAGCAGGTCAGGGTTGGAGAGGGCCCTAGGGCCCACAGGCCCACAGGGCCCCCTGGTTTCCTGCCAGCCCAGTCCAAACCTGGCCACAGGAGGTTATTTGACATGAGTTTTGCAAATTAATGTAGAGACTTTTTTCCTTTCTGTCTCTTTCCTGCAAACCCTTTAGACTTAGCTGCAGGTGATTCCCCAATAAAGGGATCATTTTACTCTACTACTTCCTCCTCACAATAGCTGGATCCTTAAACTTCCTTCTGAGATCTAGCCCACCTAAGCTGATCTGCTATACGAATTTACTCTTGTTTACTGCCCTCCCCAAACTCTTGCCTGACTAATGGACTTGCTCTCGTCTGCTGCCTCTCTGGAACACTCCTAAGTTATAAGTACTTGCTTCTCTGCCTACACTTTGTACTGTATCTGCAGATGTATTAATGCGGTCATTATTAAATCATTGGCCTCCACCTTTACTCTTTTTCTGGTCTTCAAGTTGCTAACGTATTGCCTCTGTTGCACAGCACATGGGCTCATATAAGCCAGAACTATACCTGCAAGTAGTCCTGACAAACACCGGTACTTTCAGCCTTTTTCATTAATTAACCATATTATTTTGCATTTTTAAAAGATCTTTGGTCACAGGAGGATCATTGTACAGGTCGTTACTAGACTTTTTCTAATGAGAGACTTCTAGCTCTAACGTCAGTCCTTTTGAGGCTTGAGATCTGCAGAGGACAGGTCAGAAATCATTGTTGATATTCCACCTAGGTCCAATGTAATTGACTGAATGAAAACTGACCTTCTGCTCTACTGCCAAATCATACTGGGATGTTAGTATCTTCTAAGTGACAGTCAATTAATGTTTTGGAGTAGTGCATGATGGGATTTATAGCAAATTACATTTTCTGGACCCATAGAAAGCAATAGATTTTAGTGTGCCTACCAAGGTCACCCATCTGACCTTAGCACAACAAACATTCAGTATAATATGTCTGTAATCCTGTAAAAGTAAGTAGCAGGGTAGAAATAATTTACAAAATGAATGCAAACCAAGCAGTCATCTAAATACCAGTCTGTATGTGTGAGATTAAATAAATGACAGACCAAACCAAGGAAATCCTAAAACAGGCAACATAACACAGGCATACTTCTCCATTTCCCCTTTCACAAGGCAGGGTCGATCAAAATATGAAGTGGCCTATGCTGAAAAAATTGCAGAGAGTAATGCAATTTACAGTTTGCAAAATGAATGCTATTACACATGCAGTGTAAAGGTGTATTGTGTCATTTTTGGTGCTTGGTGTGCAAATGACATGTGCGCCCTGTGTTAATCAATTGCACTGCTGTGATTTACGCAGGGCACTGTGGAAACCCTGAAACTACAGTCTGGTTAGGAGGCGACAGTATCTCCAGGGTTTCCCTGGGTCCTTAGATGCAGCCTTTTCAGAATTGGAGGCCGGAAGGACTGAACGGCACCAAGCACAACTAAATGTGAAGGGTGATTTTGAAGCAAGTACCATAAAAGGAAAGTGGTTTTACATGCAACTGCAGGGAAAATCACACATTTCTCTTTTTGTTTGCGGGCGTAAACGAGCCCTATCATAAAAAAAAAAATCATATGTTTAAATTTAGATTGTGATGAAAAAGGTTGCCAGAGTCACTTTACATTTATTCATATATTCTTCTTTCTATATACTTATTTATTTTATACCAGTATAAAGTATGAAAGGAAGAAATCTATAACTCCGTTTGGTTCAGCACCTTTAGAGAAACAATGTACAGTATAGGAGCAGCTGTTCTTTTTCAGACTTCATTAATGGAATTCATGGAGGATATCACTGTTTCTTCATTTCAATTGCTTCGTTTTAATATTCTTTTAACACTGCACCAACTGCTCCGAGCTAATACCCTAATTTACTAAAATCTCAACACAAATGACTTTCTGTTATAGAATGTCTGATTTGAAATCAAAGTAATTACACTGAAGTCGAGCCTCGTATTTTACAATTGATGTACTGATTCCAAGAACTTCTCAATGGCCACAGTGAGCCCAGATGGTCTGATTGAGATGTTGACACATTTTCACTATCCCATGGTCTTACAAATCAACTCTCCCCTAAATATACACAACTGTTTAAATGTATAAATTGTTTAAAAAGGTGTTTGCAGAGCCAGTTTAGTTAAATTATAAAGTAAGAGATTCCTTATATTTTTAAAACCCAAAAACTGCAACTCATTGTAGGAATTCACAGCTGAACTTTGATATTAATCATTGTAGAATTGCTGCTAGAGACATCAGAGCTGACATTCCCCTCAAGGTAAATTGCAGACCAAGGAGCAGCAATACCTATTCAGAAACTGATTTAGAGTTGGCAAGGGGACAATTTTCCTACTGTAGAGCACATCAACACTCTGCTCTGTCTACAATATATTGCGAGTCACATTATCTGTAAATATATTTCACTGCCTGTGAAGGCCTGATTTGTAGTTCTAATAAGGAAGTAAAATCCATTGTCATATCTATTGTGCTAAGATAAGAAGTGAAATAGGTATTTGCAGTGACAACGCTACAGATAACATGATTAGTAGAGACGATAACATGGAAGGGGAAAACAAAGAAATAAGACAAAAGTGAAATACAATTCTTTTATAGGACAGGATTATGTTGATGATACAGTAGATGACAACTTTAATTTTAGTACATTATTTAAAACATTTTATTGTATTTCTCCTGCTGTCCAGAAAATGAGTTTGTTTAAAGCGGACAAATTTTTCTGTAGTCCGCTAATAGTCACGCACAGTGAGTACAGTAGCACAAGTAACAATGGCACAAAGACAATGGCGTCAAAAACGAGACGCTGGCCCATGCAAATTCGCCATCACTAGTGTTTTATCATGAAGGTGAAAGATCTTCATCAACACATATTATTAAAGGCATAACACCAACATTACAGGGGAGGGTTTTGCTGTCACAATCACATAGACATGCCTTCTTGCACAAGGATTGTCCTAACTATTTACCTCTTGTCATATTTTTCCAATCCTATGTTTTAATCAGAATTTTCAAGAAACATTTTCCAAGTGGTGGAATGAGAGTGCAATGCAGAAGAGGGAATACAGGGGGAAGCAACAAACAGTTCTGCAACAGTAAGATTTCTAGCTCATAAATGTATGAATGAATTAAGAAATGCCAGACATATGTATTATGGTATACAGTTTGAACCAAATATATACAGTATCTCTTCATTATAATATTAAAATGATATGGTAGTAAAATGAGCCGAGATGTTTGCTGGAGGGGTATTGGTCTGTGATTCTCATTCTTGTTCTTTTTATCTTGGTTTAGATTTCTATTCATAGTCTCCAAATAATATAATACTTCCACATAGAACCTACTTTGCATGCTGTTATCTCTTCAGGGACTTGTAGAACTTGTGCTCTGACAATCACCAGGGTTAATAGAATCCTCAGTTTTCCATTTGCGAGGAATCATAGATTTAGCAGATGTGAGTACACCTATTGCAAGTGGAACCATAATTACAGATTTATTATTACAGTCATACAAAACGGATCTTGATCTTCAGTCAGAGCGTGATTTAGGCATGAATTATTATCTTATAAAATACAAATTATTGTTATACTATTTTGAATATAAAAGCGTTTGAAAATCTAACATTTATACCAAATATGTTCATAAGAACCCGTTCACACCATTTTTACACCTCCAATATACATCTGATCAGATTAACATTTAGTTTAATTTTATGGTTTAATTAACTATAAACTTGAAACTAGCCTCTTATAGTCAAGTAGATGTGAACATTTTTATTTTCATATATTTCATTCCAATCTTAGAAAAAAGTGATATTTAACGCTTTTCCCCCAATTTAATGCATAGGATGGCAATTTTTCATTGACTTCTATTTTTTTCTAAGAAAAAGAAAGCCATCATCCGTATTGCTCAATCAATCAGGGACTCAAACAAGGTAAGTGGTCTTAGATTGTATATGTTTTGTAATTAGTAGGAAATGTAAGTATGATTTCATCTGGTTATATCACCATTCTGTTCTAGGGTGGATCTCATATTGTGGGCTGGTGGGATCTTTTTAAAGTAAGATCTCAGACTTGTCTTGATCGTGGTTAGATTCCATTAATACTTTTGGGCTGCCAGGATCTTTCGCAAGCTGTTATTTGTGAATAGTGATGGGCGAATTTATTCACCATGCGCAAATTCGCGACAAGCATTGAAGTCAATGGGCATCCGAAATATATTTTTAAGCATGACAATTTTGACGCGAGTGATAATTTTTATACTCGCAACTATTTTGTCCAAATGTATTAAAGTCAATGTTGACACGCAACGTTTTTTTTTTTTGTCGTAAATTTTTCAGCTGCGAATTTTCACCGCAGTTTCCCAAAAGTTTACGGGTGGCGAAGCGTAGAAATTCGCCACGAATCCATGCCTGTCAAATAAATTCGCCCATCACTATTTATCACTGTTCAAATAAAGGTTTTATTATTATTTATAATAATTATTGTATGGTTCTTGACAAACTTTGAAACCACCATTGTTCATTCTTAATAATAATCCAGACCTATTACAGCAATTTCTATATTTCTCAAATCTTTGCTTAAGATGGTGTTCCTTGCTTTTCTAATACTGAACATTGTTAAATGAAAGCTATGCACAACGTATCTCCAAACTTGATGAGACTTAATTGCCTTGCAAATTGCAAAGATCTTTAAACGCAATTCTGAGCTTCATTAGAAACAGCATTTTGCTGACTTCTCGAAGGTCATTTTACATTTTGCATGTTTAATTTGTATGAACACTTAAGATCAAATGAATAAATAATGGGCCCAGCTCCTAGGACAGCCACTCTGTTGTGATAATAATTGCAGTCATTACAAGGTAGTTCTACAGTATCTCAAATCAAATGTCTACACTGCCATAGCCTGACAGCAATCAACATTCTGTATGGCTTTTATTTGATGATTATATAACTTTTTGGAAAAACAGAAAAATGTTGTCATGTATAGAAACAGACCATATTTGGTTATAGATGATGAACCTAAGCATATCATTTGAGAATTGTCTATGGGGGGGGGATTTAATAATATTCAAATTTTTCTTATTTTTATATTTAAGAAACCACTAATAAACCCATTTCCATGAATGTCATTCATTTATCAAAAGATTTGGACTGAAAAACATGAACTGGGAAAAGTAAATTTTCCTTCGACCTCTAAAGACTTAGAAAAATGGTTGTAGAAGGTCCCCATAGGCTAACATAACACTTCGGCAGGTTTAATTTGGCGAAGTATTGAAGACAAAGTTTTTTTAAAGAGACAGTAAAATAAATCCTGCCCACGGGGCACCACCTTCACACATGAAGAGTTCCCTTACTAAACTGGGCCCCTTGTGGACTGCCAGTAAGCAAACACATAAGTAGCGGTCACCCCTGTACTCACATTTTTTCTGGTGGGATTGCTCATCCTCCTGGCTTTACTCAGTCAGACAGACTATGTCACTTGCTGTCACCTCTTGCAGTGGCAAGTGGCACCCCCAGCCCCTCTGGGAGATCCTCACACAGGCAGTAATCTTCGTGCTCTGTGCCCTGCTCTGAGAGTGATTCCCAACAACCTCACTAGAACTAAATACCTTTCCACAGGACAGCCTTCCTGTGGAAGTTGAGCTGTAATCCGTGAGCTGGACTACTGAATCGGAATACCTGGCTTGCCTGTTCTTTCCAGAATACTCCAGCTTCCAGGACCTGGCCACCAAATCTATAAACACAGCAACTCTTCTCTGTTTATTAACACCCTTCCGGGTGCCTATATCTTCTACTAGGGAGAAATCGAAGGAAAACACCCCTTTTTAACCAATTCCTCTGTCACTCCACCACTATATATATAAATATATATATATATATACCGTATATATATATATATATATATATATATATATATACCATATATATATATATATATATATATATATATATAGTCCAATGATGAGGGTGCACACCAGGATTTGGTAAATTAAAACTTCATGTTTATTAAATAACTTTAAAAACAGGAACCGGCCAACGTTTCGGTCTCTCTCTAAGACCTTTATCAAGACTTAGTCTTAGAGAGAGACTGAAACGTTGGCCGGTTCCTGTTTTAAAGTTATTTAATAAACATGAAGTTTTAATTTACCAAATCCTGGTGTGCACCCTCATCATTGGACTATGAATAATGCAGCTTTTTTAGGGCAGCACCCAGGTATGTGTTTTTTGAACCTTTAACTAATGGTGTGCGCTAGGATCTTGATTCTGTATATATATATATATATATATATATATATATATATATATATATATATATATATATATATATATATATATATATATATATATATATATATATATATATTGCTTCATTTTGCCCCAAGGCAGGAGTGCCTCTGGATTCTAGCTCCAACATGGAGGAAGCACACCAATACATAACGGCAATGCCTTTAATACATTCATTCAGCAGAAATGAGGAGTTCCTCTGGATTTAGGCCATTTTAGTCAATCAAACAAATGTAAATTCAGGCCCAGAGCATACAATTATTAGCTAAACAGCAATTTAGCAGTGTTGCACACAAAATATTTATTGATTACAGATATTCAAAATTGAAAACTCAACAAAAAATTGGATGAAAGGTGCATCCTAGAGCCAGATGGCCCCCATGCTCCATCCTGGGCCCTGATGAAGCACTTAATGGTGTGAAATGCATAAGAATGGTGAAACATGGGGTCCATACCCCCCATTTATGTATGGTATGCACTTTTTGCTGAATTTTCAGTTTTAAAGGAGAAGGAAAGGCATTAGGGATGGGCGAATTTTTTCGCCTCGTTTCGCCGAAAAAATGACGCCCATAGACTCGTATGGCAGCGTGCGTCAAAAAAAAAAGACGCGCGTCAAAACAGTTTCGCCGCACGACAAAATCTTTTTGACGCCCATAGACTTTAATGGGCGTCTGCGACATTTCGCCGGCGGCGAATTTTCGGTGAAGCGAAACGGGTCAAATTCGCCCATCCCTGAAAGGCATATTTACTTGGGGGTGCCAAAAGTTAGCCACCCCCAAGTGATTATACTGTATATACTTACCTGACACCCCAGACCGGTGCTCCTATCAGCAAAAACCTGCACCGGCCTGGGGTTCTTCCAGTGAGCATTATGGAGTGGTGCTTCTTCTTTCTTCAAATTTTCCAGGGCAGATGCATGTGTAGTAGAACAAAACAGCTGACTGCTTCAATAAAGTTTGGCTTTTCGCACTACTGCACATGGGCACCCACATGAAAAAAAAGAAGCTGGAAGGTGATTGCTCCACGGTGCCCCGGCCTGGTGCAGTTTTCTCCTTATA
Source organism: Xenopus laevis (assembly GCF_017654675.1). Taxonomy (NCBI): domain Eukaryota; kingdom Metazoa; phylum Chordata; class Amphibia; order Anura; family Pipidae; genus Xenopus; species Xenopus laevis. The sequence goes on along the minus strand of NC_054380.1, from coordinate 108,457,567 downwards.
GGAGCACCGGCCGGGTGTCAGGTAAGTATATATAATCACTTGGGGTGTCTAACTTTTGGCACCCCATCCCCAAGTAAATACGGCCTTTCCTTCTCCTTTAATATCTATTGGCAATAAATAAATAAATAATAATAAATACATGTTTTGTGCATAACACTGCTAAATTGTTGTTTAGTTAATTACTGTAGTTAGTTAGAATACATGTACATAGGGCAGAAAAGTAACGGTTATATTTGTCATTCTCTGACTTTCGAGAAAGAGAAATATAAGAATACATTTCAGTCATTATTACCTATTATATTGCATGCACTTACCTGCATTAACAAATGATTTCCATTAATGATTTCCCTTGTTAAAGGTTGTATAAAATACTGAGATACCTGTAAAATGAGTAGAGCTGTTGTATAACATTCGCATATGAATAGGTGGAATGTTCTTATAACCCTGAATTGACATCAAAATGATTCAGGGTCAGTTTCTGTTACATAAAATGCAGAGGCACAAAGCAGTAAAACAGAGCCCGTTTGTTTTTAATTATTTTTTTTTAACCGTGCCCTCTGATATATTGGCTTCCTTTAATCTTGGTCATGTCCTGTGTTATCTTTGGGTTAACGTAACTTTAAAAAAAAGCCTTTAAAAATGTGTGACACTGACCTTTAATTCTTTCCCCGTTAAACGTATGAAGTATTATAGCACTGGAGACTTCAAATTTCAATTAATATGCAGTCAGTGAAACAAAATAATGACATATAACACAGAGAATAATCAAGCTGTCAAACATCAAATTAGTTCAAGTCATAAATGCCAGTATGCAGAAGAATAATTGAAAATAAAAACAATCAAAGAAGGGACGCTGGGGATGGAAATGTGAAAGGACATCTGTGGGAAGACAACTGAGAATTTATGAATATTACAGCTGGAGCATTGGGATAGGTTCTGTATCCATTGGAAGAAACACACATGGTTTTGAATGCATACTTAAGGTAACCCTTTTTATGACAATGTGGCTTAGGGTGCAGGTGTGTTATGGACCCCATAGCACATAAAATGCAATCCTTAGTGCTCCCTCCACAAAGAACTTGTGTCTATCCCCACTGGCAGTGCTATCTGTGCTCTAAACTAGTTGCAAGATGTAGAGGTGCAAGTGCACTCTGTATACTTAACATGTGTCATAAGCACTTTTTGCATATTATAAATTACATGAAGCCTAAGGGTCTGTCAAGAGACACCCATGATCTGCCCATTTTGTCTCTTTTGGGTGCAGTACCACCAAGTGCAGTGATCCCCAACCAGTTGCTCACCAACCCCTTAGACCTTGCTCTCAGTGGTCTCAAAGCAGGTGCTTATTTTTAAATTCCTGGCTTGGAGTTAAGTTTTGGTTGCATAAAATCCAGGTGTACTACCAAACAGACCCTCCTATATGCTGGCAATTCACATAGGGGCTGCCAAATAGCCAATCACAACCCTTCTTTGGAAGGAACGTTTTTTATACTTGCGTTGCAACTCTGTTTAAATCTGAATGTTGCTCACAGGTAAAAAAGGATGGGGACTCCTGCTCTACTGCATACAGGAAAAGGTCCAACTCTTTGCACTCCAAGAATAGTCACTAAGATGAAATTTCTGGGGACAAGGTGCTTTGCACTTGTTTTAACACTTTATCCCCTTTCCCCCTTCCAATTGTAAATGAGCTCAATTATCTTACAGTGGCATTATGCTTCCAGAATTTCAGAAAGCTTACCTGTTGGAGCCATGTGAACTTGATAACCCTCCACTGTGGTATTAGGAGATTCTGGACAGTTATACAGAATGAAGTAAACTCAGCTAGAAAATGTCCAATATCCTTATGTATTCATAGGGTGAGTTTAGGCACTTAATCATACACCTATAATTAAGTACCTAATGGAACAAAATATATAAGACATTTGGACATTCGTCCGGAATAATGATAGCAAGCATATAATACAACAATACTCGTGCATAATGAGTACATAAGGACCTTGCTAGTGTAATGTGAACTATCAAACAGGGAACCATTTAAAAAGCACATATCTAATTTAATTCTTGATTTGAAATATTAAAATAAGGTCAGTGAAAAAATCAAACCTTATGAATAATTAGGTGCTATACCCATTTCCACACAAAGGGGCAGATTTATCAAGGGTCGGATTTCAAATTTGAAAAACTTTGAAATTCGAATTCGAAAAGACCAACTGAAATTAAAGGTTTTTTTTGGCCGAATAGGTCTGTTTTCGATCGAATGCAAATCGTACAAATCGAAGTAATAGCAAATTCGATCGAATTTGATTTAAAGTTTTTCCAAAACAAAAGTTAGATTTTTCAAAGTCCACCAATTGACTCCTAGTCGAAATACATAAAAATTATATCAAAATTTTAATTTATTAAAATCAATTTTCACTTCGACCTTTGATAAATCTGCCCCAAAGTCTTGCAGAATGGATTTTAGGCTGTTTTGTATGTCGTAGGTAAGACTCTTGTCTATGTTGGTCTGCATTGGTCTCACCTCTTGCTTATGCTTATGCAGATGTTCTGGATCAGGAGTGCCCATATTTTACTAAAGTGAGGTCTCTACTTTTAGGGGCAGATTTATCAAAGGTCGAGGTGAATTTTCGAATGAAAACAATTCGAATTTTGAGCTATTTTTGGTGTACTTCGACTACGGAATATTCCAAATTCGATTTAAATTTGAAAAAAATTTGAAAATTCGAATATCGAAATTTATCATTGTACTGTCTCTTTAAAAATTTGACTTCGACAATTTGCCATCTAAAACCTGTCGAATTGCTGTTTTAGCCTATGGGGGACCTCCTAGAACATATCTGTAGTCAATTGGTGGACTTTGAAAAATCAAAGTTTTTTTGGGGAAAAACTTTGAATCGAATTCGATCGATTGCACTATTAATTCAATTCGAATGATTTGAATGGGGCCGGATACGGACCTATTCAATTAAAAAAAAGACCTATTCGACCCCAAAAAACTTCGGCGCAATTATGCTCTCTGCGCTTGCATCCTGGCCCTCTCCGCCACCCTCATGGACCACCCAGAAATCCTTATGGCGCAAAAAGGTGAGCTCACGTGAAAGGGGGTGGCAGCAACAGTAAGCTGCCTCAGGCAGCGGAGGGGCCAAGATCGCCACTGACTTTTTTTGACGCGTGCCACCATACAAGTCTATTGGCGTCATTTTTTTGAAACAAGGTGAAAAAATTCGCCCATCCCTAGACATAAAACTGTCAGGGCCAGTGTTCTTCAGAACAGGATAACAGGTAGGAATATCAAAGTTCAACAAACATAAAACAAAAAGTCTATGATAATAGCAACAGTGAACTCAGTCATAAACATGGTAAAATGGCCCGACAATCAGGATAGGGGCTTAAATAATCACTAGGTGTGGCATGTGCACCTCTCCCCCAACATATCACAAGCTGAAAATCTTTCCCTGCCCTACCTGTGATAAATACTTATCACAGCTCCAGCACCCCCCTGATGTTATGCCACTGAATCAGGCAACACCTTTGATACCAGTATGGGCTTCTCCACTGTTCATGCCAAATGTGGTACTGGCTTCTCCCTTTTGTGCCTACATTGGCGCTGAAGTGTTTACTATGTATCCGTGCCCGAACTGGCATCACACACAAGTGTATCGCCACAGTTGTCTGTGGCACTGCCTCACAATTATAGACATGGGATTCTTGCTTTGCTAGACACGCAAATCAAGCAGCACATGATGAGGGTTAGCTGCCACAATCTACAAGCATGACACTATGTGGGTGCAAGGAACTGAAAAACTTTATTGGCTTGATGCAAAAAAGGAGAGAGTTTATTTTATCTTATGATCCTCCATATAAGAACAAATAAGCAAGAAAGAGTTGAACACTGATCAAAGCTTTGAGAATCAGACCTTAGAGAAAAAAAATGACTAGCTTTTTATAAACAGACTTTACTTTACAATAATTGATTAATTGCAGTATTGTTTTAGGAGTCAGAACTCCCACAATGCCTTGCAGCATTTCCTTTACGTCACAGGAATTGCTACTGGCCTTCCTCCTAGAAGTACAAGTCATCACATGTAAAGTGATAAACTAAGCAGCTGCAATTGACACTTCTTCACAATAAGTAGACTCACTGTTCAGATGCGCTGCTCTAAGGTCTCAGCTAGACGAGTGAATAAACCAGCAATATAGATCAGCAGGTACTCCAAGTAGTTAGTTCCAGACCAGAGTTTTAAATAAGTTTAACCTCATATGGTTTATGTTGTACATAGTACTTACTCATAGATAGGACCTGCTCTAGAGGTTGACTACTTGAAGTGCTGTTTTTTATACTGTATATCGATATAGGTAGGCTATGATATGGGTGGTAATAGTATAAAGATTTGTAAGGGTCTTGCTTGAAAATAAAAATAGGTTTCTCTTCATGGATATGGATGGAAATATGACATTTGCACAGGAGGTTGCAAACATTTTTGTGGGTGAGCATTTTAAGGGATTCGGGAAAAAAAATAATAAACATTTAAAATACAGACATTTGGCCAAAAACATGGCGAAAGCTAAGATTAAAACATGTGAGATTCTCCACTGATGGCACTTTCTGCTTTTTTTTTTTTTTTCTCAACAAATGCAATTTAACAAGTTCAGACTGTTGGCATAGTGATCTTGGCTCAGCATAACACCAACTAGCCCAGATGGACATACCCAGCACAAAATATGTGCATATGCAGATGATTTGTTGTTTACGCTCACTCAACCGGTTGTTACTTTACCCAATTTACTACAAGAAATTAAACGATATAGCCACTTTAGCGATTTTAAAATTAATTATGATAAATCCAGTGCACTAAACATCAGTCTACCCCGAGATACCCACTATGGGCTTATTGGTAAATTTCCTTTCAAATGGTCAAAAGACAAATTGTTGTACCTGGGTATTTATTTAACACCAAATTGTGCTGATTGGGCTAGGCTTAACTATATTTTGCTTTTACAGGAAATCAAAAAGGATCTGGAGGACTGGTCTAGCAGAACTTTGTCATGGTTTGGCAGGGTCAATATTGTTAAAATGAACATTCTTCCCAGGTTGTTATACATGTTCCAAGCACTACCCATGAAGCCTCCTTTGGACTTTTTTTCACAACTGAATAGTCAACTTCGCAAATTCGTCTGGCACAACAAACACCCTCGCATTAGGTTTGAAATCTTGACACGCCCTAAGACAAAAGGTGGTACTGGATTGCCGGACGTCACCCTATACCATCAGGCTTGTATCCTTCTCCGTCTCATTGACTGGACTTACCATGCCCAAACTAAGGCATGGGTGGCCATGGAACAATCCTTTTCAAAGCAACCATTGAAGTTACTTCCTTGGCTGCCTCGTAGGAACCGGGACACTGATACCTCCCATCATCTCTGCTCTTACGCTTTGAATTTATGGGACACACTCAAATGTAAGAAAGGCCTGACAAGGGACAAGTCTTTTCTAACTCCACTCATTGCTAACCGAGACTTTACTCCTGGCCTCACAAAAGATTACCTGGCCCATTGGCAACAGGGCGAGACTGTACAACTTTTTCATCTATGCCCTAAGGGCACATTTCCCCCATGGGAAAATCTAAGGGAGTGTTTTCATTTGCCAGTGGCTGAACATTTTCGGTATCATCAACTAGCGAGCTTTATTCGCACCAACATTCCTCTGCCATCTGATCATCCCATGTTTACGGAATTTGAAATGCTTTGCCGACACACTACTCCTCCTAGAAGCGGTATCTCTATTATCTACCGTATACTCATAACATACCCAGACACACAGTTGCCCTCTCAACCACACCTCAATAAGTGGGGCGAGGCTCTTCACATTGTCTTCTCAGACCGTAAACAGGAAGATATCATCCTTAAATCCTGTACCGGACCTAGAAGCTGTCGAATTTTGGAAAACAATTACAAAATATTGACAAGATGGTATAATACACCCACCAAACTCAGCAAGATGTTCCAAGGTATGTCGGATACATGCTGGCGGTGTGGCAATAATCGTGGCACCTTATTACACATTCTCTGGGATTGCCCCAATATACGGAAATTTTGGTCTGAAGTCCTTGTGACCTGCAAAGATAAACTTCAGATGGACATTGACGATTCACCTGCAACTGTCTTGCTTCATCATAACATGGTCTCGGTACACAATTACAAAAATTCCCTGACACAATATGCCCTAAACGCTGCCAAAATGTTGATTCCCCGAAAGTGGAAGTCTGCAATTGTTCCGACTATACATGAATGGATTGTAGAGATGGAAGAAATCCGTAAATTTGAAGAACTCCATGCAGAATCTCAAACCTCCATACAGAAACACTGGGCAACTTGGCTTCCATGGTGCAATTACATGGATGAACTTAAACACTGTTAGTGAGCGGTCTGACCCTGCCAAGCCATGTCTGACTGCACTGCATAATCCTCCTCAATTTTATTGCTTTTAATGCTGTTCTTAGTTAGAATATGCATATATTTGGCATAATTTTTCTGAGCTAATAAGAGCTTTTATATATTCATTTTCCTTCCTTTTCTTAGATTATCTGAACTCTCTGGCTCTGGGCCTGGAACCCCCTTCCCCCTCTTCTCTTCTCTCTTCCTATTCCCCTTCTCTTTTTTCAATCCAGCTGCTGCATACCCTGTAAATCACGAAATTAAGAATGGAAATTTGAAGTCAATCTTGCTAGAATTTTACAGTAACACTTCTTTTTTAATTTCCATGCAACTTTATCATGAATGTCAGCAAACTAAAATGCAAATGTTATGTTTTTGTAACTATCTGAACGTTTAAAATGTTTCAATGCGAAGGATAATGTACAATATACTCTTGGTTTTTGTGATTGTATGCTATGCTGGATTCCTGTTTTCTGTTGAACCTCAATAAAAAAATCAAAAATTATAACACCAACTAGCCCAATCTGAAAATGAAAGACATATACAGTATATTATACATAACTGTTCTTGCTTTCTGGCAGATGAGCATCTCATTTTTTATATTGTCAGACACTAAGGTTAATTTATGCTTTGCAAAATCCCATACTAAAGGAAATAGGAACGATTTCAAAATTAAATTTTTGACTGGTCCAGTCAAGGCTGGTTTAAAGGGGGCAGATTTTAAAATATTGCATTGTTTGTTTAATTGGGCAGCAACGTTTTCAAATTACCTGTTTGCTTTTGACATTGTAAAGACCAATGCGATGGTGCTTACACTATAAATAAATTTGTGCCTCTATCCCATAAGCTATCAAGCTGCAAAAAAGTTGCCAGAATTCTGGTTTCACTTTGAAAAATTTGAAAAATACCCATATCAATAGAATCGGTTTACATTTGGCAACTGATTTGAATATATAACCTTAAAGAACATTACTTTGGCCACAATCATCAAACTTCCATATGATTTTGCAGCTTGCCCTTTGAGTGTGCCAGTGACATATAACTTTCCTGTTCCTTCAATGTATTAGGACAGTAAGACATTTTGTGCATAAAGCTGATAAAATGCCAGTCCTACAGTCCTAAATATTTTTCACACGAACTACAATTTACCTGCAACTTGCCTGCTGAGGTTAAAACTTTCAAATGGGAGTGACTTTGCCCTTAAGTTGTGTGTATTTTTAATGTCATAGGGTTTAGCACCTGCAGGTTCATTGTTTAAAGGAGCTTTACTTCCTGGTAAAGACACACATTAAATACTGGACTGCCATGTGCTTCAGACTCTTCAGTCACAGTACTACAAGCACAAATAGCATGTTGCCAAATGGCCCAGGGCAGACAAAGCCAGGACCGGACTGGACCGGCCCAGATCCAAACCTTGCTCTTGTTTTTCCTGCCGCACATCTCTTGTTTGGGCTGGTCACTGCAAAATCAGTGCACGTGCAAGCTTATGCATGGGGGGGGCGCAGCGGGGGTGGGCCCAGTCCAACCCTGGATAGAGCGTTGGCTCTGCTGCTCTTAACTTGTGTATATTTTTCAGGCTGAGACAAGCGGATCCGCTCTGTGCCCCATCTCCTTTGATTCTAATAAGATCTGTGTGTTTGCAGTCACATACAGCAGACTGGAGTAGAGGTTGACCTGAAATGTGTGCTATTGTGCATTTGGGCAGACCTTGCTCCACTTTGTGTTACTGCACTCAAGCAGATCATATTCCAATCAATGGAGAAGGGGCATAGAGCGGATCTGCTTCCCTCAGCCTGAAAAAAACATGCAGGCTGAGATCAGTGGAACCAATGCTCCTCCTGCTCTTGACCTTAAGGTGAAAGTATACAAGTTCTTATTTTACCTCCTAGCACAGGTTCAGAGGTCTGGATAGGTGTAATTTCTCTTTTAAAATAATTATTGCTGCTCGGTTCATATTCTTTTTTAAAATATTATCATGTCCACAGTATTATTCTGCACTCTTTTTTTCTGTGAAATTAGCAAATTCTATTTCCACCCATTGCGTTTCTTACAATAGATTAATGGTAAGCTTTATTCATGCTGAACTGTATCCAAAAGGGGGTTTCCCATAAACAAAACATATATTGATGTTACACAGAAACAAGTAAATAATTTTTCAGCTGACTTGATGCAATTCTTAATTAAAATGTATGTTCTGGGCCATATGTCAAGTACAAACAACAGTTTATTCAATACACGTTAATTAGAAATCTTTTTGTTTAGTAAGGTCTCACACCTATGTTTTTATCACAGTTTAGGGAAATGCTTTTATCAGATGGCAGGCTAGTTCAAACTTTGAACTAAATTATTTTCACTCATTTGCCATCCATCGTGTTAAAGCCATTTGCAAATGTTCTGCTCCCCCACTGCCCTAATTGCTGTCACTTAGGGATCTCTCCCAGTGAGATGCCACAGCTGTTCATCCAGCTGCTCCCATTTTCCTATGAAATCAATTGGCTTTGGAGCACAAATTTACATAGAAGCTAAATAAAGGTCTTCTGCTCTACAAGCCTAGACCAAGAAACATAATTTGTGTTTGTTATGGAACTAGAATGCCTTGAGGTTTTGTTCATGTAAACAATTATATCACTATTCGGTGTGTCTGCCTAATACAATATACATGACAATGAAAGGTAATTCAACAAGGGATTATGATCTAAAACAGAAAATGGCACATCTGTAATACATTTCGAAAATAAAATTAAGAATATTTTGTAATAAGTCCTCCAGGACAGGTAGAAGGGGCATACAGAGGAAGAAGTGACAGAGCTAGGAGTAAGGTGCAGTTAGGGAAACACTATGGGAGTGAGGAGAGGTACCTTTAGAACATGCAGGAGGCGAACACAGGCAACTGTAAGGGCAATGGCACATGGGAAGATTTCTTGACCGTAATAAATCTGCACTACAGTGGGCAACACTGAAAATGTCCCCTGAAAATCTTTTCCAAAAATACCACTATAAAATACTGTAAAATACCTCATTGTGATCACCCCAAACAAAACATATTACAGTGATCTATCTTAATTGTGGGAAAACCCCAAAAACACCAATTTTATGAGATTAGCTGGATTAATTTGTTTTACTTGTGGCACTTGCAATGTTAGGCAATGGTTAAGCCTTTTTGGGAGATTTTACCCCTGTGGTAGTTTTGGTCTTTAGTTGAGCAATAACAGCATAACTGACAGTATATAAATGTGCCTGGGTAAGATACATCTGGAATATTAGTTGCCAGACATAGGCTTATAAATGCACAGGCTAAAATGGTTAGATTTTAATATTAATTATGTTCTAAGATCAAGCCTTATGTGTTTTATACTGTTTCTTATACAGGTATTGGATCGGTTATCTGGGAACCCATTATCCAAAAAGCTCTGAATTATGGAAAGGCCATCTCCCATAGACTCCATTATAATCAAATAATCTAAATGTATAAAAAAAATTTCCTTTTTCTCTGTAATAATAAAACAGTACCTTGTACTTGATCCAAGCTAGGACATAATTAATCCTTATTGGAAGCAAAACCAGCTTATTGGGTTTATTTAATGTTTCCTTGATTTTCTAGCGGATTTAAGGGATGATGATCCAAATTACAGAAAGATATGTTATCCGGAAAACTCCAGATCCCGAGCATTCTGGATAACAGTTCCCATACCTGTAGTTTGCAATATTTTCACACAGCTCCTGTCAAGAGTAAAATACGCCTCAGCTTGATTCTGTTGGTATGTTCTTTTCTCAGGAATTCAGCTCAGGATGAGAAACTGAGCAACTGGCATTGAAGTGTTCACAGATTCAGACCTTCCTTTCGCATTGCTAATCTGTTTTCATATACTGTGACAAGCTGGCTTTTGGGGGAATTAGCAAATGGTAGGCAGGCAGCATGGGACAAAGGAGTAAAAGACAGTGACACAGGCTTCAAGGATAACACACGTTTATTTTCCAACTCTTTTCAAACAAAAGTCAGTCACTAAATCATACACGGGGTGAGCATTGCAGTATAGAAATAGAAATCATAACATAAAACCCTGCCAACTGGACACTACCTTTATACGACTGAAGAAGTCCCTGACTAGACTGAGCCCCTTGTGGATGACCAGCACAACAAAACTATATTTTTTGGCTCACCCCTGTACTCACAGGATTCTTTCCTGTAAGAGTTCAGCTTTCTGGCTTCCCTCACTGCAGACAAGCTCGACTAACTCCTGGTCCCAGCCACATGCTTTGTGCAGACGCAGGCAGCACCCTCAGCTCTTCTGGGAGTTCCTTACACAGCCTACTTGCTGTACCCTGCTGAGAGAGACTGTTTATTATTCTAATTAACTTTAAATAGCCTTTCCACAGGACAGCCTTCCCGTGGAAGGTGAGGTCCAATGATAGAACCGGATCTGAGTAATGAAGTTCCTTGGTTTCTAAAGTCTTTAAATAGAGAATGGATTCTCTGTTGATCAACTCCCTTCCTGGAGCTCATCTCAATCACTGGAGAGAAATTAAAGACTAGAGTGACCCTTTTCCACCTTTTATTGGTCACTCTACCACAGTACATTTAGAAAACTATCATATTTAAATAATTTTTTTCTAGAGAAATGTATAGTTTTATCACAATAGAAACAAGGACCATAGCTGTCCCTTACCACACCCTGTGGATTTTTGTAAATTTTAAAAAATTATTTTTCTGTTGCCCTTTATTCTGTTGTGGGCATATTTTATCCCATATCATTTTCCTGTTCTTTTCAGTTTTTAATTATGTTCCTACTTTTACCTTTACCTTTTCCATTGTCTTGCTTATTTCTTCTTCCTTAGTTACATCAAATGATTATCATCTCCTTATGTCTTGATCAATTTTCTTTGACATTCTCGACCATTCTGTAATATTCTCAATTTTCATGCCTGCACTTTCCATTTTGTCTCCTTTCATTTCCCAAACACACACTTCATGAATGGGGCTTAATTACTTCAAATTGCTGGCTAGTATTGCTAGTTTTGCTAGAAGAGTGCACTACCCTGAAATTATTGGGCAACACATAGACAACATATAGACCTGTATAGCCATCACTGCCTACTGGTTTCAGTCTATCTAATTGTAATTGATGCTAAAATAGCCAGTAAGTTTTCTCTGTTCCTGTACCTACAGTTGCTACTTCTTTGTTCTTCCAGCCTCAATTGTAAGCTAATACCATCTTTATTATCATGAGTTATTCACAAGATGACAATGACTTATGTTTTCACAGTTCACTGTGCAGGTACTAGAAGGGAAAAGATTTGTGCCAGTTAGTAAATTGCAAATCAGTGCATTAGCATAAGTCACTGTCATAGAAAGCAGTCAAAGGTATGTTGAATATGGCATTTATATGTCTAGCACTAGCACTGTCTCTCTCAAGTGCCATCTATCCCTTCCAGGTGAAAGTTGAGCCAATTTCAGTAATTTACAAACCAGCACAACTTTTTTTTGTCTCTGCTATATCTTGTAGAAGTTTGTGGCTGATTGTGGTGGAGAATTAAACTGAAATTCAGGAAAGAAGGATACTTTGGGGTATATTTATCGAACAGTGAAGTTAGAGATCGCCCCAGATTTTGAAAGGCGTATTTAACAAAGGATGAACTTTCACTTTCACCCATTGATAAATACTCTTTTAAAAATCCCATAGAAATGAATGGAGAGTGGTGGAATTAACTCTAGAGGACTGTGGCGATCTCTAACTTCACTCACTTTTTGATAAATATACCCCATTGTTAGTAAAAAGGCTGACAATCGATCATTATGAAGAGGCAAACCCTATTTATATTAAAGGGGGTAGTACTCAGAGAATGGAGTCTAACTTCTTTCCTTTTACTGCTGAGTAAGCCTTTAAAACAGAGTATACTGACAGAACAGATCACTTGTGTAAGAAAAAGAAAAAATATTGCCGTTATAACTCGAACTCGAATGAAAAGAATGAGAAATCTCTATTTCTGGAACTATGCAATGTTTGGAAACCCCCCCCCCAAATGTTTACATTAATTAAAGTGCCATATAAATCTGTCTAGAAAGTATCCCTTATAAGAAGCACCTGTACATGCTAGCTACAGCTATTGTTTGAATTATAAACACTGCTTTTAGACATGTAATATTTTTCTTTAAAACACAAAGTATTTCTATATTGTGATATACATCTATAATTGAATATTCCTGTTTTATCACAGTTTTTAATCAACACTCATGAAAACACTAGGTAATTTTAATCTTTCAGCAAATGGGAACACTCATTTTAATGTTTACAGTGACATATTTTCTTTATCCAGCCATGTTTCAGGCTATTTAATTGTAGAAAATAAATGATTTTTCACTCAGCAAAATGTTTCCTGTGCCTAAAGTGCGATTTACTAATGCATAGCAATGCACCCATTAGTTTACTGATTAATTGAAATATTTTGCAGTAAGAGTAGGGTTTCATTCACTTCAATTAATCACCCTTAATGCAATGGAGGCACAATTAATTGACATAATACACATTTAGACAAAATTTACCTCAACTATTTGTTAAACTTCACAAACCAAAACTATAAAATGGTCAAAAAAGCAGTAGTTCATAAATACTAATTAGTGCCATTCCAGTCATTGCTTGATAACATTACGTGATGCATAACTGATAAATAAAGGTAAAAAACCATGTGGGAAGATTTAATCATATGTTGCTACCACCCTGGTGTGACCTGCATGTACAACTAGATATGCTTCCTGATACGCGTTCTCTTCTTTAATGTCCTCCTGGAATTGTGTAGTCTACTTATAAATATGCATATTATTTTTACTAAATGCTAAAACAGTGTTATTCATTACATCCTTAGGGGCAGATTTATCAAGGGTCGAAGTGAATTCGAGGGAATTTTCAAAGTAAAAAAAAAATCGAAATTCAAAGTAATTTTTTGGATACTTCGACCATCGAAGAGGATACTACGAATTTGAATTTACTTTTTATTATAAGTAATAAAAAGTACTTCACTACCTCACAGAAAAGCTATTTTTTTAAATGGCAGGTTCAGAGAATGCTCAACACCCAGATAGAATTTTTAATTGCAAGCTGGAGGCAAATAATTCAAAAAGTATAAAAACTGGTAAGATGCTTAGAATAGGACATTCTATATTATATTAAAAGTGAACAAACATTTAAGTAAAGCCCACACTACTCTACTGCATAGACTTACTTGTGCTTTCTTTGATCTACTGTCTTTATGGGGCAGTATCTTTATCAAGGGTCGAATTTCGAAGTGGAAAATACTTCAAAATTCGACCATCGAATAGAATCCTCCGACATTCGAATTTGAAATCGGAGGATTTTACTCACCGTACGATCATATTTCAATCACAGTACGATCGTACTCCGATCATACTTCGAATCGTACGATTCTAACGATTTTATCATACGATCGTCTGATTTTCCTTCGATACCCAAAAACTTAGAAATATGCTCTGGCAGGTCCCCATAGGCTAACATAGCACTTCAGCAGGTTTAAGTCGGTGAAGTATTGAAGTCGAAGTTTTTTTAAAGAGACAGTACTTAGACTATCGAATTGTCGAATATTCAAACGATTTTTACTTCAAATCAAAGTAAATTAGAAGTCGTAGTATCCTATTCGATGGTCGAAGTATCCAAAAAATTACTTCGAAATTCTAACTTTTTGTACTTCGAAAATTCACTCGAACTTTAGTAAATCTGCCTCATTATGTGTTATGTTGCTCAGAATAAGAAACTGCTGCAAGACAAGCAGTTTTAAAAAAAAAAGTTCAGTTTGCTAGAAGAAAGTGTCATTCTGCAAACATTATAAGGTTTGTTTGACTCATTTAACAATTTAACTCATCAGATGCAAAAAATTATGTTTCTTTAAATGGAAATATAGTTGAATGCTTCATTCTAAAAATACTATTTAAATTCAGTGGCATATAATGGATTGTTTAATAGAAAACGAAAGAAACATTCTCAGTATTAGCGAGTATCAGTCAGTATCAATGATGCAGCTTGCAAACCCTGCTTGGTTCATTTTATTTGCCATGTATATTTTTCGATGTATATCATTAAAATTATGTCATACACATGTATATGTATGGTGACCTTGTAGATCAGAATGATTTAGGTGACTGCAGCCATACCTCAGATGTGAGGTTCCACATCTTATATAGTATTTATAGCATCCATTAATTGTTTTATTGTGGTTTGAAGCTCATTCAGTATTACTTTGCTTGTACAGCGGTTGACATTGGCAAATTATTTGGCCTCTCTTTCCCAAATCACACATTTACTGTGAAATTTGCAGAACATCAAAAAAAATTGCGAAATGCATCAATGGGCATCAAAATGATTTTGATGCCAGTCAATTTTGACACCAGCAACATATGCGTGCCTATTTTGTCCAAATGCATTAAAGTCAATGGGCGTCCAAATAATTTTTCACCTGCGAATTGCAGTTTTGCAAATGTATTCGCCGCAGCAAAACTCGGAAGTTCACCACAAATTTGCGCCTGCCGAATTTATTCTCCAATCACCACTTCTAAACTAATGTTCTTTAAGATTAGGGGATCTGATGAAATACTATTTATTAAATATTTTGGAAGAAAAATATCCAGAAAGATGTTTCATTTGCACACAAACGTTTCATTGTATCAGCATGTCATTTGCCTGCGATTGATTTACCTGAGGAACATTTTGTCTATTACCTGCAACTTATTCTTCAAAATCAAAGGTGCTCTCGTTATTTGCAGTAGACTTTGGTAGAAAAGTCTCTAGGAGCTATTTCCTCTACAGCAGCTCTCTTTCTTATCAAAGCTTCATACTTGCCTTGTTGTTGATCACTAAGCTGTCAGTGTTTTTAGGCTCTGAGTCTATCCTTGTTTTTTTTTTTCACAAGTCCCCTAATTAGACAAAATGAAAGCTTCCAGTCTGCAGAGGATGATTTGCATTGAATATCATGTAGACTTGAGGTGTCATTTCACATACCCACTTCAAATCAAACTTAATTTTCAGCACTAGTCAACTGAATGCTGCATTGCTGCATGGCATTTTAATATGGTTTTGGGCCTTTCATTTTGAAGCAGGAGCAGAATGAGCATTATTTAGGCAGACAGAAAAATTTAATTTGTGGTGAGGGTACTGCTCCACTACAGAAGTAGGTTTTATGCAACGGGCTTACGGAACGCATTTTAGGACATCCTTCAGCGAAATACCTGTCCTGCATGCAATGTCCTATGCCTTCAGAATGGCGCATCGGTTGCTTTTGCCGTCACCTATCGTCCTAATCTACAATCACACCTCCATCTTCTACCCTCCCTTCTCAGCCGTCAGTAATACGAACTCCGTCCTCATCCTTCTGCCCTCAGCCTTCTGCCCTCAGCCCTCAATCCTCCGCCTTCAGTCCTCTTCCTTTTAGTCCTCTTCCTTCCACCCTCTTCCCTCCTCCCTCACTGCTCAGCCATCCCCCCTCAGATCTCTCTTTTCAGCAGACAATCTTATCCATAAGTTTCTAAAGTGGTGAGCGAGGGCGGAAGGAAGAGGACTGAAGGAAGAGGACTGAGGGCGGAAGGCAGAGGAATGACGGCGGAAGGCAGATGACTGAGGGAGGAGGATGGAGGGCTGAGGGCAGAAGACTGAGGTCAGAAGTCTGAGGGCAGAAGGGTGAGGGTGGAGTTTGTATTACTAACGGCTGAGAAGGGAGGGTAGACGACGGAGGTGTAACTGCAGATTTGGACGATGAGTGACAGTAAAAGAAACCGATGCACCATTCCGAAGGTATAGGACATCGCATGCAAGACAGGTATTTAGCAGCAGGATGTCCTAAAATGCATTCCGTACGGGCTTTCCAACAAAGTTAGTGTTCATAGCAAAAATTGTGGATCAGCTTACCAGTGGCATGACTTTAAACATTCTCTTCTGTGAACACGTTTCCACATGTTCCTGTATAAAGACTCTTGACTCATGATCTCTGCTTCCTTTGACCCTTGACTGGATTTGAACTTGCTCAAACTTTTATCTGGTCAATCTCTATGGTGATAATTATTTAAAATTTTTAGTATAGAGAACTGTAAGGAGGCCCACTGATAGTTACACCACAACAAACTACTGTATACAAAAAATATATAAAACCTCAATCAAATTTATTGACATATTTAAAAGTTAGTGGCTGGCTCTCTCTCACTCACTCACTCACAGTATAAACAAATGTTCATAAAAATATAAAACTTGTAGCCTGTAAAATTTCATCAGAAAAAAATGTGCACAAAATGTCCTGAAGAGTAGCAAACATAACAGAATTGTATTTCCAAATAAACAGCACATTGGGGAACTGCTCAAGAAGGCACTGCACAATCAATAATTAAATGATTTGATTCAATTATGGGGCAGATATAATGGGGCTGAGCTGGGGTTGAGGGGTCAGCAGATGCAATGAAGAGGAAGTGACATCATGTCAGGGTTGCCACCTGTCCAAATACCAGACTGCCTGGGTGAAACCTTCCTGTCCAGATTTCCAAATTAGGAAATCTGGACAGGACATTGAAAATAATGACATGTGATCAGCCAACTGCTATATCATAAGTCCCTTCCCCGACATCACAAGTCCCGCCCCTGATGTCACCAGTCCCGCCCCCGACATCAGCGGTTCTGTCCCCACCCCACCTGATATGTCATCCGTCCTTCCCCCTGCCCATTTTCTGGCCCCAGAAAAGGTGGCAACACTAAGGGGCACATTTACTATTGGTCGAATATCGAGGGTTAATTAACCACTCCAATATCGAAGTCGAAGGATTTACCGCAAATACTTAGATCGAACAATCAAAGGAAAAATCGTTAGATCGAACGATTAAATCCTTCGAATCGAACGTTTTGAAGGATTTTAATCCATCGATCGACCGATTTTCCTTTGATCAGAAAATTGTTAGAAAGCCTATGGGGACCTTTCCCATAGGCTAACATTGATGTTCGGTAGGTTTTAGCTGGCGAAGTAGGGGGTCGAAGTTTTTTTCAAAGAGACAGTACTTCGACTATCGAATGGTCGAATAGTCGAACGATTTTTAGTTCGAATTGTTTGCTTCAAAGTCATAGTCGAAAAGGTCGATGTAGCCAATTCAATGGTCGAAGTAGCCAAAAAAAAAAAAAACTGTTCGAAATTCAAAGTATTTTTTCTTCTATTACTTCACTCGAGCTAAGTAAATGTGCCCCCAAGTCATGTGTAGTAGAAGTGACGAGTGCATGTGACATCACTTCCACATGTGAAGTCCATTGAAGCCTAGTGTGGCACTGGACTTAAATACAGTACTGAGAGTAAACATTGTTCTGTACTGGTATCCCTTCTATGAATAAAATGTGAACATGTTTGAATTGCCATCATTTTCTACTGGTTACTCCATTTTCTGACACTTTGTTTTCCAACAGAAAATGATATTGATATTTTTCAAGAGAAAACTTTTCACAGAAGAAAAATCAATAAACCTGTTCCAAAATACTTTCCTGTCTTATGAAAAACATCAAGCTTTTCTCTGCTATTATGTTGCAGCTATTGTTGTTGTCAGTATTTCACTAATAATCCTTCCATTTCATTATTTCGCTTAGGAATTTTTTTTATTGATTTGGTTTGACTTGAATCAGTGTATTATTAGCAATGTGCATTATCCAACACTTGATATGTGGACACAAATAAAACATGATTTGGTTGCACTTAAATGATTTTTAAGACCAAGAAACTGCCATACTGTTCTGTTATATCTGTCCACATTTTGATTATTTTGACAAAATTCTGACTGTTTTTCTATTATACGTTTTGGTATGCCCTACTACTTTGTCATTAGCCAATGATGTTTTGTCTACTGTTATTACAGGTATGGGATCTGTTATACAGAATGCTTGGCACCTGGGGGTTTCCAGATAAGGGGTCTTTCTGTAATTTGGATCTTCATGTCTTAACTCTACTAAAATATCATATAAACATTACATAAGCCCAATAGGCTGTTTTTGTCTCCAATAAGGAATTATTATATCTTAGTTGGGATCAAGGACAAGGTACTGTTTTATTATTACTGAGAAAAAGGATATCTGGATTATTTGATTATAATTAGAGATGGGCGAATAAATTCGCCAGACACGAATTCGCAGCGAATTTCCGTGATTCAATGCAAGCGAATACATTTGCGAAACTGCTGCGATAATCAGAGTCAAAGAATTTTGGATGCGCGTCATTAAAGTTGGTTGTGTCAAACCACTGTGTGTCAACATTGACATTAATGCCGGCGTCAAAATTGACGAGAGCGTCAGAACTGACGAGCGTGTCAAAATTCGTGTTTTGCAAAGCGAAATAGGACAAATTTGCCCATCACTAATTATAATGGAGTCTATGGGAGACAGCTTTTCTGAAATTCAGAGTTTTCTGGATAATGGGTTCCTTTAATTACTTTTTTACAAATTCCTTTACTTGTGTAACACTATAATAAATTGAGTGGCACCATCTCTATTATGAGCTTACTTTCAAATATAATTGTGCCACGGATGAGACCTTTTTCTCAGTTGCAAGCCCTCACAAAGGTATGGAGGCAGGGTGTAGTGCAACTGTAACAAAGTGCTTATGTACAAGAACTGGGCACCAGTGGTTCTTTTATGCTTAACCAGGAACTGAGTTTATTTACAGAACAATCCACGTAGGAGTACATAGGACATAAAGGATTAGTTTATACTCACAGTACCAAAGAACACAGCATGATCCCTGCAGGCATGGGAACACTTACAGCAGTATTTAAGCAGCAATTGAGAAGGTAAGGGGGAATTCTACCATCCCTAACTTACTTAGTCCCTACTTCTGGGTTATTAGTAACTAGGATACCTCTGACTCTCCTCGTTGGAGCCTTGAGCTATATAACCTCTTAGAGTGATCAATGAAAGAGTATAGCTATCCACTTTACTAGGGCTGAGGTTCCACTACCCCTTCCCTTCCTGCCTGCTTGGTAAGGGCTAAAGTAATGGGCCCAGACCGCATGGTTACCTAGACCTTTATACTATAGCACAGTGCCATCTAAAGTACACTGTGAGAACTACAGGGGGAGCACAATGACACAAGTCCCCATTAGGACCCATTTAGGTGTTTAAAACCTTTAGGATGTGCCTGCCAATATTATGTGAGGGTGTTTAAATTATCACATCCCTACACTTGTAACATGTAAATGGATCCATCCAACCATTATAAATCCTATATATGAAGTGTGTTTCCTGTGTTCTTTTTCTCAATATTCTGACCCCAGGCCTTTAGCTAATAACTTTTAGCTAGTAATATGCCTGCTAATAGGTCAAGTAGTTCAAAGTGACACCTATGACTTGAAACTAAAAAAGAAAAAAAATCAGAAAGTAAAAGTGCTATGTTCTAAATTAGTAATATTTGCCATATCAAAAATGCAATTTTAAACATAAAGAAAATTAATATATTTGACATATTTCATTAATGAAATATTAACTGAGACAATACAACTTTTTGAGTTGTGGTGAAACCAACAAAACCAGTATCATTGAAATATTATTCAGTATGCTGTCATTGACTTGTTATTAGTAATGTTCAAAATACATGCAGTATTGATGTTCTAAGCAGAAAGAAATCTACAACAAACCATGTTTTATACCATTTTTATAATATGCATTGTTGCAAATAATTTAACTATTTTCATTTGTTGGAAAAATTTTTTAAAAAAGATGCAATATTTGAAAAGATAAGGTACATATCCAAAAACATATTATCTTCTTTTTTAAATATTAAGAATTTTGACCAGTGTAATAAAGAGCACAACATTTTAAAATACAATAGCTCTTAAGCTTATACGGGCAAATTCACAAAACGCTGAAAATACGCTAGAGACGCCTTCGCCGCACTTCGCCAGGCGAAGTCAACTGTGGACAATGGTCACTCATATAACTTATAGTAGGCCATACAAATAAATGATCTCCACTCTGTTATTTAGATTCCAGAGTGTCAGCATGTCTTTTATGCCCTTTTGCAGAAGTGTTGCTCAATAGCTGGCTAGCCAACAGATGTTTACAAGGCTGTGGACAGTTGGAACCAGAAAACTCTTATGTTGCAAAACTGCACATCTTACAGGAATGTATAAATGTATATGCCAGTAAGTCTCCTCGCCAGACCATGTTTGGTATTTCCGTGTACCCCTTGTCACAATTACTGTAAATGCCTTCTGAAAGCTATATAAAGCTTGGACCAAGAGGTGTGTCTTTGGTGAGTCCTTGGCTGACATTCTGTGTGTTACTCCAACAGCTTACCCAGACAAAACTATTGTGTTGTATTTTGTGTGAATAAATTGCCTGACTATTACTAAAGGTTTTCCTTTACTGAGTTTTGTCTTACACGAGGTCAAGATGGAAATACTAAAAATACCGTCATTTTGCCCTATACATGTGCCCACTGTATAGTTTAGGTGCCATACAGTATGTTAGGAAATGTAAGGGGGAAGGAGGGTGCCCCAAAAAACAAATAAAGATCTTTTTCAGCCTATCACCCTTAAAAAAGTAAAAGACGATAGCGTTTTTTGGGACTTAGAAAAAATGTCAACTTTTTTTCCTATCTACTCTATTGCACTTCGCCTGGTCTAAGGTGGCGAAGGCAAGTCTGGCGCAAGAGGTAACGTTCAGTAAAATGTGTAAGTTAGTGAATTAGCGTAGTTACATCCCTTCGCCATAGCGCAACTTCGTCTGGCATAAGGGTGTGAAGTAGCGCTAGAGTAGGTCCACTTCACTAGCGAATTTATGCTAGCGCCCGCTAGTAAATCGGCGAAGTAACGAAATGACTTCACGCTGGCGAATTTTCGCTAGCGTTAGCAACTTTGCCCTTTAGTAAATTTGCCCCATAGTCTACAGAAATCTAACAGATGCTTTTTTAGATTTTCTCATACCATTTTTTTCCCCAGGATTTGGAAGAACTAAAATCAAAAGTCTAAATTTGTATTAATCAACAACAGAAATAGAAGGTGCCAAACACAGTTACATGGAGTTAAGTGAGGAAAAAAAGACTTGCATCAAACAAAAACAGATTTGTTTCAACAACCCCTGGAGCTTTAGTTGCAGTAGCATGATTTTATTGAAGGAGTTCAAATAAGAATCCAAAACAGACAGTCTGTAAGATGTTTTCTGCAAAGACGTCTTATCATCCTATTTCAGCCAACCTTTTGTTGTAAGGTTTTGATATTGATGAAGCACAAGCCTAGCTAGAGGTACATGATGCTTTTACAAATGCATTTCAGATTCATAATTTGAAAACAAAATCATCACTCTAACTATTTCTAAAGAAACAAACAATAGGAGTCTAGTCATAAAAATCAGAAAGAAATGTTTGTATATTTTGTTTTCCAAACCTTTCAGATTTGAAAACATAAATATTATACATTTCATCACTTTCAATAGATACACACTATGATCTGTCAAATGTGGAAGCATAGGAAGCAGCAGAGGCTCATTTAAAAACGAAGTCCTATGAAACCTATTATCTAAATATTAGGTATTTTGGTATGACACAGGAAATTTAAAAGGGAAGGGTTGATAAATATGAATACTCAGTGAGTTGATTTCTGGCTCCCAGCACAGGAATTAAATTATAAAACAGGGCAAACTGTTTGTACCCTAAACAAAGATGACCCATTTCCAAAAGTGAGTTCAATGACCCATGGATGCTTTGACCTTCATGACTTTGCTAACACTACAAGTGGATTATTTTAAGAGGTAACGTAAGATATAGGTTTGGAGGGAAGGGAGTATTCCAAAGCAAGGCAAAGTAGCCCCATATTGTTGAGGCTATGATCAGAATGATGAAAAGCTCAGGCTCAAGTTCTTAAAGGTTTTAATGATACATAAGTAGTAAAAAATGTATGCCTACTAACAAAATGGCTAAAAGTATAAATTTACACATTTTAATGGAGAAGATGAGGAAACCAGTAAGTGAAGGTTTCCTTCTTAATAGTCCCAATTCTAGTAATACAACTAATGATGCATGGTTCACAAATGAGGAAATTCAAAAGAGACTAGAACATGCTAAGATTAACAAAGGTCCGGAGCCAGATGGTATTCATCCCAGGGTAATTAGCGAGCTTAGCTCTGTGATTGCCAAACCTCTTTACTTAATTTTTTAGGATTCATTGAGATCTGGCATAGTGCCGAGAGACAGCCGAATTGCAAACGTGGTGCCTTTATTCAAAAAAGGATCCCGTTCCAGCAAGCATGGTTTTAAGCGTAATAGATCCTGCCAGACTAATTTAATTTCTTTTTATGAGAAGGTAAGCAGAGACCTCGATACTGGGATGGCAGTGGATGTTATTTACTTAGACTTTGCTAGAGCATTTGATACAGTGCCACACAAAAGGTTACTGGTTAAATTAAGGAATGTTGGCCTGGAACATAGTATTTGTACCTGGATAGAGAACTGGCTAAAAGATAGACTACAAAGAGTGATGGTAAATGGAACATTTTCTAATTGGACCAGTGTAGTATTGCAGGGCTCTGTACTAGGTCCCTTGCTTTTCAACTTGTTTATTAATGACCTGGAAGTGGGCATTGAAAGTACTGTTTCTATTTTTGCAGAGGATACTAAATCGTGCAGAACTATAGGTTCCATACAGGATGCTGCCACTTTGCAGAGTGATTTGTCTAAACTGGAAAACTGGGCAGCAAACTGGAAAATGAGGTTCAATGTTGATAAATGCAAGGTTATGCACTTTGGCAAAAATAATATAAATGCAAGTTATACACTAAATGGCAGTGTGTTGGGAGTTTCCTTAAATGAGAAGGATCTAGGGGTTTTTGTAGATAACAAATTGTCTAATTCTGGGCAGTGTCATTCTGAGGCTACTAAAGCAAATAAAGTTCTGTCTTGCATAAAAAAGGGCATTAACTCAAGGGATGAAAACATAATTATGCCTCTTTATACGTCCCTGGTAAGGCCTCATGCAGTGCAGTTTTGGACTCCAGTCCTTAAGAGGGATATAAATGAGCTGGAGAGAGTGCAGAGACGTGCAACTAAATTGGTTAGATGGATGGAAGACTTAAATTATGAGGATAGACTGTCAAGGTTGGGGTTGTTTTCTCTGGGAAAAAGGCGCTTGCGAGGGGACATGATTACACTTTACAAGTACATTAGAGGACATTATAGACAAATAGCAGGGGACCTTTTTACCCATAAAGTGGATCACCGTACCAGAGGCCTCCCCTTCAGACTAGAAGGAAAAGAACTTTCATTTGAAGCAACGTAGGGGGTTCTTCACAGTCAGGACAGTGAGGTTGTGGAATGCACTGCCGGGTGATGTTGTGATGGCTGATTCAGTTAATGCCTTTAAGAATGGCTTGGATGATTGTTTGGACAGACATAATATCAAAAGCTTTTGTGATACTAAACTCTATAGTTAGTATAGATATGGGTATATAGAATTTATGTAAAAGTAGGGAGGGGTGTGTGTATGGATGCTGGGTTTTCATATGGAGGGGTTGAACTTGATGGACTTTGTCTTTTTTCAACCCAATTTAACTTAACTATGAATAACCCCCATACTGTGAATGATCAGTGTTCGGTTGGTATAAATAGCAAAGTAGTTAGTTGTTACAAATAATTTAAAATTCAGAGGTGAGAAGATTTCTCACACTTCAGCCCTTCAGCCCTTCAGGCATGGGAGCTTAATAATTTTTTGCAGCATGCACCAAAATAGACACTTAGGGGCACATTTACTAAACTCGAGTGAAGGATTCGAAGTAAAAAAACTTTGAATTTCGAAGTATTTTTATGGGTACTTCGACCATCGAATAGGCTACTACGACCTTTGACTACGACTTCGTTATGAACGATTCGAACAAAAAATCGTTCGACTATTCGTCCATTCGATAGTCGAAGTACTGTCTCTTTAAAAAAAACTTCGACTACATACTTCGGCAGTTTAAACCTACCTCGAAGTTTTTTTACTGCAATGTTAGCCTATGGGGACCTTCCCCATCAGTTTTCTAAGGTTTTTTTGATCATCGATCGTAGGATTTGCGGTAAATCCTTCGCATTCCATATTCGAATCCGTAGGATTTTACTTCAAGGGTCGAATTCTAGGGTTTATTAACCCTCGATATTCGACCCTTAGTAAATGTGCCCCATTGTGTTAGTGTGTGTTTAGCATTTTAACAGGTGTCCATTTGGGAGGGGCGAATTTGACCCGTTTTGCTTAGCCAAAAATTTGCCGCCAGTGAAAATTTGCCGAACTGTATTAAAGTCTATGGGCGAAATTTTTTTTGACGCGCTGTGAATTTTTTTGGACTCGCAACATTTTTTTCTCCCATTGGAGTCTATGGGGCAAATTCACTAAGCGCCGAAGCGCCGAACGCTAGCGTTACTTCGCTAGCGTTTGTCATTTTCGTTACTGCGCAAATTCACTAATGAACGCTGGCGTAGTTTCGCTAGTGTTATTTCGCACCCTTACGCCTGGCGAAGTTTCGCTAGCGACGTAACTACGCAAATTCACTAACTTGCGCAGTGTACTGAACGCTACCTTTTACGCTAGACTTCCTTCGCCACCTCAGACCTGGCGAAGCGCAATAGAGTAGATAGGGATTGTTTCAAAAAAAGTCAAAATTTTTTCTAAGTCCCAAAAAACGCTGGCGTGTTTTCTACATTATGGGTGATAGGCTGAAAAAGATCGAAAATTTTTTTGGGGCTCCCCTCCTTCCCCCCTACATTTCCTGACTCATGGCAACTTACCTAGACAGTGGGCACATGTGTAGGGCAAAATAAAATTTTTATTTGATGATTTGAAGCTTTTCTAGGCATTTGTAGTGCTGATACGTATTCCTCCATTGAAATTTGAATTTGGCGCCGTATGCAAATTAGCCTTCGCTAGCGTAACTTCGCTTTACATAGCGAATCAATGCTAGCGCAACTTCGCAACCTTACGCTACCCCTGAGCGCAACTTCGCACCTAGTATTGTTAGCAATTGAGTCTAACCAGACAGGTGTGTCCCACTGCAAGTCTATTTCAAGTCTATTTCTATCTCTAATCCAATTTCTACAAAAAAACTGGTGTATTTTGTAATGCTTTTCTTTTATAACATAAACCAGAAATGCATGCAATATCTGGGCTGGTTCATCACTTTCTGATGTTCTGTAGACTTTGTTGAAGCAAGCCATCCACTTTAGAGTATATTTATGAAACAATACACAAATCAATTAACTAAATATGGGCAAAATCCTCTTGCTGTTTTTACTGGTAAAGGGAAGAAAATCGCTTTCATATAGTGTTCTGAGATTCATTGATTACATGTGGAAATGCTTCAGATTGCCACTTACTGTCAGATTCAATACATGCATATGGATTGATAGGCGCTGCAGAACAAACTGATTAGTAAACCATTTTCTAGGAAAGAAAGCTCTGTTGCACACAATATCCCTGTGCAACATAAGTAATATTATTTCCACTCAGTATTACTGGAGCATTATAGATCAGATATTCACACCCCATTTCCCCACATGCTGTATGCTCCTTATAAATATGCCACTGAGTGATACATCAAGTCAACACATTGACAGTTTTACTGTGAAATGCAAGTTTCGAATGTGAAGTTTATATGTAGGGAAGCCAAAAATATCAATAAATTACTGCAGCTCTGATATGAAATCCTTTACTGGGGTTATATTTCATTCTGAATCTTGAAAAAAAGTATTTCTAATTGCCAGCACGTTGGTGTGATATGTAGTTTTGGAAGGAAAATATAGGGCCTCTGGGTTTTGTATTCTTAGGGGGTTATTTATCAAAGATAGAATTTTAGATTAATGTAATTTTTTTAAACAGAAATCAGATCACAAACCTGTATAAGATTGTGTGGGCTCCAACTCCTTCTGTATGTGATGTACTGATGTACTGAAATACAGCACTTCTCCCAGAGAAAAGCTACAGGGTGTTGTGTGGTAGAGTGATCAAAGTAGTGTGTAAAATGTGTGTTTTTCCCCTTAAAGGGAATTGTCGAAGGATTTAGCGCAGATAGTTCGATCGAACGATCAAAGGATAATTCCTTCGATCGAACGATTAAATCCTTCGAATCGAACGATTCGCAGGATTTAAATCCAACGATCGAAGGAATATCCTTCGATCAAAAAAAGTTAGCCAAGCCTATGGGGACCTTCCCCATAGGCTAACATTGACTTCGGTAGCTTTTAGATGGCGAACTAGGGGGTTGAAGTTTTTTTTAAAGAGACAGTACTTCGACTATCGAATGGTCAAACGATTTTTACTTCGAATCCTTCGATTCGAAGTCGTAGTCGTAGTCGAAGGTCGAAGTAGCCCATTCGATGGTTGAAGTAGCCCAAAAAAAACTTCGAAATTCGAAGTTTTTTAACTTCGAATCCTTCACTCGAAGTTAGTGAATCGGCCCCTTAGTTGCTGTATTTTTGTGCTGTGAAATTTAGTGACGGTTTTCGGTCAAATAATATCACTCATTGCTGCCTGTGATCCTTCTTCCATTACTTCTGCGGTTAAGATGAGGAGTCTTATGTAGCAGTGAAGTTCAGATATTCAAAAATATGTGCTTCTGGGCAAATTAGTTTTATTTGTTATTTTTGTTCTTCTTTTCACTCAATCTAAGAACAAGCAAAATGAATTGACTTAAGCATGATATACTGTAAATGTCTGAATTATGTGCAAGTTGGGGAATGGGTGTGTGGGGGTGTGGTGTCTCTTCCCACCCACCCCTCATGAATGCAATGCTGTAGTGTGCAGGCAGCAATGTATTCATGGGATAACGGAGGTTTCTGCATTCTGTTTTGAAGCACAGAGATCTACAGCACCCTGCAATGCAAAAGTGCATGGCACAATGCAAAGTACAGAAAAAAATGAAGGCTCATTTACATCTGCAGATGCAGTGGGCAACTTGTGCTTTTCGTCCCAGTGAGTTGCATCTAAAACCACTCTCATTAAAGGTACTCTCATCCATCTGACCAAGTGGTGGCTCCAGGTTCCCTCCGCACCCTGAGTCTATTGCTTCAGCACAGTTGTGTCTAAAGAATTGGGCACATAATGTGAGTCACATGTTGAACCCTGGATATAACCACAGCTTTGAAAATATGTGGCACAATTATGTCCGGTTTAAAGCAAAGCTTGTTTTGATGAATTAGGCACAGATACAGCATGCAAGAGTCAGATGCATCACAATTGTGTTTGATCTAATGCTCACATTGATGCTAAATTATGCAGAAATTCTGGACAAAACTGATGTATATATAATATGCCATTTTTGTCTGAAACTGCAGTCCGCTCACTGTGCCAGGGAAAGTGGAAGACCCCTATGGTATATTGTGCCTTTGCACCATGTCTTGCACTTAAATGAGTCCTTGTCTTCGCAATAAAATGGAAGAACAATCCCAAAAATTGTTCTTTCAGTCATGTATCCTACATTGTTTTATGAGGGTAAATGTGAATAGAAACTGTTTTTATGTCTATCCCATTAGAAACTGTTTGTGTAAACATTCATATAATTATTCCATTATCGTAAACATTTAGAAAAGAATAGCAGCTTGTTCTTAGTGTCACTCAACTCTTTCATTCTATTCATACCACATTCAGGAATAATAATATTTCACAGAAATAAAGGCAAACCCTGTAAAACATGTGATATTGATAATAATACAGTACATTGCTAAAATTCCAATAGCATTTAAATGTAAAAAAAACAGCAGCTATATGTAATTCGTTGAAGGAAAAGCCTACAGAAATGTTTGCAAATTTAGTGGTCAACAAAGCTAGAAAATAGCACAATAAAGAATATACTGAAATTCTGAAATAAAAGATGTAAAAAAAAGATAAAGAGCAGTGATTAATTTTGAGTGAGGCATTAAAGGGCATTTAATAAGGGGGAAAGCTTAGAAAGAAATGAAAGTGCTTGTCATGTTCTTAATTAGATAAAATATCATATTGTTTAGCAGTAGGTTTATAGGCACAGACATCACAATAACAAGCAAGGATCAAGTTTTAATATTAGTGAATAAATGGTGTTTAATCCAGCTTGTGAAATTTAAATACTATAAGGTAAGGAATCTGTTATCCAGAAATCCATTATCCAGAAAGTTCCATATTAATGGAAGAGCATCTCCCATAGACTCCATTTTAACCAAATAACTCAAATGTTTAAAAAATTATTTAATTTTTCTCTGTAATAGTGATGGGCGAATAAATTCGGCAGGCATGGATTTGCGGTGAATTTCCGCGTTTCACCGCCAGCGAATAAATTCACAAAACTGCAGGAAAAATTAGCCGTTGAAAAATCTGGTGCGACAAAAAAAAATAGTCATAATAATTATTTGGATGCCCATTGACTTTAATCCATTTGGACAAAATAGTCTTAAAATTGTCACAATTATTTTTGACGCCCATTGACTTCAATGCGTTTTACGAATTTTTCCCGTTTCGCAAATTCGTGATTTTTTTTGCAAAGTGAAACGCCACAGTTTCGACTATAACTACTCGGTAATAATAAAACAGTATCTTGTACGTGATCTCAATTAAGATGTAATTAATCCTTAGTGGAGGGAAAATAAGGTAAATTAATGTTTAAATGACTTAAGGTATGGAGATCCAAAATACAGAAAGACCTCTTATACAGAAAACCCCAGGTCCCGAGGATTTTGAATAGCAGGTCCCATGCTTGTCTTATAGTTGACATATATGTACATAGATCATTGTACTTAAAGAAACCAATAAGATGGCATACTTTGAATGCCAACTTTGCTATACTTGACTAACTTGGAAGCCCATTGACCAATGTATGTACCAATAAAATGATTAATGCCTTTATGAATATATGATATAGTAAATACAGTACAGGAATAGGATCCCTTATCCGGAAACCCAATATCCAGAAAGCTCCGAATCACGGAATGGCTGTGTCCCATAGACTCCATTTTATCCAAATAATCCACATTTTTAAAAATGATTTCCTTTTTCTCTGTAATAATAAAACAGTAGCTTGTCCAAACTAAGATATAATTAATCCTTATTGCGAGCAAAACCAGCCTATTGGGTTTATTTATTGTTTAAATGAATTTCTAGTAGACTTAAGGCATGAAGACCCACATTAAAGAAAGATCCGTTATCCGGAAAACCCCAGGTCCCGAGCATTCTGGATAACAGGTCCCATACCTGTAAATCTTATGGAATGTATTGAAATTGTTGCCCCTTTTCTTTAATCCATTATAATTTGTGGTGGGTAGAAAAAAGGGTACCTGTAAAGAAACTGCACCCTAAGCCTAATGTCAGGAGGTGGAGAACCAGGTCTGTTCCACCTCTATTTTTGAGGTAGGCAGTCTGTAAAATGACGGTACAGGTATGGGATCCTTTATCCGGAAACTTGTTATCCAGAAAGTTCCAAATTACGGAAAGGCCATCTTCCATAGACTCCATTAAAATCAAATAATCCACATTTTTACAAATGATTTCCTTTTTCTTTGTAATAATAAAACAGTACCTTGTACTTGATCTAATCTAAGATCTAATTAATCCTTATTGGAAGCAGAAACCAGCCTATTGGGTTTATTTTATCTTTATATGATTTTCTGGTAGACTTAAGTTATGAAGATCCAAATTACGGAAAGGTCTGTTATCCAGAAAACCCAGGTCCGAACATTCTGAATAACCCGGATTTCTGTTTCGGCTGACCCTACAGCAGAGGGTGAAACTCCCTTCCCCCTCTGCTCATGAGTGCACCCCTCCTCCCCTCGTGAGCGTGCCCAGCTTCCCTCGCAAGTGTGCAGGCGTATGCGTAGTCTACCTCCTGTACATTAGCGGATCATCAGATCCCAGGTGCTTTTCTACAAAGATAGGAATGCAGTTGGGCAGTATACCACCCCTAAAATATTGCTGCCCTGTGGCCTTGCCATAAATCCGGGCCTGTGGACAATAGGTCCAATACCTGTATTAGTCTTTAATAGAGTAAATATAAGCAATTCAAACACTTTCTTTTTGCCTGCCATTATGTATCCCATACTAGACAAACACATTGAAGCTTATAGCCTTCCAAGACATACCAGAGAAATATTTCCCAGGTAACCATCGTCTGTGACTGGTAGATGTATGGCAGCATATTAATCTCTCAATAGTCCCACTTCTTTGCATTCCATTTAACAATCTCACAAAATGTAGCACACTGAGGCTTTTTGTCATAAATGGCAATGTACGTAATCATTTATACCCACACTTATTGCTGCAAATATGGTACAAACCATATAAAAATGTTTATTGTTTGTTAGGAATGAGGACATTTTTTGCTGTTTCACAAATTTTTGACGAAATGGGTCAGAGTTCTCTGGCACTATTATTTGTATATTAACAAAAGGTGCAGCAATGAACCCTGCTCCGCATGTATATTGTATTTATTATTTAGAAAATATAATGACCAAAATCCACTCTGTTTAATGCTAAATTATTTTTAATATGAGAAAAATCCATTATTGATTTCTCTTCCAAAGTAATAAGCCAATAAAAGAGGGTTAGAATAACCCATAGCTTCGCTGTCCCTTTTTGCTGTGAGGTATTTATGCTTAATGAAAGCAATTTCATGCAGCCGATATCTAACAGCGGGAAATAATGACAATTTTAATTGATAAAATTAAACAGTGGTTTAAGGCTAAGCTTCTTGGAATTCACTGTATGATCAAGACATACATATATGAAAGTTGAACCTTTTTATGTTGGCTTATACCACAAAAGATAGAGTGTGAATGCAAATTGCAAATTCCAGAGTGTAAATGGAAATTGCATTGTTTGAATTATACATAATTATACCTAAGTAAGGTGTCCTTTATATCCAGTTATACTGTATCCAAACAAGCACATGTATGTATATCTTTATTTATGTAATGCTACTATAAATACAGTTGAGCCATTGCTCATTCAGCTATTTGACTAATCATAAATTTAAAAAGTATATATGTTGCTTTGTCCCTTCTGCTTAGAAAGGAAAGCCCTGGAGCTATAAACAAAGGGGATGAATGACAAGGGATCTGAATGACCAGCAGCCAGATTATACTGATTTATGTTCAGAGTTCGGCAGATCAGATGTAGCTGTGATTGGTAGTGATGGGTGAATTTGGGGCGGAAAATTTGTGAAACTGCAGTAGTTCTAATGCGTTAAGACAGTTCTCCCTGTGAGTTTATCATAGAACATGTGGCAGAGCTCTCTCTTTTACATAAGATTATTAGCTGCAGTATATACACATTGACTCCTCACTATACTGCTAGTTTTGGGGGTGTTAGTCTCTTACTGTTTATTTGCTGTTTTACAGCAGTCAATCTCACTGTAGTCACTCAGTCAGCTTGGGCCCAAAAGGGTACCTTCTGTATTATATAGAAATCCCGGCTGTGAAACTGACTTGCTGCCACTGTAACTAATTAGATGATATAGAGAGTTGTAGTTATAGTATACAGAGATGGTGGTGGGGCTTAGCCAGGAAAAGGATAAAGCCTGAATACAGTCATTTTCTGGGTGTTGCTTTCAGAAATCAGCACATTTTATGGTATTTCTATAGATATAGTTAATTGATTCAGCAGCCTATTATCATATTCTAACCTCTATTTTACTGGTCTATATTGAGTTACTGATTTCAGCTCGTGCTCAGAGGACAATCCGCTGGTACTGCAGACGGAACCTATGTATAGTAATCCTCTGTTAGAATGTCTAGTAGATTTCAGATACTGAGGGGTAATTATAAAGCTGTGACTGCTTATTACACCTGACCCCTAGCAGTTGGGTGGCCAGCATGTCATGTAGTCAGGAACACAGATGGTGTCTGATTATTGGAAAGCATTCTCTCTGGGAAAAGGGGTAATTCCTCATGCATTTAGTTTGCATAAATTCTATAATGTCTGCAGAAAAACAATAATAGTAATACCACCGTACACTTACCACAAAGTTGCTTGCAGCTTTACTCCACTCAGCTAGCATAACAGCTAGCATAACAGTTGGGGGTTAGAGGCAATTTTACTATATCTGGGCAAGTATATAGAATTAACAGCCCTCAATATCATATGGGCCTGCTATTGCAGCTTCTAGGTAGGTTCACTATACATAAGCTGATCACTTAACTCCCGGGGCAATGCTAGCCTTTATTTTCACAGAGCCTTGCTTTAATTGTCTGGGCAGAAAGCAGTTGGAGTGGGGGGCAGTGTGGAAGAGCTGCCAGAGACCGGGGCTCCACAGCATGGAAGGGCTGCCAGAAACCGGGCTCCATATCATGGAAGTGCTGCCGGAGCATGTGTTGAATGTTTCCTCTCTAAGAGCGTTGGTCTCTGGGAGGTGTTATATTACATAGATACATACATACATAATATTAAGGTATGGTGGGGGCGAGCCCAGCTGAAGGTTTTCAGTTGGGCTTGTTGTGCTGGTAGGACCATGCCAGAGTACTGCACATGTAAGTTTAGAAGAGAGAGAAATGAGGTTCTCTCCTGTGACTGCACGGTGGATTGATTGATACAGACGCTACTACTGCTTGTGCTAGGGGGCAGCTTGTATTTCCTATCATCGACACACTGCAAATGCAGGTCTGGCAGCAGGGCTGCTGAGCTTCTCTCATTTTGGCGACAGAGCATACTACTCAAAATATGTAAATGACTAAAATAAGTCTAACAGACATACACATAGAACTATATCCCTCAGCAATGATAATGTTTAATATTCCCTTTTTACTAAGGTCACCAGATGAGAAGATCTGAAAATCTGGATTAATTGACAGTAAATTTAAGTTGTCCATTCAGGACAATAATAGCATTTACCAGGAGGTATGGTGATGCTTTCCTAACAATACAGATGGGCCCACTTGTATAAGGTATGTTGGCAACATTAGGATGAAGGTGAGTTGATTTTTTAAAGGAGAAGGAAAGGTATTGATTTATTGCCAATAGATTAGTCACAATAGTGCAAGCGATAATACTATTTATTCTGTAGAACATTTTACCATACCTGAGTAAACTGCTCTAGAAGCTCTCTGTTTGTTTAGGATAGCAGCTGCCATATTCACTTGGTGTGACATCACATCTGACCTGAGTTTCACTACTCACTCATAGCTCTGGGCTCAGATTACAGCTCGGAGGGGAGGAGGGAAGGGGAGAGGAGCAAACTGAGCATGCTCAAGCCCTAGCCCTGGAGGTTTAAGATGAAAACAGGAAGTCTGATACAGAAGCCCATGTATATACAATAGAAGGAAAGAAATGTGGTGTTTCTTTTGACAGAGGAATCAGAGCAGCAGTTTACTGGTGTATTTATATAGACCTTTCTGATAAAGCTTACTTAGTTTTAACTTTTCCTTCTCCTTTAAATTAGATACATATAAATACATAGATACATATAAGTACATAAAATGTACATTTGCTTTATGCCTAATGTTGAAAGTATTAATAGCACCTTATGCATATCTGACTTTTAATTATTTCTAGCTTTGCAAAGCTTTTTAATCAAATTAGTCATTAGTTTAATGTGTTTTTCAATTACTCAAAAAAATCACTACAATGACTGAAAAAATGTGTTTATTCAAATTCACCAAGTTCATTTCATTTTCATTAGGCAATAAATATGAGTTCAGAAAGAAAGTTTCATTTTCTTTCTGTGCAATTTAAGACATTAAATTAAACGTATTCTTTGAGAGATGACATAATTATTAATAGAGGTATGCTGCCATTTTACATTTATCTTTTTCCTTTTTTCATACTTTGGTATATTTGTAACATGGAGTTGGAATACAATGTATCCTTTATGTCACAAACTCACATCACTAAACAATTGTCTAAAGAAATGTATAGAGGAACTATAGAGGAAGCAGGGGGGCCCGGACTGGGTCTGCTTCCTCTATAGCTAATAATAAAACCCCCTCCTTCCCTGCCGCTCTGTTACCGGTGAGAAAGGTGACCCAAGTTGGGGCGGGGTATGGGCGGAGTCAGGGAGGGACTTTGGTGGAGTTGGGGAGGGATGTGGGCAGAGCCGAGGCAGGAAGTGGGAGGGATGGGACGTGGCCGGAAGGATGGGTATAGGAGTGCACTGGGCCCCTCTGAAGGTTTTTTTGCTGGGGAGCCCTCGCACTCTAGTTACACCACTGTATAGCAGGTAGCAGCAACCCATAAGGTTGGCCTTGTAGTGGATTTCCCTAGAACTTTCTAGAGGGGAAGTTAAAAGGCCCAGAGTTCCTTTTGGTCCTAAAAAACATCCCTTGGCAATACAGACCTTTAAAGGAGCCCAGGTAAGGGAAGCTAGTCCTGGTTAGATGCTAGTTAGAGGTTAGTCGGGCCAGTAGAGCTCGCCTCAGAGGTAGTGGCAACTAGGCCATCCAGCAAGGGCAGTTGTGGCCCCAGCCAGGAACTTAGGGGCATATTTATGATTCTGTGTAAAAGAATGATGACAAAAATCGCCACACAATGCCAGAAATCCCCTGTAAAAACCACATACTTGTATACATCAGTAAACAAATGCAGCATAACTGTAAGCAGCTACTTGAAAATACTATGGGAAAATATGGTGATAATCCATCCTGGCTTTTTACAGTGACAGTGGAGCAATAGTAGTGGTGAGGTGCTGCCCCCGTGGTGCACAACACTCTGCTCAATACAATATCCAGGCTACATCCGGCTATGGCGACTTTGTGAATAGTGAGCGAAAATCTGTGTGAATAAAGGAAATATTTGTAGGATTTATTGATAAGGGACATTAGTTCTGAGAGGCTGCACCCTTTTTCATTCCAGTGGAAGACTGCTGTAATAAAAGTTATTTGTTTGTTTATGGCATCTGTGTATACTAAAGCTCTGTCTTAATATATTTCTGGTGACACAAATCCAGCAGCTCAGATTCTTTCTGACATGCAATGCATAAGGAATGCAGATTTTTCCCAGAAAAACTGGAGTCGAATTGCAACATCTTTGATGGTTTAAAATATGTGGAAAGGACCAATACATTTCAGAATGTTTTGAGAGGGGTATTTTTGTTAGATAATGCCATACAGATGACTACTGATCATCCTAACAAGTGAATATATATTGTAGCTTGGCTATGTCTATGAAGTTGCTGCAACTCTGAAATTAAGTAAGACATGTGAATGGATGACTTTCAGCACCCTGATGGAACTGTACAGGCAGCATACATTTTTTAGGAAAAGGATTTAATTCTGCCCAGATGAGTCCCTTAATTTACCTAGGTGTTTTCCTAGCAGGACTTGAAAATGACCCTTGGTGAGCAGGCAAGATTATGGCTCCTCAGATGAGCATAGTAGAGGCAGAGATGCTTTGACTTGTGTTAGGCAGGTGTGAAAAAAAGCCTTAAAGGAACAGTAACACCAAAAAATAAAATATTTTAAAGCAATGATAATATAGTGTTGTCCTGCATTGGTACAACCAGTGTGTTTACTTCAGAAACTCTAAAGTAGTTTAAATAAACAAGTTGCTATGTAGCCATAGGGGCAGCCATTCAAAGCTGAAAAAAAGAGAAAAGGCACAGGATACACAGCAGATAACAGATAAGCTCCGTAGTATACAATGGGATTCTTCAGAACTTATCTGTTACCTAATGTGTATCCTGTGTTCGAATGACTGCCCCCATAGTTACACAGCTGCTTATTTGTATGAACTATAGTAGTGTTTCTGAAGCAAACACACCAGTTGTATCTGTACAGTGCAACACTATTTTGTATTGCCATTCCTTTTAAACAATTAAATTTTTTGGTGTTCCTTTAAGCAGTTTGTAAAGGGAGGTGTTACATAGTGAAGGAGAAATGAAATGCTCAGCCAGAAACTGTGTCAGAGGTGATTGGAGCAGCATTACACCGTCCCACCCTAGTTTTGTGATGGTGAGGCTTGGAAATGTTGGGTTATGGTGCTCTAGCTATTAATATAGTAAGAATGGAAATATGCCATTATTGCAGTCTAGCAAATTAGTGATATGTTCAGAAGGTTAAATGCATGGATCAGGCTTTGTCAACCATAACCGTTTTATTGATTGTGGTGATAAACTCCTGTTGAAACCAAATATATTAATGGAGGGAGTAGATGGGAAGGTTTTCTTAATATTGAGCAGCCAAAGAAATTTTAACTATTTCAAGTGCAAAAAAAACTATGCCTAATGCAACTTTTTGCTATCTTTGAAAGCATAGATATTTTTTAAATTAATAAGGGCTCATTTATGAACACAACCACAAGTACAACTTACTAACATGCTGCTAAATTACACCCCCATTAATGTGTATTGATGCAAGGGAACCCTGGAATTACCACCAACTTGAACTTGACTATATTTCCAATGTTCTACTAGTGGGCTGCATCAACGGGCAGTGCTGACTTCCTTCACAGAATTGCTGTTATTAGTGGCATCCATTGGCAGTTAGTTCATTAATAGGTATTTTACTATTGTCATACTAAATTGTGTCATACTTAATTGTGTACTTTACAGGGTGCTTTTTCTATTCTTTTTTTCATAACCCAAGAAAACTATGCCATATGTTTGGAGGCAAACACAAGCAAAAGTGTTCCTGAAAGTGGACCTGCTTTGATTTGAAAATAGCTTTGGTGAAATAATAGGGTACTGTAGTTAATGTTGTGAGATCAAAGACAGACCATTTAACTAATGATATGTCTCAAGAATCCATAACCAATGTTGTTGATTGAATATATTCATTTAGGATGTAATGGGATGTATCAACTATACAAGACACAAGGATCACCAAAAATAAGTATAATCCCAGAGGGCTAAATCAGTCATGACATTAAATATGAGATTTTATAGAGTAAAATAAGGTTTGTATAGTTCATGTAATCAAAGTTCCAATCTTTACAAAAAAGAAACC
This sequence comes from Xenopus laevis, assembly GCF_017654675.1. Classification (NCBI taxonomy): domain Eukaryota; kingdom Metazoa; phylum Chordata; class Amphibia; order Anura; family Pipidae; genus Xenopus; species Xenopus laevis. Next base: position 108,420,265 of record NC_054380.1, on the reverse strand, counting down.
AGTCAGTACTTAGTCCTTAATATTCTACCATCGGAATATGAAATCAAATATCTGATTTGCTATTGTTAGCTACACTGGTGCTATGTGTCCCCTTTTGTAGTAAGCCAACCTTTGGATTGCAATATCAACCAATCAGGTGTTTACATTTAAACAGGTGAACATTGAATACTGTGCTGATTGTTATTTATGGGTTTCTACACAGTGTTCTTTATTTTACAGTACCCCCACAGAGCCAAGTCATAGTCATAATAAAGATTGAGATCACAGTCAACTACAACAAAAGACAGATTTTAATAATCATTTTGAAAGTTGAAACTAATCAAGGAACATGAAGGAACATTAGGCTGTATGACAGAAGGCCACTAAATATTTCTGCACATGTTTCTCCTTTGTCCTTTTCTGCTGTTTGTATGTGTGTGTATTTGTTTGCAGGGAGGCATTTAAGAATAAAAGAAGCTCTTACATTGTGGGGAAATTGTAAAATCTTTCTTTTAAGATGACTTTATAGCATGTTCTCTGATAAATGAACATATTTCACTGTACTTGGGATATAAATTGTGCTGTAAATTCCCTTAAATATACTTTCTCAGAATGGCAGTCATGCCATCTGTTGGGTATATTGTACCAATGCAAAGTGTCTGTTAAAACGCTCAGATTCAGTATTCCAGCTTTAAAAGTTTTAAATAGATTTAATAGATTTAAAATGATGCAACAATTTGATGGTATATAAATAAACATTATTTGAATTCAAGACTCAGTTTGTAAAATGAAATACCCTCCACATTTTTTCCTGAGTTTTGAAAGTGGAAGTACTATGCCATCAGCAACAAGTCTAGTTTTATTTTCTTCCCCTGAGTTTCTGATTTTATACACAATATATATATATATATATATATATATATATATATATATATATATATATATATATATATATATATATATATATATATATATATATATATATATATATATATAAATATATATATATATATATATATATATATATATATATATATATATATATATATATATATATATAACTAAATGAAAAATTAAAGGAAAATGGAGACAGCCCTGATAAGTATCATTCAATAAACAAAAGGATTTTGAAAGACGTTTCCATAGTCTCTTGCTAGACTTCAATAAACAACTTCTACATCTTGCCATTCTAACAATCTTTACAGTTTGATTTCTGTTTCTTTAAAACAAAGTCTCTGGTAGGCATTTAACCTACACATCTTCTAAATTTAAACCTCTTACAACAAAATTAAAATAAAGTCTTACCAGGGACTCTGATTCAATGCCTGATTGTAGGTCTAAAATTGTTCCTGAGTGTGCTGTTACATTACTATTGTGATTAATTATTCAGTGTCAGTGTCAAGTCAACAGTCGTACTTACCATACCTGAACCTTACATGTACCTGATAACAATATAATAAAGGCCAAGATGTATGGATTGAAAAGGCTGCAGCTTTTATAAACTTTGGACTTGCAGTAGGAGCAGTGCTATTTTCTGAAGCTTATTTAGCATATGGTGCAGGGCACACAAAGCAGCCCTCAGCCCCATCCTTACCCTTTTATCCTTACCCATAGGGCAGGTGATAAGTATGTGCTCTAAGGTTTCTAGGACAAGAGAAAATTTAAGATCATTAGAGAGCAAAGTGATTGATTTGTAGTGTACCTGAAGATGTGGCTTGAAATTTAAGGTGGGTCATTTTATTAAGCTTTGTTGGTGAGTGTGAGGAATGAGAAAAAGTCAATGGATGTTTTTTCTTGCACCAATTTTCTTTTCTCTGCAACTTTTTTGTTGTGGTGAATTTTTGCCACAGTTTTCCAAAAAGATTCACAGATGGCGAATGCGAACTTTTGCTGTGAATCCATGCCTGGTGAAAAAATTTGCTCATCACTACTCATATGTGAAAAATGTAAGTCATATTAAACCATATCCTTAAATCCATATGCCTTCTCCTCCCCTGAGGATGACATTGCACCCCTAGTACATGATTGAACAGCTGAGGGGCCCCTAACAACAATTTCAAATGCTAAAAAAAAAAAAAAACAGAACAAACCCTATCAGGCTTACATCCCACAGACAGAGTATGGCACACAAAGGGAGTATATAGGGCAGGCAGAGCAAGGCACACAGGAAGCATAGGGAAGGCAGAGTAATGCACATAAGAAGCATAGGGAAGGCAGAGTATGTCACACACACTGAGCATGGGGCAGGCATAATAAGACACACCCAGGGAGCATAGGGTAGGCAGAGTATGGCACATGCAGTGAACATAGGGCAGGCAGAGTATGGCACACACAGGGAACATAGGGAAGGTAAAATAGAGCAGGAGAGAGGGAAATCAGGACCACTTTAACATGGACAGTTAATACTGTGCTACAAACAGCCACACAATGCTGATGATCATCTATCAATTTGTATGAGGTGTGAACAGGTGAAAGAAAAGAGGCAGACTTTCTTTTGGGGGCCACACAAGGGGGCCCCAAACAACAATAGAGTTGTTACAAGTGTGCACAATGCAGGTGGTTACAGGTGTGAACAATGCAGGCGCTTACAGTTTGAATTTGAGGTTTACACAAGGAAGGGGCCACTTAATCTTAGTACTGATACACACACTTTCATGTGGGGCCCACACAAGAGGGGGGGGGTAGTTGGACAGCACTGATCTATACCAACTACTTTTAACATTGCAAAAGTTCTATTGTTACACTCTGCAAAATGTGTTAGTTTTTGTTGGCAATGTTTAGCACGTGTTCCCTTATTCTATCTTTAATTCTAGTCTGTCCTACATATTCTTTCATGCATTTTTCAAATGTTAATAAGTAAATTAAATTTTTAGTGTAATATAGTGTTGAATCTAATACGTTTTGTTAGTAGTGGCTGGCAAAGGTGTGTGTCTTTTTTATATATTTACAAGTAATATATTTTTTGGAACTGCACTTAAACACGCCTCTAGACACAAATTAGTATACTTTTTTAAGGATGTTTTTCAAAATCCGTTTTAAAGATAACTAGATTTCTATTGATAAAACTCTCACAAGACTGAACCTCAGGATCATCCTTCAGGGGAACTTCATCACTTTTGGGATCTCTACTGATGGAACGAATGTTATTATCATTGGTTCTATATCTTTTTAAAAGATTTGCTCTATGTGTTTTAGCTGCTTTTTTGAAAGCTTAATTTAGAATATTATGTTTAAAACCCTTCTGTAGTAATTTTTTTTGTAGTTCTTTTGATTTATCATTATCTGCATTGCAAATGCAACATAGTCTCAAAAAAATTGACTATAAGGTGTGTTATTAATAAGGTGTTTTGGGTGACTTGACTTATCATTAAGAATTGTGTTAGCTGAAAATTCTTTCTATAGATAGTTGATATGGCATCATTTTCACTATAAAGTGTGATGTCTAAAAACAATTAATAGGCAGTGCATTAATTTCACAAATTCAGAAATTCAGAAATTTTAGATTTATATGAGAAATGAAATCAGTATTTTGGTCACTTGTCCAGGGCCAAATAAGTAAAATATCATCAATGTAGTGTAGTTTTGGATTCTGAGTTTTTAGACCATCGGACTTAAATGAACTTTAAAATTCATAGTTTTTTTTCCTCTGAAAACCACAAATTATTCGAGGTTCGGATATTCAGACCTTGATAAATAACCCCCTAAGTCTCAGTACCAAAGTTTGTAAAAAGTGGTCAATGCATACATTTTCTCCTCGTGCCATTGCCTGCTATAATTGGATGTCCTAAAAATTATATAAACACTTACAAAAACTAATTTTTTGCCATACACATGCATTCTTGTTAGCTCTGTTAACTTCAATAACAGGTACTGTTTTATATTAGAGTAAGGGGATTATTTATCAAAGTCCGAATTTATCTTAATATTTTCTGAAAAAAAAAACTCCGACCAAATCTGCATGGGTTTTTTTGGCCTTATTTATTAATACACTTTCCCAAAAAAAATTTGCAGGGAAAAAACTTGAAAAATCTGTTTTTCATGATTTTTTCTTATCTTTCATCCGATTTTCACAATTTTTTCTGTTTTTTTTTGCCCGAAAACTTCGGTATGTTGCAAAAACCCAGCGCATATCAAAAAATCATTGGGACTTCTCCCATTGACTTATATGTAACCTCGACAGGTCTGAGATGCCGGATTTTCAGATTCAGACTTTTCCATCCTCTGGGTTTAATAAATTCTGAAAAATTCTTGATTTTTTTTAAAAGTCCGATTTTATAAAAAAAAAAACACACATTTTTTTGTGATTTTTGCATTCAGAGTTTAGTAAATAACCCCCTAGGAGTAAGTCAGTAAAAAATAACAAATTTAGTAGGAAACTATGGAAAAAAAAATTGGAATATGGGCTTCAGGCAGGCCCGGACTGGCCATTTGTGAATACGGGCAAATGCCCGTTGGGCCGCTGCCCATGCCGTGTAAATGGGCCGCATTGACAGTGTGCGACTGTGCGATCTCTTGTGCGCAGGGCCCTTGCGCTTGGATGAAGAGAGAAATGTCATTTTGCAGGACCCGCACTAACATTTCCTACCAGTAGAGGGCGCGCAGCAGAAGTGAGCCGGAAACTGAAGAGCTGCACGGGGAAAACTTTGCAGTGCTTTTCAAACGCTCCAATGAAGGGATGAAGGGAAGGATGGAATTTTCTGCTGCTGTTCTGCATTTCCCCCCTTGCCCCCCCCCCCTCCAACTGTACAGAGAAAGGGCAGGTAAGAACATGTATAATACTGTTCATCTAAAGTTATAGGTCATGTACATTTTGAAATCTGCACTGTGTGTGAGTTAGCTGTCTATTAATCTTATAAATGTTGCCTTATATGTTAGAAAAAAGTGTTTTTAGTTTATTTTTGGGAAAGAATTCTTCATTTGCGCCTGTGTAGTAACAAATTACAAGCAGTCTCGTGTCCTACAGATATATGTGTAGCAATAGCGATATGGAGCACACAGTGGTTAGGAGGAATTAAAACATTCTTTATTAGATATCCTTTAAAATCATCAGTACATTATGTGGATATGACTTCTCCCCCACACTTGACGCGTTTCGTGGCGTTTCGCCACTTCCTCAGATGCTTAGGTCTATGCTTATGCCTGTGCTTCTGAGGAAGTGGCAAGACGCCATGAAACGCGTCAACTCTGTTATGTCATAATACTGATAATATCACTGCACAGTTTAATTATTCACAGCAGTCTTGCCCTGCTTTATGGCAGCTGAGATTCTAACTATCTATGTGCAGTTTTCTATGCAGGACATGGCAGGCTTTGGGCATCTGTTCACAGGTTTTTATCCAATATTCCCCTGTATAATTGTGTCCAAGGAATGGATTAAAAAAACTTGCTCCCAATAAAGACTAATTATATCTTAGTTTGGCTCAAACTACTGTTTTATTATTACAGAGAAAATTAAATCTTTTAAACATTTGGATTGTTTGCATATAATGGAGTCTATGGGAGACGGCCTTTCCTAATTTGGAGCTTTCTGAAAAATGGGTTTCCAGATAACCAATCCAATACCTGAAGTGGGCTGCTTTGATTTTTTTTGCCAGGGCTGCTTTTTTCTCCCAGTCCGGCCCTGGCTTCAGGCATGCATTCGGGTATTCATTCGGTCAATGGCTGTACTGGGCCCTGGATGCAGATGTGATTGTCACATGGAGTAGAAAAAGGGGGGTTGTGGGAGCACTCCAAGGATAAGTTAAAAATATATATAAATAGAATGGAAGTTTGACTGATCTCACCAAATAAGCTACAAGCAAATAAAAGAAATGGGGTTGATCAAGGCACATTCCCTGGTGCCCTGTTTTATAAGTATTTAGTATCTATGCAAGTGCATGTATTCAAAAACAGGAGCTTTTAGTTACAACAATATGATCACTTGGAGACCTTCCAGCGTAACAGTTCCCTGAAAGACTTGTGATTTGCCTTGTGTCTGCAAAGCTCTAATTAGTATTTTATTCTGTACCTAGAAATAGCTGAAATGAATGTATCATACTTTATAGACACAATAATAATAATAATAATAATTATAATAATAAGAATAATAAGAATAACATAAAACATAAATGGGAACATTTAGGGATTTAAATAACCAAATCCTGCAGCAAAATAATCACACAAGAAACAAGGCAAATACAGGTATATTTTTTATCTGTGGGTATTAGCCTGTTGCAATTGTGTTGCATTTGAATTTCCAGGCAGACAAAAAAAAAAGCTACTTATCAAATTAGAAAGAAGACAAAATGAGTTTGACGAATGACATGCTTAGCGCTTGATTATTATTAGCGTATGCTTATTAAACCCTGCAGCTTATCATTTGTTTCACAAGCACTGAAGTATCTTGTTCAATTCCTGACACTTGTATTTCAAAACAAAAACAGCCATAGGGGTTAACAGTAGGAACTTCGCAAACATTATTACACCTTCAGGCTTTTAAACAGATTTAGACACTTGAATTAAGAATAACAGAGTCGCTTGTTTTTTGGGACTGCGGGAACGATATAGAAATGGAATATTTTAATAGAATTATGTTGCTATAGAAATTTCACCAAGGTTTAATGCCCTGTCGTTTTTCTTCTGCATGTCTGCAGATGTTATTCAGAATTTTAAAGCACATATTTACATAAGAATACCTTTTTCAAATGTGCTCAGGATGGCTTTGTAATATTTCTGTGCATTAAATCAAAACAAAATATTCAACCTTGCCGAGTAAATATTACCATATGTTCAATAGGAAGGAAAGAGCAAATACTTGGATATTTAAATTGGATATTTATTTTAACAATAAACCATGCAAGCAAGAAAATTGCAACACTTTAAATTGAATTCACATTGGAAAAAAGTTATACTGATAAACCTAATTGTGAATCTCCTGAAATTAATATTGCATCTGGGAAAATGTTATGTCTTTGTTACGTTTGCTATGCAATTCCCCTTATAAACCAATCATAAATCCCAGCTTCTATAGTTATTTGTGTGTGTTGGGATTTCACAACTTAATTACTGCAACAAATGACAAAGGAAAAAGTCAATTTAGGGGCAGATTTATCAAGGGTCGAATTGAAAATTTTTTATGGTCAAAACTGTCAAATTCTACTACGGAGTTATCCAAATTCGATTCCAGTTTTTAAAAGAATTCTAATTTGATTTTCGAGGTTCATCATACTCTGGCCCTTTAAGAATTCAAATTTGACTATTCGCTACCTAAAACCTGCCAAATTGCTATTTATTCAATGGGAGAGGTCCAAGAATCTATTTGGAGATATTTGCAGCCTTCCTGACATTCAAAGTTTTTTCAGAGAAAAAACTCGAATCGAGTTTGATCGAATTTGAATTTTCGGATCGTTTAAATTCATCCAGGTTAAAAAAAAATAATTTTATTTATACATTTCGACTAGTTGAATTTTGAGTTTATGGGAGTTTATGGGAGTTTGAAAAAACTTGATAAATGTGCCTCCCTACGTTTGAATACAAGAATTAATAATGTACCCAAGAATAAATAAGCATAAAGGGTTATTGCAACACTTATGCAAAAAGTGTTTGCAAAAAGACCAATTCTGCTTTTAATAATGATAGAAATAACATATTTATCTGTAGCGTTTAAAAAAACACTTCATTTAAATTAAACTGGCATTGTCTATAGCTATGGGTACTTATATGCAGTCCAAAACTTTTCAGTAAGTCAAATAAAATATGAATGCAGGAAAATGATGTTTGTTGGCTTTTGCAGTGGCTTTGATTGATAAGTTCCAGTGTCCAGCAGCTGCATTCGGAGACAACTTACAGGCCCATTTATCAAAGGTTGAATTTTAATGGTTATATGGTCTTTTTTAAAACCACAAATAAACTCGATTCCATGAATGTCAGTCATTTCTCAAAAATCTGAACTGAAAAAGCACAAAGAGAAAAAAAGTCATGTAAAACCCCAACTTTTTTGACTTGACACACAACTAAGAATTTTTCATATTGTCACACAAAAGCCAACATCAAAAACCATGAAGTAAAGAAAGATCTTCAAGTTGTTTACAGAACATCTGCCAACTGACTTCTACATGATTCGGAATTGTTACCGTTTTGTCACATAATAAATCCCGAAAAAGTTGTGAGGTTTATTTCTGTGACTTTTTCGGGTTTTAAGCAACAAAAATGCCAACCTGAAAAAGTAGCAGTTTAATAAATTAGCCCCTTAGACTCAACTGCAAAAGGAGGCACAATTACATATTCTTGTGGTGCATTTGACATATCTCCATAGATATCACTACACACTAAACATGTTAATTAAATAGAAGTATACATTGATACAACGTTTGCTTATGAAGCATACAATGCAGTGCGATGTGTGCCATTGTTAAAAAAACAGATGTAATATAAGGTATGTGATATAAGGCATGAGCAAATAAGCAAAGGAATATATTAAAAGGTGCTCCAGGAAAGGTGTCACTAAACAGGAAATATTGTTTTCTTTTCAGAGGGCTTTGCTTCTTGGTCTCATGGTGGCTCAGTGGGTAGCACTTCTGTCTTGCAGCACTGGGGTCTTGAGTTCAAACTAGGGTTGCCACCTGGCCGGTATTTTACCGGCCTGGCTGGTAAAAATTATGGTTGATCCCAATGTTATTAATAGGGAAAAAAGATAAATATATAGGAAGGCCGGTATTTTTTTCTGGAAAAGGTGGCAACCCTAGTTAAAACCCATACAGCGCACTGTATACAAGAAGTTTGTTTATCTTTCCCCTGGCTGTATGCGTTTCTCTCCATGCAGGCTGGTTTATAATCTTCTAAACTGAGCGTAGTGAAGCCTATGGGGCAACAAATGATGCATAGTTTCTATAAAGCATTGCAGAAATATGTTGCTGCTATATAAATAACAGGAAATAGCTCCTGGAGGCTGGAGCATTTGTAAAGAAGGGGTGTTATTAGGGGTATAATGATGGAGATGACTCAAACTTTGAGATATCTCGAAAGAACAAATATGTGATAGCTGTTATAATTATATAAATCAGCATCTCGGGTTCTATTAAATTACATAGAATTATGTATATTAATGTGTCAGAATACAGTATTTCAGTGGTACTGCAGTAATTTTGTTCTACTGTATATATATATATATATATATATATATATATATATATATATATATATATATATATATATATATATATATATATATATATAGTGGTCCCTTTGTAAAATGTATAATGAAGCAATAGAATTCTTAATGAATCAGATGAAATTGAGCGTAGGACTGGCCAGATATGGGATGACTTTGACGTAGTTGGCCAGCTTAAATATATTGCAATATATGGACAAACAATCCCTGTTTTGTTTAAAGGGTAAGGCATTTTTCAGAAGCAGTATGCACAAAATGTCGCTGTCTTAAATATATTGATAATGGGTTGAGTGCTGAGGACTCTTTTAATTGTCTATATGTATTTTGTGGTCACAGCCTCGTTGCACCCCCGCCTAATGGTTTTAAAAACTAGTGGTGAGCACAACTTTCCCTTGTTTATTATATATATATATATATATATATATATATATATATATATATATATAAACAGAAAAACAGAAAAAGAGGATCAGCACTCACATGTCTTAAAAAAAAAAGAATAATTTATTAAAGAACTATGGACAAACGTTTCGGCCCTTCCAGAGCCTTTCTCAAAGTAGCAAACAAATAGTGAAAGTTGTTTAAATACACCTACTGGCGGGAAAAATAGCAATGGTTACGTATATGCATAGTCATATAATGAGCGACTATCATTTAAACATCACACTGATGTTGCAGTCTGTAATCCATAATCGGTTAAAACTTACCCATATATACTTTGAAAAAAAAGTTCCTAAATGTATCACGTGTAAATTGGAATGATTGATTATGCACATATAGGGTTAATCATGGACCATTTATAATGGTTCATCACTAATTAGTACACAAGTTAGAAGAGTGATTGCAACATGAGTGCGAGCTTAACATGCAGAGTTTGCTTGTAATGAGTGATGCTTTATGTGAATGATACAATGTTACCAATTACTAGAGACAATAATGTTACATATTGTTTTGCTTATATTCTTACTTGTTACTAAGATACATTTAGGAACTTTTTTTTTTCAAAGTATATATGGGTAAGTTTTATCCGATTATGGATTAGAGACTGCAACATCAGTGTGATGCTTAAATCTTATAAACTTGAAGATATATTTATCATCAGGTATCTATAGTACAACAAAGCTATTGCTGGATTTGGGCAAATGAAATGAAATATGTTAACAATTATTTTGATTCCTCTAGTTTACGAAGTTATAGATTTTTTGATTCCCACAGGCCATTTACAATGAAGCATTCTCTACCTTGGCAAGCACACCTGATATGTATAAAGCTGTCTAAGCAATTGTTTTTAATTTTTTTTCTTAGATTTGAAAATGTGGCATCAAACTGGCAAATAACAAATGGCTCTTTATAAATACTCCTTAATATATTTCCAGCTGCGTGCCGTCTACTTAGTTGTACTATAAAATAATGGCAATTACTTTCCAAAACAGCATGAAAACCTCAGAATCTATTTTTACAGCCAAATAATGACTACAGTAGCATTCAGGTAAGTTCCAAAACTTTACAATATAATAGAGTTTGCAGGGCATATTATATATGCAGCTGACCATAATTCATTGCCTCTGGGAATCTAAGCAATGCATATTTAGAGTGCCCCACATTTTTTTCTTAAATATTTTGAGAGGATTAATATACATTTGTCTGAAACATGATGTTTTCATCACAACATTAAATAAATAAAATCTCTTCATAAATTAGAAATGAATGGGAGAATACTCTTCAAAGATATAAGGGTGGTCTTTGTAACAGCCCATACCTCAGTTCTCTCTATAAAGCCAGACGTAGACTTTACAATCTGTTAGGCATGTTTGCCTAGGCCGTGAGTACATCTTAATTCAATTTGGGATAATAAATTTGTGGTACTGGTCCAATTGGATTTTCATACCTGATATCTGATAGATATCTGGCCAATATTCAGCTCCCAGGGATCTATACTTTGATTATTAAGCTGCAAACTTGCTCTGCATGGACAGCTCCAATTATTGTACAACGTTCTCAATCTCTGCAATATGCCTGCACTATTATATGCTTTTTCCTTTTTATGAATATTGTGTAAATACTTAGACACCATGGACTCAAGCAGGAACTACTGTGTTGTACTTGGTACTGCACAATAGGGTACTGCACAATAGCAACCATTTTGCACTTCTCTACAGAGATTTGTTTTGTATTAGAGAGTCCAGCAGAATGAGGAGCAGCTGCAATCAAGAATGCCTAATAACATTTGAAGACTTCAAGAATAAGAATTGAATGAACTCTGTTTTTATTTATTTATTTTATTTTATTTAAGTAAATATTGCCCTTTTACATATTTTCCCTTGAGCCCCATATTATATGTGCTGCCTCAGAGATCACCTGGCCAGAAATACTGCAGCTCTAACTGTAACAGGAAGAAGTGTGGAAGTAAAAAACAGAACTTTGTCTGTTAATTGGCTCATGTGACCTAACGTATGGTGCATTTGGTTTGTTTGTGTGCACTGTGAATGGTAGGATCCCAGGGGACAGCCCTTTTTTCTTAAAATGGCAGCTTAAAATGTCTAGCCCCATGTGAGATTTCAAAATTGAATATAAAAAAATCTGTTTCCTCTTTTGAGAAATGGATTTCAGTGCAGAATTCTGCTGGGGCAGCACTATTAACTGATTCATTTTGAATTTTTTTTTCCCATGACAGTATCCCTTTAAGCATATCCATTGTTCTTGACCATACTTTCCATTCTCTCATGTCTATTTAGTGAAGTATTTAACTATTGTATGTAAGCTATAACACATACTGTAAAATATTCCAGTCCTAGTTATCAACCCTAGTGATTATCTCCTTTATTAATGAAAAATCTGTCTTTTATTTCTTTCCTAATTGGAATACAGTTATGGGACCTGTTACCGTATACAGAATGCTTGGGATCTGGGTGTTTTCACTATAAAAAAGGATCTTTACTATAAAATCAGAATTTTTATTGGAAAAGTAAACTCAAGTTTTCAGAATTTATTAAACCCAAAGGGTGTTAAAAGTCTGAATAAAAAAGTACTCCACCTCAGACCTGCCAAGTTCATGTAGAAGTCAAAGGGAGAAGTCCAAAGATTTCATGGTTTTCAGGCAAAAATCCAAAAACAATTTTGAGATTTCCAGCGTCAAATCCAAAACATTTGTACAATTTGAATTTTTTGCAGCACAGGAAATTTTTGGAAAAATGTATTGATAAATAAGGGGAAAAACCCATGCGGATTTGGTAGGATTATCTTTCAGACAATAATGAGACATTTTTGGGTTTTGATAAATAATCCCCTGTCTATTAATAAAATTGTTTTAAACATTAAATAAACCTAATTAGGATTGTGCCACCGATAAGGAGTACTAAAATCTTAGTTAGGATCAAGTTCAAGGTATAAGTACAAAGTATTTCTCAAACATATATTTTTTTAATTATTTGATTAAAAGGGAGTCTATAGGAGATGGTCTTCCTGTAATTCAGAGCCTTCGGGATAATGAGTTTCCAGATAATCTCATACCTGACAAACATTGTAACAATTCCTTTATCATGCTTGCTATACGAATTAAAGAGTTGTTCTATTAGGAAGAGTTCATATAATGTTATGATTTGTCACATTTGTTTCTGTAGTGAAAGAGCAATGCAGTGATTCAGGCAAAGGCATCTATTAAGTATTACAGAAGCACAGAGTGCCATTGCTTTGTGAGATTGATATGGAATATCGTTTTCTGTGTCACAGACAATTTGGCATTAGCAAAAAATATTGTGCCCTATTGCTATCAGAGATTGATGAGCAATATTATCGCTGCTCTATGGAAATGGCCTATCCTGTCTTGAAAGGAAATACTATCCTAAAGGACATAGAGGTTACGAGAAGTAAAATGACTCTCCAAAGACCTATTACATAAAATGTCAGACTGAATAAATAGAGTTGCATGCAAGAAGCCAAACTTATTTTAACAGTTAGTTATCTTCTCTACCTAAACGATCATTGATATATACGAAAATGCCAACTGTCATTTGTTTAGCTGCCAAATATTTTCATATGAACTATAACAGCCTATAAATTGTGTATCATACATTCAGCATAGTCATCCTAAAGTCATGAATTATCTTTTGATGTAGAAAAGAATTTATATATACAGTACATACATATATATATTGTAATGGTTTGGGTAGCTGGGATCAGTTTTCCTGGGGTAACACAGCCCACGGCACAAGCACAATTCATGAGAATATAGTCTCTTTTTGGCAGTTTATTGTCTCTTGCAGCAAAATAAACAGAACAAACAATTCAAAATAAAATCCTTGCCACTTAATGGGCTTCTAACTAATACAGGTCAGTTTTCCTAAGTAACCAGGAGAAGGCCTACCACCTGTCTCCCCAAAACAGAGAACATACAGGAATATACAAAATCCCAAACTTTTTGATGATTTAAATCCCTCTCACACAGGCAGCTTTTCTTTGAATTTTCCCCAGCCAGGAGCTCTACACTCTGGCTTGAGCTGCCTTTTTAATTAACCATCTAAGATACCTCAGGACAACTCACAACAACCGGGCTGGACTAGCAGTCCCGGAACCACTTTGTTAGGAACCTGGGGCATAAATAAGCTCAGTCCTGGATTTTCCCAGGTATCCTAGGTCCTAGTATATATATATATATATATATAAAATCCTCTAAAGTAGAAGCCACACTCACAGGACTTAGGACGGTATAAATGTTTTATTAAGAATAAACTAACGTTTCGGCTGCAATTCAGCCTTTGTCAAAGTTACACACACACAATTACAGACTACCCCTATATACAAGGTAATTGGCACAAAATTCAAAATCACCCTCCCCTAGTGACGTGTCTCACGTAGACCCCGATCATTGGCTACTCGCACTGCAATGTAATAAATCAAAGTATCTCTTTCAAGCCATTAAAGGCAAAAATATTTACAATCTTGCCCCTCTGCTCAAGTAATCAACACATGGTGTCACCCTTATCGCTAAGAAGTATACTGGTGCCACACGTGGTGCACATCACCATAGATCCAGTAGTGAGGATGAGGCTCTATATAATTGCATCCAAGGACACCTAGCATGGTTCTACAGCGTGAAGTTTACTGATTATGCTCAATCCCGTGTGTTATCATACCTGAAAAGACATTTAAAAAGCAATTAAAAGGAAAGCAAAACATCACAGTAATACAAATCAATCCAATGTGTGTCTATTACTTGAAGAGCCTAACAAGTTCTGGGTGTATCCCCAATACTGCCTGCTAGAGTGGGACACAATCACCCCCCCGTTTTTTATAGACAATAAAACCTAAAATGGACATCATGTCCAATTCAATAATCCTCAACCTCCATCCGTGTTAAACCATATTTTGTAATTTTTCAATGATCAACATTATCTCCCAATTAGCGGTCGTAAGCAATCAACTCTCCATTCAATCGAATAATGTAAATCATCCCAAATAACTGGGTAGGCCCTCCTCTTTGTGTCAGAAAAAATGCCTATTGTGAATATCAAAGAATGTATATCAGATATCCAGTCAAAAGCTGCAGTCGCACATGTCTGAACTTTATGAGATTATGAAGGAGTATCTGTTCCTATCAGTAAAAAGGTGTATATGAGACCACTTTGTTTAGTCCAAACGGGTTGATGGTATTTAGTCTATGGATCCATCTGAGCTCTGCCTTCAAAAGTAGTTTTTCACGGTCTCCTCCTCGTGGGGGAACTGGTGTGTGGTCAATTATCATACAATGTAAACTTGCCAAGGTATGTTTGTATGTTTTGACCAAAAGATCGTGAAGTTCTGTCCCCTCTTGTAGGTTATGTGTGGATGTGTTCTAAAAATAGGGGGCAGTGATTTATCTCTCTCCAACACCAACCAATTTGCATGCACCACTTTAATCAGAGGTTTATTTTCTGGAGTATATAAATGTAAGTCTCTGATCTAGACCTTCAGTCCCCTCATCACAGGGTTTATTCCTCTAATCCTCTTGTGTGTGCTCCAATGCCTTAGTTTTACATTCCAATAATTCATGTAAGCTATATCCCCTCTGAGTAAATCGAGTCACCAACTCATCAAGTTGTTTAGTCAGATTGATGTGTTCAGTGTTGTTTCTCAGCATGCAAATCATCTATTAGTATGGAATACTCCTCAGAACATGTGGTGAATGGCATGAAGAGTGTAGCAACATAGTATTATGGTCAGTCGGTTTTCTACAGGTCGTCATGTTGAAACTTTCATCTCTCAACCTCACTGATAGATCAAGGAACGATACCTCTTGTTCATCAATGGTTGCTGTGAATCATAGGTGAGATGTACACTATCGGTGGCACGCACCCAGGCAACTAGAAATCACTAATCGTGAGTGCTGTGAATATTGGGATTTGGAGATATATATATATATATATATATATACAATATCAAAACAGGGGGGTTGTGGGAGCACTCTAAAGGCTTTAAAGTATATATAAGTATAATAAATGCTATTGCATATGTACCCAAAACAGGGGTTATTTTGTTACAAAGTTATGATCATAAAATTGATAAGCCACCATACCACGTCAAGGTAAACCCGAATGGCGGTCCCTAACTTGTTTTATATTTTATGTGCATTTTAGCATTACCTGTAATCAATGTCCGTTGAACGCTGTTTTTTCACTAAGGGCTAAATCCTCCCCAGCCAGCAATCAGGCTTTTAAAGGAGAGATATTCCCAAAACGTTTCGGTCCACCTTAGGACCTTTTTCAAGGTATCATCCTTGAAAAAGGTCCTAAGGTGGACCGAAATGTCGGTTTGATACCAAGACAACAATAAAGAATATTATGTTTTAAGAAAAGTAGAGATGTCGCGAACTGTTCGCCGGCGAACTTGTTCGCGCGAACATCGGGTGTTCGCGCTCGCCGGAAGTTCGCGAACGTCGCGCGACGTTCGCCATTTTGGGTTCGCCATTGTTGGCGCTTTTTTTTGCCCTCTCACCCCAGACCAGCAGGTACATGGCAGCCAATCAGGAAGCTCTCCCCTGGACCACTCCCCTTCCCTATAAAAACCGAAGCCCTGCAGCGTTTTTTCACTCTGCCTGTGTGTGCTGAAGAGATAGTGTAGGGAGAGAGCTGCTGCCTGTTAGTGATTTCAGGGACAGTTGAAAGTTTGCTGGCTAGTAATCGTTTTGATACTGCTCTGTTATTGGAGGGACAGAAGTCTGCAGGGGTTTGAGGGACATTTAAGCTTAGGTAGCTTTGCTGGCTAGTAATCTACCTTCTACTGCAGTGCTCTGTATGTAGCTGCAGTGGGCAGCTGTCCTGCTTCTGATCTCATCTGCTGACTGCTGCAATAACAGTAGTCCTTGTAAGGACTGCTTTTATTTATTTTTTTGTTGTTTTACTACTACTACTACTACTACTACTATAAGAGCCCAGTGCTATTAGTCTAGCAGTGTTGGGGAGTGGGACTGGTGTGCTAATCTGCTGCTCCTAGTAGTTCAGCAGCACCAACTTTAATTTTTTTTTTTTAATATTCATTTTTTTTTTATTTTACTTTTTTTATTTTACTACCGCTGTAGTAGTGTATAAGTTGACCTTTTAGGCATTATTTGCCCTGTAGGCATTATTTGCACACTGTTTTCTTCAACCCGCCATCGAGCTGTGTGACCTTGTTCCCATTCTGTCTAAATATCCATAATATTACCGTCTCCAGAAAAAACACCGGAGTCACTTTTTTCAAGCAGCATTCATATATTTTACGTAATCCGTATCCACCGCTGTAGTAGTGTATACGTTGGCCTTGTAGGCATTATTTGCACACTGTTTTCTTCAACCCGCCATCGAGCTGTGTGACCTTGTTCCCATTCTGTCTAAATATCCATAATATTACCGTCTCCAGAAAAAACACCGGAGTCACTTTTTTCAAGCAGCATTCATATATTTTACGTAATCCGTATCCACCGCTGTAGTAGTGTATACGTTGGCCTTGTAGGCATTATTTGCACAGTGTTTTCTTCAACCCGCCATCGAGCTGTGTGAGCTTGTTCACATTTTGTCTAAATATTGATAATATTATCGTCTCTAGAAAAACCACTTGAGTTACTTTTTTTCAAGCAGCATTCATATATTTTACGTAATCCGTATCCACCGCTGTAGTAGTGTATACGTTGACCTTGTAGGCATTATTTGCACACTGTTTTCTTCAACCCGCCATCGAGCTGTGTGACCTTGTTCACATTTTGTCTAAATATTGATAATATTATCGTCTCTAGAAAAACCACTTGAGTTACTTTTTTTCAAGCAGCATTCATATATTTTACGTAATCCGTATCCACCGCTGTAGTAGTGTATACGTTGGCCTTGTAGGCATTATTTGCACAGTGTTTTCTTCAACCCGCCATCGAGCTGTGTGAGCTTGTTCACATTTTGTCTAAATATTGATAATATTATCGTCTCTAGAAAAACCACTTGAGTTACTTTTTTTCAAGCAGCATTCATATATTTTACGTAATCCGTATCCACCGCTGTAGTAGTGTATACGTTGACCTTGTAGGCATTATTTGCACACTGTTTTCTTCAACCCGCCATCGAGCTGTGTGACCTTGTTCCCATTCTGTCTAAATATCCATAATATTACCGTCTCCAGAAAAAACACCGGAGTCACTTTTTTCAAGCAGCATTCATATATTTTACGTAATCCGTATCCACCGCTGTAGTAGTGTATACGTTGGCCTTGTAGGCATTATTTGCACACTGTTTTCTTCAACCCGCCATCGAGCTGTGTGACCTTGTTCCCATTCTGTCTAAATATCCATAATATTACCGTCTCCAGAAAAAACACCGGAGTCACTTTTTTCAAGCAGCATTCATATATTTTACGTAATCCGTATCCACCGCTGTAGTAGTGTATACGTTGGCCTTGTAGGCATTATTTGCACACTGTTTTCTTCAACCCGCCATCGAGCTGTGTGAGCTTGTTCACATTTTGTCTAAATATTGATAATATTATCGTCTCTAGAAAAACCACTTGAGTTACTTTTTTCAAGCAGCATTCATATATTTTACGTAATCCGTATCCACCGCTGTAGTAGTGTATACGTTGGCCTTGTAGGCATTATTTGCACACTGTTTTCTTCAACCCGCCATCGAGCTGTGTGACCTTGTTCCCATTCTGTCTAAATATCCATAATATTACCGTCTCCAGAAAAAACACCGGAGTCACTTTTTTCAAGCAGCATTCATATATTTTACGTAATCCGTATCCACCGCTGTAGTAGTGTATACGTTGGCCTTGTAGGCATTATTTGCACAGTGTTTTCTTCAACCCGCCATCGAGCTGTGTGAGCTTGTTCACATTTTGTCTAAATATTGATAATATTATCGTCTCTAGAAAAACCACTTGAGTTACTTTTTTTCAAGCAGCATTCATATATTTTACGTAATCCGTATCCACCGCTGTAGTAGTGTATACGTTGACCTTGTAGGCATTATTTGCACACTGTTTTCTTCAACCCGCCATCGAGCTGTGTGACCTTGTTCCCATTCTGTCTAAATATCCATAATATTACCGTCTCCAGAAAAAACACCGGAGTCACTTTTTTCAAGCAGCATTCATATATTTTACGTAATCCGTATCCACCGCTGTAGTAGTGTATACGTTGGCCTTGTAGGCATTATTTGCACAGTGTTTTCTTCAACCCGCCATCTAGCTGTGTGTATTATCGTTTCCAGAAAAACCAACTGAGTTTTTGTTGTTGTTGTTGTTTTTTTTAAAATAATGCCAGGAAAAGGCAGGCCGCCACGCAGAGGCCGTGCTAGGGGCCGTGCTGCTATGCAATCCTGTGGCCCTAGCAAATTGCCCAGTTTTAAAAAGCCAATGACCCTGAACTCCCAAAATGCTGAAGAGGTAGTTGACTGGCTTACACAGCACACCCCATCCTCTACCGTTTCTAACTTTACCACAACATCCTCCTCATCCTCCACTGCTATGGCCACCCCACGTAACACTTCCTCCACCACCGGTGCCCTTCTTCACTGGGGTCAGAGGAGTTATTTTCCAATGAGTTTCTTGAACTGAGTAATGCGCAACCATTATTGCCAGAAGAAGATGAAGGAGATGAGGACCTTACACCAGATTTAATTCTGGCAGAGAACACGATAGAGATGGACATAATGAGTGATGAGGAGGAGGTCCCCGCTGCTGCTTCCTTCTGTGATGTGTCAGAAGAAATTGATGCATCTGAGGAGAATGATGATGAGGAGATTGATGTTTTGTGGGTGCCTAGTAGAAGAGAGCAAGAGGAGGGTAGTTCAGATGGAGAGACGGAGAGTCAGAGAGGCAGTAGGAGAATAAGACTTAGAAGAAGCAGGGAGGACAGCCCGCAGGGATCAGCAGGGCAACAACATGTATCGGCACCTGTGTTCAGCCGGCCAACGCACCCGCCATTGCCGCCAATACCGCCAACTCCGCCAACTTCTACTGTTACCGCCAGATCGCACACTTCCAAAAAGTCAGCAGTGTGGGATTTTTTTAATGTGTGTGCCTCTGACAAAAGCATTGTAATTTGCAATGAGTGCAGTCAGAAACTGAGCCTTGGTAAGCCCAACAGCCACATAGGTACAACTTCTATGCGAAGGCACATGAGCGGCAAGCACAAAGCACTTTGGGAGCAACACCTCAAAGGCAACAGGCAAACTAAAAGCCACACTCCTTCTGGTCCAGCATCTTACTGCTCTACCTCTGCTCTCCTTGACCCGTCTGAACCACCCTCCACTCCGCCTTCCACCTTGACCACCTGTTCCCATTCCCAGTCATCTGCCACCAGCCAAGTTTCTGTGAAGGCCATGTTTGAGCGTAAGAAGCCAATGTCTGACTGTCACCCCCTTGCCCGGCGTCTGACAGCTGGCTTGTCTGCACTCTTAGCCCGCCAGCTTTTACCATACCAGCTGGTGGACTCTGAGGCCTTCCGCAAATTTGTAGCAATTGGGACACCGCAGTGGAAGGTACCCAGCCGCAATTTTTTTTCTAAAAAGGGAATACCACACCTGTACCAACATGTGCAGAGCCAAGTTACCGCATCTCTGTCACTTAGTGTTGGGCCAAAGGTCCATATGACTACTGACGCATGGTCCTCCAAGCATGGTCAGGGCAGGTATGTCACCTACACTGCCCACTGGGTGAACTTGGTAATGGCTGGGAAGCAGGGAATGGGTAGCTCAACAACAACAGTGGAGTTGGTGTCACCGCCACGGATTGCACGTGGTTCTGCCACCACCTCTACTCCTCCATCGCTCTCTACCTCGTCTTCTTCTTCTTCTTACTCTGCTGCTGGGTCCTCCTTCTCCTCCTCCACACCTGTGCACCCCCAGCTCCCCCTAGGCTATTCGACGTGCCAGGTACGCCGTTGTCACGCTGTCTTGGGGATGACGTGCCTGGAAAGCAAAAACCATACCGGATCTGTACTCCTGTCATCTCTGCAGTCACAGGCCGATCGGTGGCTGACCCCACACCAACTGCAGATCGGAAAAGTGGTGTGTGACAATGGAAGCAATCTGTTGGCAGCGTTGAGACTAGGCAATTTAACACATGTGCCCTGCATGGCACATGTGTTAAATTTAATAGTCCAACGTTTTGTCTCCAAGTACCCAGGATTCCAGGACGTTCTCACCCAGTCCAGAAAGGTGTCGGCCCATTTCAGACGTTCCTACACAGCCATGGCACGCCTTGCTGACATTCAGCAGCGCTACAACATGCCAGTCAGGCGTTTGATTTCTGACAGCCAGACTCGCTGGAATTCAACGCTCCTTATGTTGGAACGTCTGCTGCAACAACAAAGGGCCGTCAACGAGTACCTTTTTGAACTGGGTGGTAGGACTGGATCTGCACAGCTGGGGATTTTTTTCCCCCGTTACTGGGTGCTTATGCGCGATGCCTGCAGGCTCATGCGACCTTTTGAAGAGGTGACAAATATGGTCAGTCGCACCGAAGGCACCATCAGCGACCTAATACCCTTCGCTTTCTTCCTGGAGCGTGCCGTGCGACGAGTGACAGATGAGGCTGTAGACCAGCGTGACGAGGAGCTGGAAGCGCACGATTTCTGGTCGGAATCACCAGAACGAACCCAGGCACCTGCTGCAACGCAGGGAGAGGTGCCAGAAGTGGAGTCAGAGGAGGAAGGTGGCTTTGTGGAGGAGGAGGAGGAGGACCAACAGGAGCAGGCTTCCCAGGGGGCTAGTGGTGACCTTTTGGGGACCCCTGGTCTTGTACGTGGCTGGGGGGAGGAGACCGTGGATGATGCAGTCCTTGATAATGAGGAAGCGGAGATGGATAGCTCTGCATCCAACCTTGTGAGAATGGGGTCTTTCATGCTGTCATGCCTGTTGAAGGACCCCCGTATCAAGAGGCTTAAGGAGAAGGACCTGTACTGGGTCGCAACGCTACTAGACCCTCGGTACAAGCATAAAGTGTCAGAAATGTTACCAACATACCACAAGTCCGAAAAGATGCGGCATTTACAAACCAGCCTGCAAAACATGTTGTACAATGCTTTTAAGGGTGATGTCACTTCAGGAACTCATCAACATTCCAGGGGCAGAGGTGCCAGTAATCCTGCCACGAGCACACCTGCAAGGACAAAGCCCTTTGGCCAGTCTGTAACGTCAGACATGCAAATGTTTTTCTGTCCAAGGCAGCGCCACAACCCTTCTGGATCCACCCTCAAAGAACGCCTCGACCGGCAGGTAGCGGACTACCTGGCATTAACTGCAGATATCGACACTCTGAGGAGCGATGAACCCCTGGACTACTGGGTGCGCAGGCTTGATCTGTGGCCAGAGCTGTCACAATTTGCCATGAACCTCTTGTCTTGCCCAGCCTCAAGTGTGCTCTCAGAAAGGACCTTCAGTGCAGCAGGAGGGATTGTAACTGAGAAGAGAACTCGCCTAGGTCACAAAAGTGTCGATTACCTGACCTTTATTAAAATGAATGAGGGGTGGATCTCGGAGGGTTACTGCACGCCGGAAGACTTGTTCTGACTTCTATGCAGCTGTCCTTCTCTTCAAGCCTCATGACTCCACACACAGCTGTCCTTTAGCGTCCTCCTCCTCCCTCCGCCACCGTTACAAACTAGGGTGCAAACCCTACTGGTTTAATTTTTTCTGGCCTCTGTGCTTCAGTGGCTGCAACCAAAAAAACTGGGCAAACAATGTCTACAAGGTCAACGTATGGCAAAAAATGACTATTTTCAGCATTTATATGGCATATTTTTTCTGGCAACTGTGCTTCAGTGGCTGCATCCAAAAAAATGCATATTTTCTGCATTTATATGGCATAATTTTTCTGTCAACTGTGCTTCAGTGGCTGCGACCAAAAAAATGCATATTTTCTGCATTTATATGGCATAATTTTTCTGGCCTCTGTGCTTCAGTGGCTGCAACCAAAAAAATTTATATTTTCAGCATTTATATGGCATAATTTTTCTGGCAACTGTGCTTCAGTGGCTGCGTCCAAAAAAACTGGGCAAACAATGTCTACAAGGTCAACGTATGGCGAAAAATGACTATTTTCAGCATTTATATGGCATATTTTTTCTGGCAACTGTGCTTCAGTGGCTGCGTCCAAAAAAACTGGGCAAACAATGCCTACAAGGTCAACGTATGGCAGTTGTTTAAAGAGAACAGTAGATTACTAGCCAGCAAAGCTACCTAAGCTAAAATGTCCCTCAAATCCCTGCAGACTTCTGTCCCTCCAATACAGAGCAGTATCAAGCAGATTACTAGCCAGCAAACTTACTATCATCTGTCCCTGAAATCACTAACAGCTCTCCCCCTACACTATCTCTTCCAAGCACACACAGGCAGATTTTTCAGATACATTTTTGCCCTTGATCCCCCTCTGGCATGCCACTGTCCAGGTCGTTGCACCCTTTAAACAACTTTAAAATCATTTTTCTGGCCAGAAATGTCTTTTCTAGATGTTAAAGTTCGCCTTCCCATTGAAGTCTATGGGGTTCGCGAACCGTTCGCGAACCGCTCGCGTTTTTGCGCAAGTTCGCGAATATGTTCGCGAACTTTTTTTCCGACGTTCGCTACATCCCTAAAGAAAAGGGAGTGCTGGTCCATTGGTAATTGATACGTACATATAATCACCGTGCACCCCGCCATCAATAGCAGCCTTGGAGTGCGGATACTCATTGGAGAAAGTATATATATATATATATATATATATATATATATATATATATATATATATATATATATATATATATATATATATAAATTTGGTACAAACCGCACTCAAAGGACTTCATATATGAAAAAAGAGAAAAAAAAAGAAAAGAAAAAAAGAAAAAAATACTTTATTTCAACGTTTCGGCTCCTCCACTCAAGCCGTCTTCAGGCTCGAGCGGAGGAGCCGAAACGTTGAAATAAATTATTTATTTTTTCTTTTTTCATATATGAAGTCCTTCGAGTGCGGTTTGTACCAAATTTATTGTATGACCATTTTTACCTGCACCTAGGCATTTTTTTGTTTTGAGTGCACTCACTTTGGAGTATATATATATAGTGAATAAAGTGCCCCCTATTGTAAAATATAAGGATAATATAAGCCATACAGGTTATGGAACCAAATCCGCACAGGTTTTTTGGGCTTAATTATTAATACACTTTCCCGTGAATTTTGTTTGCAAAAACGTGAAAAATCTGTTTTTCACGATTTTTTGGGATTTTTCATCAGATTTTGACGATTTTTCAGATTCTTCACTTGAAAACTCAGAATTTTGCCTGAAAACTCCAAAAACTTTGGGGTATTGCCAAAAAACCAGGGCACATCAAAAAATCTATTTTTCCTGATTTTTGCATTCAGAGTTTAGTAAATAACCCCTCAATTGTACATGGTATTAGGCCTGGTTTTAATGGGCAAGCAACAAGTCGCTTGATGTGTTATGGAGCACTTTAGAAGGATTAGCAAATAAACAAAAGAAAGGTCTCGGATATCATCTCTATATCATTAAAATAAATATTTACCCTGGGAGTGCTGTATTATCAGACAATGGAAAATGTAGCCTCTAATGAATGTTATAAATATGTGAAAAATTACCAGTCTGTTCTGTGACTATGTCAAAGCCCATATTAAATTGTTATAAATTCTAGTAGATGGTACATTATTCTTTATTAACATGCAATTACTGTAACTTAATGGAATCATAGTTAAAGCCATCACACCATCCTGTAAGCATGCAGCTGTTTAAATACCTACCTATAAGGTTTGACACTGCAACAATGAAAAATGCTATGATATGTTGCTGTGTGAAGATAATATAGATGGAGCACTGGCTAGTCCATATTTTAAACATATCTCATTTGCTATTCTTGATTGATTCAATTTGATTCAGATTGGGTTTGCCAGCTCTCCATCTGCATGTCCCTGAAGCATTGCAAGGACTTCACAATGGAATAATGGGAAATAAGAACCTTCTGCTGCAATCACATCAATTGGTTGTAACCTTTCATTACAGGCATGTGCGGAAATGGCCATAATGTACTTTCTTTCTTTACTCAAGAAAGGCAGGAGATGCAGCTTATAAAAAATAACTGTTAACTCTTGCTGGGGCCAACGTGTCATTCACACATGCACAAGTGCAGACACCATAGTGTATTGTGAAGTACTCATGTGAGTGGCATCTAGATAAGACTTTAAAATGCTGCATTCAATATTTGTATTCATTTAAAAGTGGAATGTGCAGAAAGACTGTAAATCCAATATGAACTATGAGAATTTCACAGCCAGGAGGGCTGTAGCAGCAGAGAATAGCACTGTCAGACTAGGATTGCTCTGGAATGTTCCTATTTGGTGTCATCTCCAAGTGGCAATGACAGAATTGCAATAGGTAACAGACTTTCCTTTTAATGGCTGCTGGCTTGAAGGTTTTTCACTGTCACAGTTCTTCCCATGAGGACAACAAATGCTCAATGTTCCATTGGGTCCTAGATACAAATTGCCATAACCCTTATTGGATCCTATTTAAGAGTTTTTGGGAGTGGTATTGTGTTGAACAGGGCATGGAGCTAACAAAAGAGTACCGGTAATCCATTAAGTATTGTGTTACAAAGAACAATTATGGAGGCACCTGTTTTATTTGCATTAGGATGAAATGCTCTATGAGTAAGCATTAGGGCTCATTTATCAACACTGTGCAAATTTGGCCATGAGCAGCAACTCTGATGTGGGCTCATTCCTGTTCACAACTCGGGTTCTGAGTTACCAGTGAGAGGCATAGGAAAGGCTATCATTCGTCAATACCCATCATCAAGACCCATCTTAGTCTGAAGTCTGATAGCAGATTATTTTGTATATTGAGTACCGTAATATGTATAATATAGACTCAGTCTCTCTTCTTAAAAGTACCTTCCATGTAAAGCCATTTCCCCTCTAAACAACTACTCATCCCTAATGCTAATTATTTCCACCCAAGAATTATCATGCAAATAAATCCTGACCACTTAGATGGTTTTTTCACCTTTAGAAAGGTGTAGAAAGGCATTTTCTGAGGCAATTTGAAGTTGGTTTTTGAGTTATTTAGCTTTTTATTCAGTTTGCAATTTCAGCTATCTGGTTGCTAGGGACCAAATTACCCTAGCACTCATGCATTGATTTGAATAAGAGACTGGAATATGAATAGGAGAGGCCTGAATAGAAAGATAAGTAATAAAAAGTAGCAATAACAATACACATGTAGCCTTACAGAGCATTTGTTTTTAGATGGGGTTAGTGACCCCCTCCATTCTATAACATACTAAAATGTGATAATTTAATATGAAGGACTGACCTACAACCATAACTACTGCAAACATATATTTCTTACTTCTTATTCTTATTAATAAAGGGAACTATGTACATATAAAATGCTTAAAAAATAAACATTAATGGTTGATGTGCGTGTCTTTTTTCAACC
The DNA here is from genome assembly GCF_017654675.1 of Xenopus laevis. Taxonomy (NCBI): domain Eukaryota; kingdom Metazoa; phylum Chordata; class Amphibia; order Anura; family Pipidae; genus Xenopus; species Xenopus laevis. Next base: position 108,394,211 of record NC_054380.1, on the reverse strand, counting down.
AAAATTACAATTATACTATGAAAAAAATAATTGGATCATCAATATTTTTATTAACAAAATATTTTCTGAGGTTTCAGACTGAAAAAGTAAAAGGCACATATAATCCACTAAGCAACAAATTACACATCTCTACCAAATGCTGCAGACAACAGGTGTTCTCTTAATGGCACATAAAGAACATTTGGAATGCTCACAGAGCAGCATTTAAAGAGAGGGCCATTGAATTCAGTGCCCTCAGTCTGAGCCACACCATAATACAAATCTTTAATTATAGCAAGCTTGGTAATGTTCTGTATAGCTCACCATTGTTGAATAACCTTAAGTGGAAAATAAAATCTAATTTCTTTGTTTGTTTGTCACTTTGCTAGGAGGACGTGCAAACATAAACAGTACAGCCTTCACTGATCCATGGACATTGTAATGCATAGCAAATTAGATTCAATTGATGGGTAAACACACTTCTGATTATAGCTAAGGTCAACTGAGCAAAAAATATAAGGCTGTAACTATAATTTACTATGTGTACTGCTAGCATAGTTATATGATAGATAGACAATACCGCCAGATATTGTATGGTATATTACACAATATACAGTATAATAAAAGCAAATTGGAAACACTGAAGCAGTAATGTGTAGAACAGGAAGCATACCTGACACAAGAAATATAAGTGAATGTTAGGGGTTTAAAGGTTAATTTACAAATGCTCTGAATTTAAGTGCAAGATCAGTGTGTGTGTGTGTGTGAAGGACAAGGCTAATGTTGCACCACACCTGCCAATGCTCCCTAACTTGTGTGTTTGAATGAAGCAGTGTCGGACTGGCCCATCAGAATACCAGGAAAACTCCCGGTGGGCCCAGGTGTCAGTGGGCCCTCCTGCTTCTAAACATTTGGCTTATTTCATGGCCATTCCCTATTTCTATGAGAATAAAGAGGCTAAATAGATGGAATAATAGGTTGTAGTGTGTAAAGAAAAGAGAATAGGAGAATAGAGGTTGAGTGAGGAAAGGAAGAAAATAATACGTAGAGTGGGCACCTGGTCTAAAGGTTTTTGGGTGGGCCCCTGATCTAAGGGTTTTTGGTGGGCCCCTGGTGTCCCAGTCCGACACTGGAATGAAGTCTATATTATGGAGTCTTCCCCCAGACCGTCCTCCCCTCATACCGCTTCAGAGGTCTTTAAAAAAAGTATAAATGCAGAAAATGCTCTCCTAAGCAAGCTTGCTTTTTTATCTCTTGTAATTAACCATTGTTCATAGTTCATTCAGCGAAGAAATTACAAAACAAGGTGAACTGTTCTAAGGTTAGCTCCCTGTGTTTTTTTGACAGCTGTTGATGTGTGCTCCCACAACCCCCTCTTTTGTTTATTTTAGGACTTTATAAGGGTTATTCTGCAGGAGGAATGGCCAAACTTCAATTTGATTGTAGCACTCCCACATTGTCCCTTTAATAGTGGTCTTGTACCTTTAAACATAAGTGTTGGTCTAGATGATCTTTCTCTTATAAAAGCAGGAAACAGAGGAGGATTAAGCATTTGAAACCAATGCTATATTCTTGCCAATTTATCTTTTATAATGGGGACCAGGGAATGTACATTGGTTAATCTCCTATCTTTTTTGTATGCTCATATGAGTCACTTGATGTCACTTTTTTTCAGATAGTTTGCCTGGTAAGGAGCAAACTAAGATGAACATGGAAGCTTTGTTGAGGCTGAGTTGACAGGTGACATCTCAAGTTCCAATCAAAGGTTATAATAGTTATAGAGGTTTCACCCTGGGTGGTTATTTACTAAATTCCGAATGCAAAAATCACAATAAATTCATGATTTTTTTAATAAAATCGGACTTTTAAAAATATCATGAATTTTGGAATTTATTAAACCTCGAGGATGGAAAAGTCTGAATCTGAAAATCCAGCATCTCAGACCTGTCGAGGTTGCATATAAGTCAATAAGAGAAGTCCCAATGATTTTTTTGATGTGCGCTGGGTTTTAGGCAATACCCTGAAGTTTTGGAACAAAATTCCGAAAAAAAACTTGAAAATCGGATGAAAAATCCTAAAAAATAGTGAAAATCTGATTTTTCTCGTTTTTTTTTTTTGGAAAGTGTATTAATAAATAAGCCCAAAAAACCCGTGCGGATTTGGTCAGAGTTTTTTTCAGAAAATATTGAGATAAATTTGGACTTTGATAAATAACCCCACTAGTGTTGGCCTTGCTGTTACTGAGTCAAAAACATTCTCATTAATAAAGCTAAAGTCTAATTTAATGGGCAAGAAATGCAAAAGCCCTGAACACATTTTAAAATAATGCTATTTTTCCAAGTGGGGCAGATTTATCAAAATTCAAATATCCTTCTCATTTTCTCTCAGAACAAATCAGTTGTCACAAATGCTTCAGAGCATTTTTCTAATTTTATTAGACCACAGACCAGAGAGAAAGGCCTAAAAAAATCAATAAGCATCTAAAAATCTCAATTTGTGGGATGGCTTTTCAGGGGACATGTCAGAACAAACAAAAGGAAATAATAGCAGGGCTTCCTCTCGAAATAAAAAAAGTAGGAATAATAATAAACAGTGTATTAAGTAAAATAATTTTCATATTTGGATTTATGGTATTTTGTTATTTCTAGATTATCTCCCCAGTTTCTTCTATATATATTTTCTTGGAGCACAAAGCTTAAGAATCAAACCTTTTACATATACTGTAGGCCCATGGCTTTTCCCTATAACATTAAATAAATTAAAATGTTTTCCCTTATATTTCACCCTGGATCAGCAAAGTAAAAGGTTTCACCAATCATCTCCTCTTCATGGTTATCTGTTAATAAAGACCCTGTACAGGTGTGGGACCTGTTATCCAGAATGCTCGGGACCTGGGGTTTTTCCGGATAATGGATCTTTCCGTAATTTGGGTCTTCATGCCTTAAGTCTACTAGAAAATCATTTAAACATTAAATAAACCCAATAGGCTGGTTTTGCTTCCAATAAGTATCAATTATATCTTAGTTGGGATCAAGTACAAGCGACTGTTTTATTATTACAGAGAAAAAGGAAATCATTTTTAAAAATTTGGATTATTTGGATAAAATGGAGTCTATGGGAGACAGCCATTCCGTCATTCGGAGCTTTCTGGATATCGGGTTTCCGGATAAGGGATCCTATACCTGTAGTTGCCATTGATATTGATATCAAAAAAACAAAACTTTTATCATGTATACAAGATCTTATTTTACCTATCTTTAGCAGAAATCTCACTGACTCTGTTTTATTACCATGTTCACGGCATTTGTTACAGTATCTTAATTAAAACTGTGTAAAAAGCAGTTGTTTAAACTCATTCTGAAAGTCCTACTTTCATTAATAAATATGTGTCCAATGTTTTATGCAGCGAGAATATATTTGTCATAACAAAGCTCATAAACCAGTTATATGAAATGCTGCCATGCTTCATTCAATCACTGAGGATTCTTACAAATATTCAGTCTGTGGTACCAAGATAATGAGAAGGCGGCGAGAAATAAATCAAGAGGCCAAGTGGGGACGAAAAGCAGATTTTGCTACATTATCCTAAGCGCAGGTCACCAAGTAGAGATACGTGTGCCTGCTGAATTGCATGAAGATTGATTTCTTTCTTTGTATGATAATGAATCTATCAAGAGATTATAACACCACAAAATAAAGGAACAATAAAGAAGTAATTCACTAAACGTTCATTAGTTTGAGACTGATGTCAGGATACATTAAAATGTTGTATTTAGAATATTCAAGATGCAAATAGACTGAAGCTCTATTCATGGCTCTTCTGAGCACAAGGAAAGCATGTTTGAAATTAAATTAATCAAATTAATCAAAATGTTGTCATCAATTTCTGTCCATTAAAATATAAAAAATGTCGTCTTAGTTTCACTTTCTCAGTCCATTTAATCTACTTGTGTAAAATATGTTACATATTGCACAAATAATTCAACTAGACAGTTTGTGGAGTGTACGGGAAGATCCCTTAGCTATAATTATGTAATTGGAATTAAAAAAAATATCACCACACACACAAGGAGGGAATTCTCTGGATAAACTCCTTAAAAAATAAGTAGAGTGGAGATTTTTCTTAGGAACCAGACAACCGTAGAATATAATGTTTCCCGCTTTGTATAAACACCAATGTGATACTTAGTATTTACTTTAGGTAATAACAAAGTTTTATAAATATCTCAAATCTGTTTTGTTAAAAAAATCTAGTGTGATCAATGTGACAACAAATAGTGAGGGGGTTATTTATCAAGCTCCGAATTTATCTCAGTATTTCTAAGTAAAGAAATCCAAGAAACTCCGAATTCCCGAAGGGACCTTATTTATCATTCAAACAAATAGGTTCGGGCAAACTTCGGACCATTGCCCAAAAAGTCCGAAGTTTTCTGACTTTTTGGCCCAAAATCCCTGAAATCATCACCTTCCCCATTGACTAATACAGGACCCCGAAGCTTTGAGATCCCAGGTTTTCGGATTCTGAGTTTTCATACCATCGGACTTTAATAAATCCTGAAAAATTCAGATATTTTTTAAGGTCCGAAAAATCAAAATTTTTGGATTTCAGGTATTCAGAGCTTAATAAATAACACCCTTAGGGGCAGATTTACTAAGGGTCGAATATCGAGGGTTAATTAACCCTCGATATTCGACTAGGAACTAAAATCGTTCGACTTCGAATATCGAAGTCGAACGATTTAGCGCTAATCCTACGATCGAACGATCGAAGGATTATTCGTTCGATCGAACGATTAAATCCTTCGAATCGAACGATTCGAAGGATTTTAATCCAACGATCGAAGGAATATCCTTCGATCAAAAAAACTCAGGCAAGCCTATGGGGACCTTCCCCATAGGCTAACATTGAGTTCGGTAGCTTTTAGCTGCTGAACTAGGGGGTCGAAGTTTTTCTTAAAGAGACAGTACTTCGACTATCGAATGGTCGAATAGTCGAACGATTTTTAGTTCGAATCGTTCGATTCGTAGTCGAAGTCGTAGTCGAAGGTCGAAGTAGCCCATTCGATGGTCGAAGTAGCCCAAAAAACACTTCGAAATTCTAAGTTTTTTTAATTCGAATCCTTCACTCGAGCTTTGTAAATGTGCCCCTATATGTCTTTTCTGATTGACTATTAAGTACCTGTCTGTAAATGTGTAAGGTTCCTTTTTTAGATGTTTTCTTTTTTGAATAAATCTACTTTTTAATGGCATCAACTCCTCTCTGATGGTCTGGTTTGTGCCAGCCCATGTTCGAAGAAAGTGTCTATAACCACCCCCAAGCTGAAGGTCTGGTCTCATGCACCAGGACCCCTGTTAACTTTATTGAGTAAACTCCTGCTGTTATTCATAATAGAACATGATGTCCTTTGAAAAACTAATAATTAAACAAGCCCTGACAGTAGGGAAAAAACAGGAGAGAAGTTGACTGGAATTGAAGCAAAACTCAATATTGAAATAAATGTCTGTCAAATTGTTTTTAGATAATTAAGGTCTTATTTACCATTTACCAAAGGGCTAAAAATTGCCATGATCTTGCCCAATATGCACCTTGCCTCCTGAATGAAGTATAAATAGTTGCACATCATCATCATCATTTATTTATATAGCACTGTCAAGATACGCAGTGCTTATATAACAGCATATTGTGAAACTTCAGGCATGACTCGCATTTGTACTTTGTAGCACTAAGTACAAATTAAGTACAAAAGTACAACTTTTCTTTGCGCCAGTTATATTCAGTTTGGTGCACGTTGTAGACTGTAGCTTACTCAATTTAATGGGGATGGTGCAAGATATATAACCGCATTAAACTCTTCACCATTTGCTTTAATTACAAAGCATACCACTCTCTCCAAGCTAGTTGTCAAATAAACTGTTTCAGATACCTTTTGCCAACACATTTGGTTTAGAAACCCTACAATTACTGTTACTGACTTTTGCGACGCATGCCAGGAAAGACAACTATAATTTGATAACTATATCAAATAATAACCACAAGAAAATAAAAAAAAACTCTTAGTGATGTCTAGTAGACCAATGTGATAATAGTACATTATATTTCAGGCATCTAATATCACTGCTTCTGTAGGTGAAATGAAAGCAGAGTAGAAATGGGTGGTCTTTAAACATTTACCTTTGCCTAATACTGTAGCTGTAAAGGGAAATGACCCAGAAGGAAAATATTAACTCATGATGTTATATACCATGTGATGAATCCCTATGTGCTTGCCACTTGAATGAGATATATTTTGTACAGATCTTTGTGGACAACCCCCACCCATTTCTCACTTTTATAGCTAAGCTTGAGCACTCTGCATAATTTATTATCTTGCATGTACAATTAAGTGAAAGGTCACCCAAATCTAATTAGAAATAGGACCTTTTTACAATACTAGCACTTTTCACACTAAAAAAAAGTGTTGTCCTTTTATTAGCTTCAAAATTACCGGTACAGTGTGTATAATTATAGTTATCCTGTTAATAGAGGAGCAAATCATGAGAACTTCTACCAGTCTGATGTAAATGAGACATTTAGAGGAAAATTTCATTACATAAGTTTATCTTCAATTTGCTGTAAACTACCTCCAAATATTCTGAGGTGAAGTATTTGTAAAATAATACACAATAAATGACCAAATTAATTGAATGTTTCTTGCTTAATCACAAGAAAAATTAAAAACATTTAAAGAATCTATGCATTTTCTGTATATGTAATTTATAACCAAACTATAAAGACTACTGAATGTTTATGGAAATGGTATAAAACCTACAGTTTCTGATGTGGATTGCACTACAAAGATAAAATGTTGGACATGCTACTGGGTAATATACTGTTAAGGAGCATTGATATTGGCATATAACAGAGTAAGCATACAGCTGTAGTGATGGGCGAATTTGCGCCGTTTCACTTCGCCGAAAAATTTGCGAATTTCGCGAAACCGTTTTTTGACGCCGGCGCCCGTTTTTTTGACGCCGGCGCCCGTTTTTTTGACGCCGACGCCCGTTTTTGACGCCGGCGCCCGTTTTTTCGGAAAAAATTTTTTGGACGCCGGTGAATTTTCGCGGGCATTTCGTGAATTTATTCGCTGGCTGCGAAACGCGCAAATTTGCGCCTGGCGAATAAATTCGCCCATCACTATACAGCTGGACAAAATAATCAGTGGAAAGGTCCAATGGAAAAAAATGGATTCAATTCTTTATAAACATAGCAGTGGCCAAATACTGTATACTGCTGACAAAACATATCATTGAATGGACGCACCACTGGAAATACATACTAATGATTTGATATGTCACCAGATGATCATACATCTGCATAGAAAAGGTATAAAGAAGCTACCACCAACTCAGGAGACTAACTAATATGGATAAGATACATTTTCAATAATTAGGTAGAGGAAAGAGAGAGAGCACCCCTGAATTTTCTGCAAAGTGGGTCAGATTCACCCACCACTAATTCTTATGCTTTGTATGTAAGAAGAATATCTTGAGTAAAGGATCCAAATCCTAAACTTTACTTTACTTTACTAACTGGAAATCAGAGCTTTCTCCCTTAAAATATAAAAGTGAATGCATTTTAAGACTTGTATGTTATTGTACTCAAAAGTTTTCATGCCTTCATTGTGTCACGAATCGGCACCCAAAATCCAGAACCAATGCTAGGCTCCCTGGTCTCGGCTCTTGCTTCTGCCTTTAACAGTCACTTTCACCTCTGGAGGAGCCCTCGGCTAATTGGATGCCGCCAAGTCTTATTAAGAGAGGAGCCAAGCTTAGGGTTGTGGATGGGCAGGGGGCACGATGGTTAGCAAAGTATTTTTGGGCAGAAGGTCACAGTACAAGGAGCAGACAGAAAACGTAGTCAAACCAGGCCGGTTGGTGCAGGCAGAATTCAGGCGAAGTCAGACAGGCAAGGGTCAAAACCAGGATATCAATCAGAAGAGTCAAGCCAGGCACAGGTCGGATTACAGGTTTCAGAATGGTCGGATAACAGGCAGAGGTCGGGATCACGGAATTCAGCAAAGTCAGGCAGGCAGGGTCAGAATAGGAATCAGTACACAGAATGAATCAAAATAGCACCCAGGAACTCACAAAAGATGAACCTACAATGGGCAGTAATTTCTCAAGAAAGGCCCCTTTAAATACCTTTAAACCCTGCGCCAGTGCGCAATGACGTCACCGCACATGCGATGCTGCACCCAGAAAATCAGGAAATGTGCGCTGCGTGTACCCTAAGGCAGTCACAAGGCAGCAGGCAAAGGGGAGGCATCATGCAGCAGGCGTCCCGCCTGAGGCGCGGCGGGCTACCCCGCCGGCCCACTAGACCACCATGGTGAGTGTTTATTATACATTGTTATTAAGTAATATGTATATTAAAACAGGCCTACCAGTACCCCCTTATAACCACAACATTAAAGTTGTAGTGGGAAAACATGTTTTTTTAAGAAATACATCATTTAATAACACTTCTTCAGTAGAATCCTGCATTGAATTTCATTTTTTAATAGAGCAAACACATTTTTATATTTGATTTTGTAGGGCTAGACATGTTCTTAGTTTCCCAGGTGCCCTCAGCTGTGTTAATTGTGCTCTGATAAACTTCTGTCACTCTTTACTGCTACACTGAAATTGGTGATATGTCACCCTTTCCCTCCCCCCAAGAAGCCTATCAACTAAAAAATTGGCAGATAACAAGATGACAGCTTCCTGACAGCTTCATTGCTAAAACTGATGTCAGAATAGCATTAAATAGTAAAACACCTAAGTCTGACAATGAGTCCACGACTCCTCCAGTTACTTTGATTTGGAGAAACAATAGCTTATCTGAAAGCAGTTGTATTGTGAATCCTGGCTCTTTTTGAAAGCACAGGATCTAGCTCAATGAACTGAGATAACTGCCTACACATCAATATTACAACTAAGACATGAATACAGTTATTGGTTCAATATTTTTTTTTAAAATTGTAGAATTAATTAATCACAATATACACAGTGTAATTTAGTCATAATAAGTACACTATAAAAATTATGACAGAATTTCTTTAAATATTTGCCACAGTATTCAACTGTGGTAAATACATAAATAAATTATAACTTGCTGCATTGCTATAAACCTTCCGGCACATTTACTTTCTTTGACACAGTGAGCAAAGCGTGATTTCAAGCACAATCAGCATGTTTCTACCCACAATGCTCCATTTTCCTCTGAACTCTAGCAACATTGAACTCTTCAGTTTGCTTAGTTCTGAACGGATGGCAGGAAGGACTGATCTGCGCTAAGTACAACTAAATGATAATGTGAAGAGTGCATTTAGTTGCAAGTACTTATAATGAAAATGATTTTACCTGCAACTCACTGTGGGGAAAAGAACAAGTTGCTTATCTTGTACGCAGACATAACTGAACCCTCTTATATTTTGTTTTAGTTTGATAATGATATTGTGCCCATTTTATGAAAGAGGAAAAAGGGAATACAGTCATATCAGGTTACCAGCATCCACAAATTATAAATTGACTTATTAAGGTCGTGAAAGAATTTCATCAGCAGAAAAACTTTGGAAGAGAAAATCGCAATTTCAGCAGCATGGGTATATATATATATATATATATATAACAGAAGTCACAAATGCATAGCTTTACTTTAGAGGGGGAAAAGTAATCAGATAAAGTGTCCAGTCTTAAATATTCATGATAGCCTTTCATCACCACTGTAATTCTTCATTACGTACTTGGGTGCCTAGTTAGTTTAAATGAATAAGGGTTCAGTAGGTCAATCGAAAAAAAGAAAGGCATACATTTTGGAAAACAAAAGCATATACATAAACAAGACACATGATTAGAAGAAGAATAAATTGGATAGTTTAACCTCAATATTTTAGATTAAAACAAGAATGTTAAACCTTGAAAGATGGGGACTGTTGTGCCAAGATAATTGTGTGGCTTGTTCTATAATAGGTTACATTAATAATTGCCATAATGCTGGAGACCTACTTCTTTCAGTACATCCATAAATACCTATAATACCTGACACTTTACCAAGCCATTTATTAGTATTGATATGATTTTATACTATAAAATAGTGTTAATATTTTATGGTTAAATACTAAACTTTAAATGGGTAAACATTCTTTATACTAAATGAACCTTATGCATTCTCAGTTTCCACTCAGTTTTTTTTTTAATTCGGTTTCCTAAGAGGATAAACACCTTCCATCAAATCACAAAGAAAAATCCTCCATAGTATTGAATAATTACTGTATATAGTGGACATAGGTACAGATTAGGTCAACTAAATAAGTCGCTTGAATTATTTTTCATATTTCAAGTGTAATAAGTTCCATTGGAAGATCTTGTAAGGAGCATGGGGACTGGGGATTCTGATTTGTTTTCACATTTTTCCTGAAATTATATATAGTATATATAAAGATATATTATATATACTGTATATATCATTTACTGGGGACTTTATGTTAATTATATTTCTCTTTCTATAGACACTTAAATGGGATTGTTAGCCATGCAAGGTGTTCTTGGAAGTGGAGCCTTGACTGGAGGGTAAATGCTTATTGTAGACAGAATGCCTATTGTTTTAGTGGAACATGTAGACAGAAATATCAAAAATATCAAATGACTACTTTTAATAGCAATTGCATCTACAAACTGTAAAATCCTTGACACAATACAAAAGTGTCTATTGTAAAGTTATGTAGCATGAAATCTTCTTTTATTATGCAAAATGTTACATTGACAACCTATTGAAGGGTGAAAGCTATTGGGGTGTGTGAAGAATTATGTTGAAAGTCATATGAACAATACTTACGATATGCCCAGCACCAAGCCAGCTCCCAGAGATTTGGTTGAAGCCCTGGCTTAAAGTAATGTCTTCTGGGGAATTTACTACAGAGAGATCCAGAATCCTAAACAATTCAAAACTTTAAAAGAGTAGAATTTTAATCATTGCCATACCATCGTTACCTGCCTACTGTGTCTATTTGTTTGTAAGCGATGTATCCTTATGTAAAGAGCTGCAGAAAATGTTCATCCTTTATAAATAAATGTAATAATAATAATAAAAAATCGACATAACGACGTGTTAACAATTCAAATGCAAAGTAGATGCACACTGCAGTAATACATAGAAACCAATTGCTAAAGAGGTCCCTGCTCTGCTAAACTAACCTTTTGTTCTTGGTTCCCCGATTTAGTCAATTTACACCGTATTCACAGTTTAAGTTTTACTGTACATCTTTTGTCCCCGTTGTTATTGCATTTAGAAGTGTGAACAATAATACTGTACGTCACTGTATTTGCATGGGGAAATATCTGTTTGTGATATGTTGATGAAGAGCTGGGTAAGTTTGCTGTAGACTCAGTACTAAGTAGGGACAAGTGCTAGACAGCTGATGGGTGCTCTCTTTAATGTCTGTGGAATGTGGCAATGGTAAGCGGGTGCCTGTAGAATATACAGTTGGTAATATCCATTTGTGCTGCATATCTACAAAATGATCTATGTGCAGGTCAAAATTCAGCATTTTTAGTCTGTTCTATCAGTTACAAATCTTACCCTTCTTTTTGTGTTCCTTTACAAAACATTTTTCTTAGGCACCATCAGGGAAATGCAGAGACCATGAGGAAAGTAAATTTAAAGGGGTTGTTCACCTTCCAAACACTTTTTTCAGATTGTTCACCATAAACTTTTTTTTAAAATTGCTTGCCATACTTTTTTACCGTTCTTCCATTTAAGTTTACAATTTAATGCTTCGGTCTCTAATGTTTTAGTCTGGCCGCTCAGTGATTGAGGAACATATGAACTGTTACAATTTGCTAATTTAACTGATACAATTAGTTGATACGTTTCTCAGCAGCATCTCTGGAATATTAACAACTATTGTATGAATTTTAACATCTGCCTTTAATAAAACTCAGGGATTCTGTTCAGCAGGGACAAAGATAACACATGTATCCACTTAATGTATCAGTTTAGAACAGTTAAAGACTCGGCTACCCCCCCCCCAGGGTCGGATTGGTGTCCGGTGTCCCGCTGGCCCAGTCCAACTCTGCCCCAGAGCTGCTTTAGAAGGTGAAAAATGAAACTTTAAACTTCAATATTAGAAAAACTGTCACAAATCAAAAATAGAATGTAATTGAAAAAAGTCTTTATTTCTGGTGAACTATCTAAAACCAACTGAACTGAAAAACATGTCAAAGTTCTTCACTCGCAGACCTTCCAGTGTGCACAACTGCATGCTAGTGATGGGCGAATTTGTACCATTTTGCTTTGCCGAAAAATTTGCAAAATTTGCGAAATGACGAAAAGTCTGTGAAACGGTGCCAGCGTCCGTTTTGGATGCCGGCGTCCGTTTTTGACGCCGGTGTCAGTTTTTTGGACTCCGGTGCACATTCGCTGGCGAAAATGCATCGGCGTCCAAAAAACGGACCGCAGCGTCCAATTTTTTTGACTCTGGCGAATTTTCACCAGCTAATTTTTGCAGACGTTTCACGAATTTATTCGCGCAAATTCGCCGCAGATTTGCGCCTGCCGAATGAATTCGCCCATCACTACTGCATGCAAAGAACCTGTGACAGGGTGAAGAAACACAAGGAAGCCTTGGAATTAATATCTGCCTTGATGAGGTTAATTCAAGGGCTTTCTTAGCATGTTGCCCCTATACACAGAAGTGACTTGTCTAAAGTGAATTGCATACTAACATGGTTATCAATTACATGCACTGGCACACATAAAATACACCATGCTGCAACTTTAGTGCAATTTACTTACACATGCCTATTTGCTTCAATGTGTAAGGAGTCTTAAGATCAAATACTTTCCCAATTAAAGCAGACTGAATGAAATTGTGGAAGGAACATAGAACAACATAGAAGAAATTGTTCTGTTTAAAGGGGTGGTTCCCCTTTAAATTAACTTTTAGTATTTTACAGAATTGCAAATTGTCTCAGAAAACTACTCTTTACATCAAGCTAAAATTGAATATAAAGGTGAACAAACCCTTCACTTAAGAGTTAGGAGAGGCTGCAAATGGATAAAGGTCAATAAACAAAACTTCTAATATAAGTAATTAGAAACACAGGTCCTATTTAGCTATGTTCAGAATGTCTGGCTAAAAACACCCTGAAGCAATATACAACATTTCTATTTTGCATCTCAAAAATGGCATGGGTCTTAATTAAATGTCAGGATCTTACTGGGTACTCTGTAACTCATTTTATTTCCAGTAATAATGTCTACTAGAGCCATGTATCTGTTTATGCTTCAGAAAGACAATAGAGGAATCACTATGTGGGATATGTAATAAAAGGCACTAGGTTTCTACTGGTGTAGTAACCCCATTAACCAACAACAGGAAGCATTTATCGGTCACCCACATGTTATTGGACGCTATTGGTTACTGTTCCTGGACAAACCTAGTGCCTTTGATTACATTTGGGAGTAAGGTTTACTTTAAATATGGGCACCTTACAATTAGGAAATTAAATCAGCAGTTCTAGATATCTATATAGTTGGCCAGAGTAGCATAATGTATTAGTTTGCATTTCTCTGACCATACCGTTTTCTAAAGTGGATGATAAAAAAGATAAAGAGATCTAATTTCTAATTTTTTAAGCTAATGCTATGTGTGTGACATAAAATAAATTTCTGGTTAAGAATATTTTTTTTCTGTATAGTACAGGGGACACTACTTACTTGGGGCAAGAATTATATTACAATTAACTGAGTATATCCTTAAATATAGAACCTAGGAACTTTAATAAATGCAGTTTTGGTAGCCATTATGGGCATGGCTACAAAAATTGCAGCATGCTTCTAGTACAGCAGCAGTGCAACCTATTCTTTTTTTTTAAACTTTTAGGTTTCTTTTTGTTGAAGGGGGTGCAATTTAAGATAGCTTGTGCCTTTCAAAACTTGAGGTTTCTTATTCCTGCTGAAAAAATACCTGGCAATCATTTTACCTGAACGGGCTTTTGAAACAAAGAAAAATATTGGCAGCTTTTAGGTACAAAAGTTTTCCTTAATTTCAAATGTCAGTTCAGGTAAAGTAACGCAGATTGCCAAATTTTTTTCGCCAGGAAACCCCGTGTGATCAGTAATCTCATGCAGGATTTTCTAAAAGATTGCCTGTGCCTTAAATTAATCCCATGGGGGCACATGTATCAAGGGTCGAATTTCGAGGGTTAATAAACCCTCGAATTCGACCCTCGAAGTTAAATCCTTCGAATTCGAATATCGAATTAGAAGGATTTAGCGCAAATGCTTCGATCGAAGTCAAAATGGTACGATCGACCGATAAAATCCTTCGAATCGAATGATCCGAACGATTTGAAGCGAATGATCGAAGGATTTTTATTCGATCAAAAATATGTTAGAAAAGTGCTGGGGAAGGTCTCCATAGGCTAACATTACACCTCGGTAGGTTGAAAGTGGCGAAATACGAAGTCAAAGTATTTTTTAAAGAGACAGTACTTCGACTATCGAATGGTTGAATAGTCTATTGATTTTTACTTCAAATCGTTCAAATCATTCGATTCGATCGAATTTGACCAATTCGATGGTCAAAGTGCCCAAAAAATACTTTGAAAATCGATTTTTTTTTTTTTACATTCAAATTCTTCACTCGGGCTTAGTAAATCTGCCCATTAGTGTTTGTTAGAGTAAGGCACATATGGTATTAGGTTTGATTGATCTAACAATTTCAAATATATTTAGCAGTGTACAGTATAATAGACTTTTTCATTATCAAACAAGGAAAAAATAGTATTGTTGTTCTGATGCCATCAAAAATGGCAGGGCGCTCTCTGCATAGTAATGGCCGGGGGCTTAACTACAGAGGAAGCAGACCCTGCAGCTGTAGGGGAGCCCAAGAGGTATAGGGGCCCCATGAGGATCTAATTTATATACAATTTCAATAAATATTGCTAAATTAATTAATTTGCTGTAGATCCAGTAACCTCTAGTTCTGCCACTAGTAATGCCACCCACCCCTTGACCCGCTTTTGTGAAATTTCTAAACTTTTGCATAAAGAAGGAATCTTGGGTGCTAATCTGCAATCATAATTTCAGCTGTATGAAAATTCCTGTAGTGACATTTATAAAAAAAGTAATTGTGTTCAACTCTGCTCATTAATCTTCTGCATAGTTGTACTCAGCACCATTAAGTTCATCCTCCCTCTCAGTAGCTCCAAGGTTTCCACAGTGGGCAGTGTTATTAGTTGCACCGTACTTGTGCTAACAAAAAAAAATCACAAGCAGAAGACATTTTGCTGGTAAGTCCTGATACTAATTGAAATGATATAGTGCAATTGAATGTGATTAACATCAGAGTGCAAGCTTAATTCTCCATGTTTTGAGGCATTGGCATTATTACATCAGGTTCCTCTTTGCCATACTGCGCAATTACACTGGAATGCTGGGAAAACACTGCATTATGATTAAAAACATGGCAAATGCGCCTTGCACACTGCACATGCGGTTGTAAATAACCTTATAGGTACCCTTAAAGCTTGCCATGCTGGAGCAGAACAACTCAACTTTGAAATCCAAAATTCTCTTTTCAAGCACTCTCTTCTTCCTGTTTAACAACACTTTCCTAATCAGGAACTTATTGACATTTTATTCAATACAGATGTTTCAAAAAGTGTTTGACTGCTCTGAGCTATTGATGGGCGAATAAATTTGCCTGCCGCAAATTTGTAAATCTGCAGCGCGTCAATACTATTCCCACGCCCACTGACTTTAAAGCCGGCGTCAATTTTCGAGTTTTGCAAATTTTCGCCATAAAACGGGAGAAATTCACCCATCACTACTCTGAGCCCCTGAATGAATTCACCTTTAATTGCCAACAGTACTCGGCGCAGCTCAGCAGCAACACCCATTCACATACAGGGAGAAAGGATTTGAACAATTCTTTTCCAGGATGCACCACTTTGTTCCACCATAACTTCATTATTGCTCAATACTATTTATTTATTAATGGTAAATTGGCACCTTAATTTTATTTATAGTTTATTTATTTTATTCACCTATTTTAAGTGGCTCTTTCCAGTATTTTGGAATGCTTGTGCTCTATCACTCTAGAGGGCTTTCAACAGTGTTTGAAATATTTAGCTATGGTTCTGTGGAAAATATATTTCAGATGTGGGACTTTTGTCCATGGCTAATCAGGAAAAAAATGATGAATAAAGTGAAGCCTTCAAAACTAGAGAAAACCTTGATCTATGTCTCTGTGGCGACTTACATAAAAAGTTGTACTTTGTGACACTGTCACTTTGAAATGACATACAGTATGTTTTAAGAATATATTGAATTTTGCTTCTCTTGTCAAAAAAAAAAAAAATGAATAGCTGCTCTGCTAAATCCAAAATG